>NW_006399793.1:10048962-10094341 GCF_000299155.1 Elephantulus edwardii | reverse complement strand
TATTGTATTTTGGAGGAACATTCTTCTAAGTGGCATGGCACTCTTCTGTCAATACTCTGTGCTGAGGTAACCTGGAGTTGTTGTGATGCTAAACCTTGTGTCATTGGGGTGTCAAATGCCGTAACGGTTACCCATGGTGGACAATGTTTCATGGATCTCCAAGTTTAAGACAGGTTTGGAGCAGGAGTGGCATCCACTTTCTAAATAACATGTCTCTGGAAACTCTATGAACTTTCATAAAAGATGACAGTTATTGAAATGCTTCAGGATTTTTGCTCATAGGTTCACTATGAGGCTTGCTAGAATGAACGGCAATCAACACAACATGTGTAAAACAGAAGAGAAAACAGGTATACCTGTTTTAATTATACACAGTTCTATATGAATTAAGCTAAAACAGCTACATTAATAACAAACCCTCTACTTTGAGGTATATTTTAACTCATGGGAAACTTTTAGCTAGTTTCTGAGGCTAGAAATCTCCACAGGGAAGAGCATGCTCGTCATTCTCTTATAGAATATCTGGTAGATCCCAACCACTGACATTTTAATTAATATCCAACACATAAAGTTGTATGTCACCAGGGCTACTTTATGCATTGATTAAGAGTATGAAAATATCTGAAGGGGACAGGTTTAATACATCATGTGTAACATTTTGGTATTTATTCTTAATAGATCATGAGCCACTGAACTAAGCAAAGAACTGCACAATCACCCACGTTTCACACAAGTTTTAAATAGAAGTAAAACACAGTCCAGAAAACATCTTTTAAATCTTCGAGTTGAAATGAGAGCCTCCATGAATACAGTGTGTATGGAAAGAGAGATACTGGGTAAAAGACCAATAAGATGTGGGTATAAGTAGGGAAAAGAGGAGGTAGGAAAAATAATAGGTTATGCTAACATCAAAATATAAACATAAAAAATCATAGTCAGCTCACAACATCTAAATGATTTTTAAACAAACTAGAGCATCTGTATAAGTAGACAAAGGATAAACACGATGAGGAGAAATGTGACCTCAAGACTGGAGTAAGACTCATCAATAACTTGTGATATGCAGCCTTGCTTGCTGAAAGTGAGGAGGACTTGAAGTACCTGCTGCAGAAAGTCAAGTACTATACTCTTCAATATGAACTGAAGTTCAGCATCAAGATGACAAAGATTTTCACCACTGAGCCAATTGACAGTATCATGATTGATGGAAAAGAGATTGAAGTTGTTAACAATTAAGCTTGCTTGGCTCCATAATCAACACTCTTGGCACCAGCAGTCATGAAATAAAAAGACGAATTCCTTTGGGAAAGTCTGCTATCAGGGACCTCTCCAAAGAGAGAAAAAGTATCAGTCTAGGGATTAGGGCATGACTGATTCAGGCCATGATCTTTGCAGTTACTTGCTATGTCGAGAGTGGAACAATGACTGAGGATGACAGAAGAAGAATTGATGCCTTTGAGTTGTGGGGAAGAATATTGGATATATCATGGGCTGTCAAAAGAACAAACAAGTCTGTATTACAAAGGCTAAAATCAATTTTCAAAAGACTTGGAAGCAAGAATTTTGAAGCTCCATCTCACATATTTCAGGCACTTGGCCAGAAGGTTCTAGTCTTTGAAGAAGAACATCATGCTTGGAAAGGTGGAGGAACAGCACAAGAGACAAAATGCCTGGATGAGATGGACCAACACAGTAACTGGGGTTATAGTTGTACCAGAGATTTAATCTCTTCTTATGCTGTTGGCATCCAGAGCAGTCTTCTGATACAGGCCAGGGTCTTTACAATTGCTTGATATGCATCAGAGAGTTGGACAATGACTAGGAAGGATAGAAGGAGAATTGATGCTTTTGGGCTGTGGTACTGGAGAAAAGTATTGAATGTACCATGGACTGCCAAGAAAACAAACAGATTCATCCTTGAGAGGGTTAAACCAGGATGCTTCTTGGAAGCAAGGATTCTGGGGCTTCATCTGACATACTTTGGACATGATGTAAGGTGGGGCCTGTCCTTAGAGAGGGACATCATGCTTGGGAGGGTTGAGGAGGGATGGAGCACAAGGGGAAGACCCTCTATGAGGTGGATTGATTCAGTGACTGGGGTAATCAGGATGGACATTTTGGAGGCAGTGTGAGTGACACAGGATAGAGCAGGGTTTAGGTCTGTTGTACATAGGCTCGCTATAAGTCGCAAGCCACTTGACGGCTCAACACAACAACATTCTTACTATGAAAACATGCTGAAGGACCAGCGATGGGAAGCCAGTACTAACTATTTGTAATAAACCTAATGCCATCAGGATGTGGGGGAGATGAGGTACAAGGTACAGTTCACCCTGAGGCACTAAGGCAATCCTTAAGAGTTTACCAGATTCTTGCATTTGCTGACCCCTCTCTCTTGAGTCAAAGGGAGGGTTTTTAATAGAAAGAGCTTGACTTCATTTGCATTGAATTCTCTCTGTGATTTACTTCCTGACACTTTTCAGAGAAGATACAAAGAAACTAGAATGGAGTTCTTCAATTGAGAACTGATGGCCCCCTGTTTTTCATGCTCTCTCCTCTATCTCATTCCTGGCTGTCTGTCTCATTATCAATAATTCTAAAAATGCTTTACACTCAGTCTGCAACAAGCATCTGTGAGTTTATTTTGACTCACTAGCATACAACGAACAAACAAACCCCACAAGACAACTATGAAGTGTTTTTCAAGGAGGGTTTTATTTTTCCCCCAAACTCTCAAGGCTCTCCATATTGTTACTGTTAGGTGTCATCAAGTCCAGTATGACTTAGTTATGCTATAAACAACTGATCTGATCTCTTTTCTATTCTGTGCCATCCCCACAATCTCTGATACCCTTGAGCTTATTGCTGCAGTCACAGTGTCAATTCACCTAGTTGAGAGTTTTCCTGTTCTTTTCCGTATCTCCATTTTTCTAAACATGTTGTCCTTCTCCAAGAAATAACCTCTCCTGGAGACATGTTCAATATATGTGAGATAAAGCTGTGCTATCCTTGTCTCTAAGAAGCACTCTAGTTGGACTTTCTCCAAAACTTATCTATTTGTTCTTTTGACAGTCCTTGGAATGTTCAATAATCTTCTCCTAGACCATGATTCAAAGGCATCAATTCTTATTCTGCCATCCTTATTCACTACCCAGCTCTCAAGCCTTATATGAAATACTAACACCGGGGATCCAGCAGAGAACCCTGTGACCATAATATCGGTACACAAGATCTTACCCATTGTTGCAGCCATAAATCTTAGCCAGAACTCACTGGGAGCAGATTCTGCCAAGTTTTGACAGGCTTCAACTGGATCCAATAACTTGATATTTGTACACTTGCTTTGCTATTAGAGATACACAATTTATCTGTCAGTCTGTTGAATTGAGGGAAAAATCCACATATTGCTAATCACCTCATCACATAAAAGTATCACATGCATCAAACAGTATATCACTGCAATTACTTACTTACTGGCTTTGTTTACAAAGTAACTTGATAAAGACTTTAAGAGGTTTTGTTTTGTTTTGTTTGTTTGCTTGTTTTTATCTTGTTGTGCATTGTGAAACTGGATCTGACTGGCACAGAAAGAGATTGGCCCTCTTTCTCCAGCATAGCATCTGATGGATTCGAACTGCATGCCTTCGGGATTGCAGGGTAGTTTCTTGCCACTAGGCCACCAGAGCTCCCTTGAGAATAATTTTTTAAGGCATTCAATGTTGGGGCAAAAACTCATTCAGAGACAAAACAAGTGAAAAATAGATAATAGTACTGAGTTTTCAGTTTATCATGTAAGATAAATTATGGTTAAATACTTATTCCTAAACAAACGTTATTCTTTCCACTCAACCCGTAAAACAGACGAGTGAGGTAAAGTTAATCAAATACATAGTAGATCAAACTCAGCATTTCTACATTAGGAAACTATTTGTTGTGCCTAGTCCCCTCTTTTGCATTAGGAAACAGTTGGGTTTTCTTTAGGTTTATACAACTTAAGTCTACATTCCTTTACATTATTCAGGGTAATATTTGCCAAATTTTGCTCATAATTTCTTCCTGATGTCCTTCTTGTTCTGTGAAGTCAAGACAACTACAATTCATGGTGATTCTACACGCAACAACTCTAAACCTTGCCCTAAGCCTTCCCTCATTACTTCTGATGTGCTCCAGAACATTGTTATAGTCACTGTGTCAATCTGTCTCATTGAGGATCTTTTCCTCTTTCTCAGCATGATATCCTTTTCCT
This sequence comes from Elephantulus edwardii, assembly GCF_000299155.1. NCBI lineage: Eukaryota > Metazoa > Chordata > Mammalia > Macroscelidea > Macroscelididae > Elephantulus > Elephantulus edwardii. The sequence continues at coordinate 10,090,095 of NW_006399793.1, read as the reverse complement.
AGACTAGTTGCTCCTAAAAATATGCCCCGAAATACAAGAGAAAAAAAAAATCACCATCCTGTCTTTAAGGAACAACCTGGTACCTCTAAGATGGACTTGTTTGTTGTTTTGGCAGTCCGTGGAATACTTGCTACTGTTCTCCACCACACCTCAAAGGCATCTGTTCTTGTGTCATCCTTATTCATTCCTGACATTTTCTTAACAGAGTAGATAAATTTATATATTCATAGTAGAATTTTTCAAATCTTGTAGCTATTGAAATCATGTTTCCTTTCCTCAACTATTTCTTTCAAAACTATTTCTAGTTCAGAAGAATAAGAAAATATTCATGGAAGAGCTCTCTCCAAAATACCATACTTATTGTTTCCCATGCAAGTAAATACTTTCTAATTTTTTTTTCACTGTGATGACTCAAATTGAAAGAAAGGGTAGTTGTTTTTATGTGTCATAAAGTGACTATGACTCATAGCAGCAACCTGGTGAACAATGGATCTGAACTCTGTGCTATCCTGTGCCGTCCTCACCATTTTCTGACATGTTTGAGCCCAGTGGTACAAACACTCTATCAATTTATCTTGTTGAAAATTTTTGTTTCTTTTACTGACTTTTCCATCCTGATGTTCTTTAGCACTTCCCGACAGTATGCTCGTGATCTATAGGATAATATTTCAACATTTTTATGTCTAAGGAACCTTAGTTGCTTTTCCTCTGAGACATACACCTGTTTGTTCTGTTTGGCAGCCTACGGGATAGTCAATAATCTTTTCCACCACCACAAATCAAAGACAAAATTGTTCTTCTGCCATCCTTATTCATTGTCGAAATTTCAGATGGAAAACAAGTGTTTGAAGAGATCATGGGTTGGATCAGGCACATTTTAATCTTTAAAGTGAATCATCGCTTTTCAGCAGTTTGAAGATGTCCTTAACAGCAGATTTTCCTAGTGCCACATGTCTTTTGATTTCTTGACTGTTTGTACCATGAATACAAGAAAGATAGAATCAATGACAATTTAAATCATATTATTTAAGCAAAACATTAGAGAAACTGGACTCTAGGAAGACTAGCTTGGCATCAGGAAAAGAGCAAGACTAATCAACAATTTGTGTGTTATGCAGATGACTCAACCTTACATATTGAAATGAGGAAGACTTGAAGCATTTACTACAAAATATCAAAGGCTATAGTTATCAATATGGATTATACCTAAATACTGTTGTTGTTGTTGTTATTATGTAGTCGAGTTGCCTGCGACTCATAACAACCCTATGTACAATGTCCCTAAACCCTGCTCTATCATGTTTCTGACATACTTAGCACTTAGCAATTACCCCAGTTACTGAATCAATCCACCTCATAGATGGTCTTCCTCTCCTTTGCTGTCCCCACTCTCCCAAGCATGATGTCCTTCTCCAAGGACTGTTCTCTCTTTTCAACATGACAAAAGTATGTCAGGTGAAGTTTCAGAATCCTTGCCTCCAAGGAGCAGCCTGGTTTAACCTTCTCCAGTATGAGCCTGTTTGTTTTCTTAGCAGTACATGGTATATTCAGTACTCTTCTCCAACACCACAGCTCAAAGGCATCAATTCTCCTTCTATCATCACTGACACATAGCAAGTTATTACAAAGACCATGGCCTGTATTAGGCTCACCTTAGTGTCCCGAGTGACACCATTGCTCTTCAGTACTTTGGAGAGGTCCCTAACAGCAGACATTCCCATCTTAACACATCTCAATTCCCTGGATGCTGGTGCTAAGAGTGTTGACTGTGGAGCCAAGCAAACTAAAGTGAACAATTTATCATCCATCCAGATGCTGCCATGGCCCAGTGGTGAGAATCTTTTTCCTCTTGATAATGAGCTTCAATCCATATTGAAGGCTGCAGTCCTTGATGCTCTGCAGCAAGTGCTTCAGGTCCTCCTCAATTTCATCAAGCAGGGTTGAGTCATTTGCATAAAGCATATTGTTGATGAACCTTCCTCCAATCTTAATGCCACACTTTTCCTCACACAGCCCAGCATCCTGGAAAATCTGTTCTGCATAAGGTTGAAAAGGTATAGAGATAGGACACATCCCTGGTGTACACTTGCCCAATTTTAAGCCATGCAGTATTTCCGTGCTCTGTTCTAATGACTGCCTCCTGGTCCAAGCATAGGCTTTGCATTAGCACAATCAAGTGTTCTGGGATTCTCATTCTTCTCAGAGTCAGCCAGAGTTTGTTGTGATCCACACAGTCAAATGCCTTTGATAGACATTCCTCTGGTACTCCCTGCTTTCTGCCAACATCCATCTAAGATTAGCTACAATATCCCTAGACACCTTCTAAACCCAGTCTGCACTTCAGGTAGTTCTCTGTCGACGTGCTGTTGCAGTCATTTTTAGATAATCTTCAGTAGAATCGTTATTGCATGTGATATCAATGATATTGTTTGATAATTTCCACACTCTGTTGTATCACCTTTCTTTGGAATGGGAACAAATATAGATCTCTTCCAGGCAGTTGGTAAAGTGGTTGTCCTCCATATTTCTTGACACAACTTGGTAAGCACATCTAGTTAGTTGAAACAAGTTAATTAGTATGCCATCAATTCCAGGGTCCTTATTTTTTGCCAGTTATTTCAAGGCAGCTTGAAATTCTTCCTTCATCACCATAGACTCTAGGCAACATGATTATAGACAGAGAGAAGATTGCAATGTCAATGATTTTATTTTACTTGGATCCACAATCAACAACACCCTTGGTACCAACAGATCAGGAGACACAGTCTATTGGGAAAGACTGCAGTCAGAGAACTATTCCAGTTACTGAGAAGCAACAATTTCCGCTTGAAGTCTGAAGGGTACCTGACTCAGGCTGTGATATTTTCAATCACTTGCTATGCATCTGAGAGCTGGACAACAAATAAGAATGACAGAAGAATTGACGCCTTTGAGCTATAATATTGGAGAAGAATACAGAATTTCCAGTGTACTGCCAAAAGAACAAGAAGATATGTTTTAGAAAAAGCACAACCAGAGAGCTCCTTTGAAAAGCTGTTCTCAGATACTTTTGAAATGTTGTTAGGAAATACTGTCTAAGAAATGGATCTCATGCATAGGAAGGTGGAAAGTCAGTGAAAGAACAAAAAAATGTTCAGGGAGATGGGGTGAGTCTCAGTGACTGCTTCAATTGACTTAAGTGTATCAAAGATTATAAGAATAGAGGAAGGAACAAGGGTCAGATCTTTTGTTCAGAGGATTGCTATGAGTAGTATGGGACTTGATGGCACCTAACAACAACACACCATATGCAAATAAGTTATTATTTAATTGACTATGCAAATGCATTTGAGTCTGTGAATCACAACAAATTGTGGCTAAACTTGTAAAGAATGAGAATCTTAGAACACTTGATTATATTCATATGAAACCTATAGTTGGAGCAGGAAGCAGTTATCAGAACAGAGTCGGGAAACAAACACTGCATGGTTCAAAATTATGAAAGTAAGAATGTGGCCTGTCTCCATACCTTTTTAGTTAATATGGAGAATGATTCATTCTGGAGACTGGACTTTATGAGGAGGAATGTGTCATCAGGATTGGAGGAAGACTCATCAACAACCTGTGTTATGCAGGTGACATAACCTTGCTTGTTGACACTAAAAAGAACATGAGGCATTTTCTGTTGAAGGTCAAGGACTGTAGTCTTCAATATGGATTGAAGCTTAACATCAAGGAAACAAAGATTTTCACCACTGGGCCAATTGGCAGCACCACCTTGATAGATGGACAAGATTGAGATTTTTAACAGTGTTGGCTTGCTTAATTCCATAATCAACACTCTTGACACCAGCAGTCATGTAATCAAAAGAAAAATTACATTAAGAAAATCTGCTGTTGGAAGTATCCCCAGATGAAGAGAAATGATATCATATAGAAATTAATGTGTACCTGATTCAGGCCATGGTCTTTGCAATTTTTTGCTATGTGACAGAGACTTGGAAAATGACTAATATTGACAGAAAAACAACCAATGCCTTTGAGTTGTGGTGCTGGAGAAAAGTACTGAACATCTCATGGACTGCAAAGAGAACAAGCAGGTTTGTCCTGAAGAGGGTGAAACCAAGTTTCTCCTTGAAGGCAAGGATTTTGAGGTATTATATATTTCAAGCAAGTGGCCAGGAGGGACCAATACTTTAGGTAGGACATCACACTTACATGGATGGAGGGACAGTGGAGGAGAGTAAGACCATGGATGAGAGTAGGAGTATCACTTGAGTAGGTGTGTCAGAAACAGTGAAATTGGCTCAGAATAGGGCAAAGTTCAGATATACTGTGCATTGGATCATAATAAGTCATAGGCTACTTGACAGCATATAACAACATCAAAAAACAATGTTGCTTACTTGTTAAAACTTCATGATCAATTTGCTTAACTAGGATGTTATTGATAAATTATGTTTAGAAATTATGAACATTACATAGGATAGGATTCAGATCTGCTATTTTGTTGTCTCGGAGAGTCATACTTAACAGCACCTAACAAAACTTCCATTCTATCAATTTATAATTTATAGAGATGGTTTTTGTTTGGTGGTTTGGGCTTTGGATTATTTTTAGCTTTTTCTTGACTAGGCTTTTACCTGCTGTCATGATCTGATGGATAAAGAAAATAAATAGGTGATGCTGACTGTTCAAATGTAGATCTTTTGAATACAGAGATATTTAAAGAATCTTCCTTTATCTCATCATTATGGATTATTCTAAAACTTTCTTCAACAAGTAAGGCCTAGGTTCAAATGGGTAGAAATCCCATTTCTAAATATTTTCATAAGATAAAATTATACAACCATTTAATATATTTGACTATTTCATAATTTTACCTTGATAAAAAGCATATGATTCTTCTTATTTCATATATAAAACAATGTATAAAAGAAAAAATGATCAGTATTTAAGGAAACCAGCCATTACATTAGTGATCTCTTCAACATATGCTTTTCCTAGTAACATGTACAGTTCAATATTTTGCTGTAACAAAACAGAATAAATAATTCTGATGATGATTCTATTAATAAAAGCCCTTTGAGTCAAACCTTAAAAACCTCACGAGGTGACCTAAGTATTGTTTGTCTTTATTTTCTTGTCTTAATTTTTAAGGTGAAAAAAACCTTTTGTGTTGTTTATTTTAAAATATATTTCTGACTTTATAAGGAAAGTGAGGAAAAATGACCACCCTGTATACCACCCTAGCAGTTATGCAAATTTTCTCATTATAGGGTTTTGGTAGTTTCTGTGCCGTGGGATTTCATGGCCAGATCTGACTTCTTTTTCCTGACTTATGGCCCAGACAGGTGTCACTGAAGTAGTTTCTTTAGAGCTATATTTTAGGACAAGGGTCAAGCATATAAAAAGTATGTTCACGAAATCAACTATGAGATACCATCTCACTCCAGTTAGAATAGCAAAATTTAACAGAACAGCAAGCAACAAATTCTGGCGAGGCTGTGAAGAAACTGGAACCCCCTTATTCACTGTTGATGGGAGTGTAAAATGGAGCAACCACTGTGGAAGGTGGTATGGTGCTATTTCAAAAATTTGCAAATAGAGATACCATTTGACCCAGCAATTCCACTTCTGGGAATATACCCCAAAGAGACCATAACTGACATCCCAGCAGATATATGCACACCTATGTTTATTGTGGCTTTGTTCACAATAGCAAGGAGTTGGAAACAACTTAAGTGCCCATTAATAAATGAATGGATAGAGAAGATGTGGTATATTCACACAATGGAATACTATGCTGCATTGAAAAACAAGGAAGTCATGCAATATTATTCAAAATGGGTGACTGTGGAGGACATTATGCTGAGTGAAGTATCCCAGTCACAAAAGGACAAATACTGCATGGTGACACTGTTGTAAAACAGGACTGATCCTGGGGTTGGGGAGAGACTGAGAAAGATGGGTTCAATAATGTATACGGCATTGAAACAGATAATGGAGAAAACTGTTTAATAGGTTTATGTTATTTGTTTTGTTGTTTTTTTTTTTTCATGACTGGAGTTCAGAGCGAAGGTTGTACAGTGGAGTGGACCTGGGGGAGGGATTGTAAAACAATGAAAGAATTTTTCTTTTACTTTTCCAAGAGGGTAGCGTATTAGGGTGAAGGGTTGGAAGGGGAAAAAAGTGTAACACTGAATAAATGAAAATCCAAAGTCTCTGTAAATTTTCATTGAAATTAATAATAAATAAAATTAAAAGAAAATGGGTCAACAGTAAAAGCTTTTACTATACCGTGATGGTTAAATAAGGTCATGTATGTAAGAGCTTAATCAATGTTTACTATTATTCCAAAAATAAAAGCCCATATATGTTCACAGAGCTACTATGAGTCAGATTTGACTTGTCAGAAATGAATTTTGTTTATATACTGCAGCTGCAGATGAATTGGATTTAATAAGTGTTACTTTTCAATATTTATATATAATTCTCTGAATATATGATTTCCCAAAGATTGTACATAAATTGTTGAGGTTGTAAGATAGGTCTAATGCCCTAAGACTCAGAGAAATTTATGAAAAAAGTTTATGGAAAGAATACAAATTATGATCCACAATGATACTAAATCAAGTCAACTTGTTTCACATTAGGGAGAGAGACTCCTGCAAGTAAGTAATGATTACAAAGACTTTGTGTGTGTCCTGTGTCTTATGAAATGTATAAAGACAGGATACATGAAATGGACACATAGGGATAAGAAGTGTCTATTTTCTGAATATTATGTGGTATTTTATATACAGTGAGGAAATCAGGAGATATACTGTATTTAGCAAATCAGCTGTTAAGGACCTCTCCAGAATGCTGAGGAGCAATGATGTAAGTTTGAAGGCTAAGGTGTTTCTGATTCAGGCTATGATCTTCTCAAGCATCCGCTATGTATCAGAGAGCTGGATAATGAATAGGATGACAGAAGAATCAATGCCTTCAAATTGTTGTGTTGGAGAACATGCATCTCATGTAGTGTCAAAAGAACAAACATACATGTTTCAGAGAAAGTATAGACAGAGTGCTCCTTGGAAACAAAGGTGGTAAAGCTTAGTCTTTCATACTTAGAACTTGCAACTAGGTAAGGCTATTCCTTGGAAAGAGACATTATTCTTGGAAAAATGGAGGGTCAATGAAGTAGGGGAAGACCCCTAAAATGATGGATTGACATGGTCATGTCATCAATAAGTTCCAATGTGTCAGAGATGATAATGGTACAGAATAGGGTAAAGGTTCAGGTCAGCTGTTCACAATTCATTATGAGTTCTGCCTGACTTGATGGCATTTAATGACAACAAAAACAAGTACAGTGAGCATCAATTAAATAATATGGTTGCCTGAAAAAGAAATAGAATATGATGAAAACGCAGGAGATAAAGCAACAATATCTTGATGTGTTTAGTTACTTTCAAACCAACACAAAAAAAAGGTCTGGACTGCCACCAAAGCAGATATATGCACACTCATGTTTATTGTGACTTTGTCCACAATATCAAAGAGTTGGGAACAATACAAGTGCCCATCAACAAACAAATGGGTAAAGAAACTCTGGTATATTCACACAATGGAATACTATGCTGCATTTAAAAACAAGGAGCTCATGAAATATTATACAAAATGGGTGCCCCTGGAGGACATTATGTTGAGTGAAATATCTCAGTCACAAAGGGACAAATACTGCATTGTGCCACTGTTGTAAGACAGAACTGACATCAGAGTTGAGAGAAGATTGAGAAAGAGGGGATAAATAATGTATACTGCATTGAAACAGATGAGGAAGAGAATAGCTTTAAAGGGATATATTATTAGGTATTATTGTCATAAAGGAGTCAAGAATTAAGGCTACACACAATGAAAGAATTTTTCTTTTACTTTTTAAAGACAAGACTGGATGGGAGTGGGGGTTGACAGGGAGAAAAGTACAACAATGAATGAATGACGAAAATCCAAAGTCTCTGTAAATTTTATTAAAATTAACATTAAAAAACTCTTGAAAATGGTTACTCTTCAACTGGCTTTTTAATAATGCATTGACATATTATAAAGACAGAACTACCTTTAAAATCTGTATTTACATGATAAGCAAAGATAATGAACTAGATAACCTTCTTAGTTGAATAATGTTCCAAAAAATAACTAGAAGAGCTTGAAAAAATATACAGTATTCAGGTAGCTAGAGGTCCATGTTGAAAAGGCAAGAAACTTTTGAATACTGAGGTCCTTGCTATTATTAACTTCTGCCAATGGCAAATGAGCCAACATCTGAAATTTTATCTATGTGCAAGTATTATAATAAAACTTCTGGTGAAGTAATGGAAGTGGTGGGAGAAAGGGAAAAGATAAATCAAGAAAGCTAGCTACTAGGTAACAATACTTTGATAGAGTTGACTTGTGATTATTTTATGATATGTTGTTATTAGTTACCATTGAGTCTACTATGACTCAGAGTGACCTTATGAGTAACACAAGTGAACTTTTCTGTATTCAGGCTCAACAGCACAATCTCTGGTATGCTTGGATTCATTGTTACTGTCATCCCTATTGAATATTAATCCTATTTCTTGTTCCATTTTCAGATGCATAAGGAATATCTGAAAAGACCACGGCTTACATTAGGTACATCTTAGTCGTTAGACTGTTATTTTTGCTCTTTAGGATTTTAAATATGTCCTTGAGAGCAGATTTTGCCAATGTAATGCATCTTTTATCCCTTGACTTGTTTTACCCTTAGTACCTTAGTGTTTGTTGTGGATACAAAAAAGTAAGTTCATTGATATCTTCAATCTTTTCTTCATTTATCATGATGTTGCCTATTGGTCCAATCCTAAAGTTTTTGTACTTTAATTTTGATATATAATCTGTAGTGATGGTTGTAGTTTTGGACTTTCTACAGCAAGAGTATCAAGTATTCTCCATTTTTAGCAGGTAAGATTGTGTCATCTGAGTAGCATAGATTGTTGATGAGTCTTTCTTCAATTTGAATAGTCTACCTTCTTGATTTATTTGTTCAACATAAATATTGAAGCAGTATAGAAAGGATAATACTCTGACACATGCCTCCTGATTGTAAACCATATGATGTCCCCTTGATACTTTTAAACAACTACTTCTTGGCCTGTGTTCAGATTTTGTATTAGCACAATTAAGTATTCTGGAATTCTCAGTCGTTTAGTGGTAAGAATCTGTACTGCAATCCTGAAAGCACGTGGTTTGCATCTTTGCAGGAGAAAAACAAGGAGTCACTTCCCACAGGTTTACTGTCTCTGAAAACTTGCTATGGGGGTCAGCTATGTGCAGGTTAAGATGTGAGGGTACACAGCAGGAACAACAACACGCATATAATCCACAAATATAATCTTGCTTTCAGCTGAGATCCATCTAGCATCAGTAAGGATATCTCTCATTCCATGACATCTAAATCCAGCTTAAATTTATGGAAATTCCCTATCAATTTCCAGTTTGTTAATTTAGCGTCAATACACAAATATTTTGGTACATTGTTAGCCAATTATTTTTGGTGATTCAAATTTCAAGGTTTTTCCCACAGAATATTCAATTATGAAACTCTAGGCTTTGCTCTGTTCTTCACTTCTTTTAGCTTGAGAAATGATGAGTGAGTTCTTTCCTTTTTATTTTCTAACAACAGCTCTTGGAAAATAAAATGCTATGCTACTGGAGAAGACATTGCTGATGTCAGATGGATCCTGGCTGAAAGTAAAGAATATCAGGAGAATGTCTATTTATGCTTTATTGACTATGCAAAGGCATTTGATTGTGTGGATCATAGCAAGTTATGGCTAACATTGAGAAGAATGGGAAACTCAGAGCAATAAACTCTGCTCATGTAAAATCTATACATAGACCAGGAGACTGTTGTGTGAACAGAATAAGGGAACACTTAATGGTTTAAAATTAAGTAGGGTTGTATTCTCTCTCCATACCTATTAAATGTGTATGATGAATGAACTATTCAAGAAAGTGGACTCTGTGGAGAAGACTGTGGCATCAGTATTGGAGGGAGACTTATCAATAACCTCTGTTATGGAGATAACACAACTTTGCTGAAAGTGAAGAGGACTTGAAACACTTGTTGCAGAAGACCAATGAGTACAGTCTTCCATATGGATTGCATTTCAAGGTCAAGAAAACAAAAACTCTCACTGCTTCACTGATAGGCAACATTATGATAGGTGTAGAAAAGATTGAAGTTTTCAATGATTTTATTTCACTTGAATCCACAAACACACTGGTACCAGCAATCAGGAAATCAGAAGTATTGCACTGGGAATGTCTGCAGTTATGAACCTCTCCAAATTATTGAGGAGTAATGATGTCAGTTTGAATATTATAGTGACTCAGATTCAGGCATGATCTTTCCCATCACTTGCTGCTCATCTGAAAGGACAATGAGCAAGGAAGACAGAAGAAGACTTGATGCTTTTGAGTTGTAGTCTTAGAGAAGAGCATTGAACATCCTATGGACTGCCAAAAGAACAAATATGTCTTGGAAAGAATGCAGACAGAGAGCTCTTTGGAGGTAAAGATGATGAGGCTTTGTCTCACATACTTCAGGCATATTGCCATGAAGAGCTATTTCTTGGCTAGGGACATAATGCTTGGAAAGGTAAGAGGATCAGTGAAGGAGAGGAAGACCTTTGATCAAGAAGATTGATATGGTGACTGCCACAAAGGGCTCTAACGTATCAGAAAGTGTGAAGACGGCACAGGGTAGGACAGGGTTCAGGTCTATTGTTTATAAGAGAAGTTATGAGTCATATTTGACTCAACAGCACTTCAGAACAACTGAAGAAGGCAGGTTATACCATGAAGAACAGGAGAGAAAAATTAGAGTTGCTGTGCAGTCCTGTAAACTTCCTGTCTTTACTAATCAGAGGTCTGGAGGTTCATAAATGCTTCACTATGTATCCTTGAAATGTATTTTCAAGTAATCTCTGAGTAGTTTTGAACCAATAGCCTTTCAGTTAATAATCCCACCCTTCACTATTTGTGAACACTGTTTATCTTGTATTGACCAGATAGAAAATACTCTTTGTTCTTTAATGAACCCTAAACTAGTTCATTAAAAGATAATAAATTATAAAAAAGAATATCCCCCCAAAAAAGCTAAATTAAAAAGAGGGGAAGAGGGAGAGAGAGGGGGCAAGAAGGGGGGGGGAGAGAGAGAGAGAGAGAGAGAGAGAAATGTTTTACCAAAACTCACATTATAATTCCTATACCTATTTTTAATTCTTACACCTCAAAAATTGAAATTGTAATTATTTGAAGAATCAGTGTCTAAACTTCAGACCCTTAAGGTAGCTCTCTCTCTCTATATAGATTTATATATTGTCTGAACAGCGGGACAATAAATAAAGGTGACAGAAGAAAAATAAAAAATCTCACTTTTTAAAACTGTTTTATAGTTGCTTTGTTTTGTATGGGGAGATATAAGAAATGGGAATTTCCTAAAGAGCAAAAGAAAGAAACTGCATGTGTACCTGCCAATCTGTAAAGACTAATGTGTTGGAATCCACCTTAACACATGGTGGCCAGTCTCAACCATTCCAAGGGGCAGTCTGGACAAGACACAGTTCATATCAATTCAAAATTATTGTTGCAAGATTCCATTTATTTTATCTGAATTATAGAAAAGGATAGGCTAGGACTCAGGAAGACCATAGAGATGATAGCTTTCAAAATGAGAATGCTGGGAGGATAGGAACATCTGACCTCCATCCAAAATTGTGCAGACAGTCGTCTTCACTTAAAAAGTATGACGGGGAAAAAATGGCCTGATCACAGTGATGTTTAAAGATCTTTAATGCTTGTCTATGATTAGGGGGTAAAACGGCTTTACATTTTTTTCTTAATAGAAATTCTGGCTTTTCTGTGAAGATCAGCCTCTCCCTCAGCTGAATCAACTTCAAATATTCTGCTGGCAGTGTCTGCACAAGAGACTGCTAGGCTTCAGTCTGCCACGGGCCCTGGGGTTCTACAGGGTCTAGAGTCCTATGGTGGATGTCTATTCATTTCAAATAGTTTTCAAAAATAGAAAAATGTGAGAGGATGAATGCTTAATATTAAATGAAAGAGTTCTGCTGCAAAGCACACACTCTGCCTTTCTTGTACAGAATCATAATTTTGAAGTTGGAAATTTATATTCTTAATGTAATTTGAAAGTAGAACATAGCTTTTAAAACAGTAAGACAATAAAGGTGGTCATGCATAACTTATAGATATCATTGTGTTATAATGCCTGCGCAGAAGATGTCAGAGTTCTCCATGCACAGGTTACTATTAAAACCAGTCAAGATACCAAGATAAGTACTAAAGCACTTGAACCATGCTCTGAGGAAATGCAGGGGGAGAGAGAGGCGCCTTTGAGTTTTGTATCAGCACTTTTCTAATATTGAAACTTGTTTCTATTCTGCCTAGGTTCTTGGGGTGCTCTGTAATATTAATTATATCTTGCAAATTAAGGATATAATTAAGAACATGTGAAATACTTATTTATTAATTTTAAATCTGCATTTATGTTGATGTATCTCTTTTCCAAAAAAATAAGTACACTAATTGCCATCCAATTGGGACTGATTTAGAGGTGACTCTTCCAGGGTTTTCAGAGGTTATAAAATACCAAAGGAGGAGGTCGCTCCTCTGGTTCAACAGCTGGTAGATTTGAACTTATATAAAGGCATAGCATTTGGGTTAGCAGCACACCTTCAAAAAAAATACACTAGATGCTCCTCTATATCTTTATGACTTTAATAAAATATAGAATTAAGAGTCAAATAATGTTTTGTTATTGTTAGGTGCTGTTGTGTCTGCTGTGACTCATAATGACCCTATAAACAATGCTGTGAGTTTTGTCCTGTTTTAGGAGCTCCATCCTTACTGTCTACCATATGTTTAAAGTCCAGTGTTAGAATCACCATGTCAGTCTCTCTCACTGAGGGTCATTCCATTTTTGGTTTACCTCCTACCTTTTCTAGCATGATGTCTTTTTCCAAGACCTGGACCACCTGACAATATGCCCAAAGTACATGAGCTGACGTTTCACTATCCTTGCCTCAAAAAATCACTCTGGTTGCACATTCCTAAGACAGATGTACTTATTTTCTTGGCAGCCCATGGCATCTTCAATAAAATTTTAGTATTGATGCAATATGTCCTTGATAGTATCTTGTACCCAGTTAATAGAATTTGTTATTTATAACGATACTCCCCACATATTTTATTTCCAGAACACAAAATAGAAACTACTAATAGACTGTAGTTTTGAGAAGAAATATAGTTAGACAATATAACCATTTCAGTAACCAATTCCGTAGCATAATTCTTGTCTTTGAGTTAATTTTGAATATTTTTTCACTAACCTTCCTATTCTTTTACCTGTGCAATATTTACCAATATGTTAATTTTCAATTTAAGTGATCAAGCTTATACCAAATTTGAATATACACTGTGTATTTCAATTTATACTTTATTTTTTTCCAAATTAAACCCAGAGCTAGACACTGCTTGAGAAATAGTAAATAAAATGTTAAACAGACTCTAACTGCTGTCATTAGTAAATCCTCATTTGATAGGGAATTTCTGTTATTATTCTCAAGAATGTCTATCTCACAGGAAACAAAAGATTTGAAAGAGAGAGAAACTATTTACCCTATATATCCTTCCATTTTCCTCCTCTCCTCTACAACAAACACAACAAATATGCTTGAACTTGCCTGAAGAGTTTGCTGTAAATAATTGCCTTTCTGTTTTGTATGCCACTCTTGATTATTTGATTAGATTTCTGACTGACAAAATTGTGTCCAAAAGACAATCCACAAAAGATTAAATATCAGTAATAATCCAGCTCAGGAGATGTTCTGTGAATACTTAGAAATGAAAGCATTTTATTGAAAAAGGTAACCTTTCTTTGATAATTCTCAGTGACTTCCTACTGTTGACAAAACTAGTAGCCTGTCCTGTTTGAAGTGCAACTGCGTGGCTCAGAATTCGCAGCTTCAGAGCTATCCTAAATATTCTAATTAATTATACTCTAAATTAATATTTTTGTCATACACACTGCATACCTTACATAATCTCTATATTACAGGAAAATTATGGAAAGGTGTTCTGTGAGGTACCAGCTGAAATCATGTCCAAGATTTACTGCTCTCTAAGTCGGTGTTTGTGACTGACCCACAGCCCATCAGGGTTGCTATTTCCCTTTCCTGATTCATGACAAGTGCAGCTGTCTCCAAATAAGCCTCCAGAGCCCATTAATGCTCAGGCCTTTCCCTTATGGTAAATATGCACATCTCCAGTCTCACTTCTCAGTGCTCAGCTGTGATGAACTTGAATAGAAAATCAGGTTGCCTTTCCGTATTTGAAACTCTTCGCCAAGCACCTTGTCATCACGGTGTGGGTGCCCCAAAGTCCAACTTTCCTCTGGTTCTAATTAAAGGTGATGCTTTTCAAGAGGGTATGTTCATGAAACAAACAGCAAAAGTGGGGGTTTGTTTGTGTTTTGTTTCCCTTTCAACTTGGGTTTTCAGGTGCAGGACTCTGCTGCCTCCCGTTTTTCACTGCCAGCAGCACAGCTAATTAAAAAAAATTGCATAAAGATTGATATGAAGGTAAATATTAAAAGCACAAAGGTGAAAGGCAAGAAAATTATTTAGAATGTCACAAAGGCTAAGGCATTCATCTTGCCTGCAGCAATTTGGCTTTCATTAATAACCTATACATTGTTTTCAGCTTGGAAAAGTTGTAAGTGGCAACCCAGTCTACATTGAAGCTTTGTCTCTTCGGAAATGAGTCTTTGTTTAGACATCAGTGATGGGGATTTTGTGCCATTGTCTAATCTGTCAGATTAGATGAGCAAGTGTATTTAGGGGTGCAAAGATGTGCAGCCACACCTGCTGTGCAAAGCTGTGAATTCACAACTCTTCTGACTATTACAATGTGTTATGCTGGGAGCTCTTTTGTTGTAATAGAACTGTTGGTGGTTATGTGTTTGAAGTGGCTCAAGTGTCAGGCCTTATTACAATCATAATAATCACTCCAAAAATAACCTCATATTTTGACCATTTAATGTTAATGTGAAGCAAATTAAAGGAGAAACACTTTATAGATTTGGGGAAAACAAATTGGTTTTACACTCAAATTATTCTAAGCAAAAAAATTACAACCATTATGATTAGATGCGTGGTTCAGATGGCCTACGGTTATTTGAAATAGTTTTTAAATAGTGCAAAAATTAAACAAGGGATAGACAGCAAAAAAGGAAACCAATATTGTAATAATTAATGTACTGTTGGGATAATTGGTAATTGATAATAAATGCTATCCATAAAGAATGGCTTATTTCCTTGTTGATTGTTGTATTTTTCAAATAAACATACCATACCCTATTCCATTAGCTAAATAATACCTTTTACTTATAAGATGACAGTGTTTTCTAATTATTCTACTTGATGATATTAGCCAGTTTTCACAATTTGTATGCTTTGCTTAAACGTATGTACTACAATTAATAATCTTAAGGGGGGAAAAAGCAAAAATAAAATTGATCATAGTGCTAGTACTTTTATTTCTTCAACAAAATTCTACTGCTTAAACCTGGTTTTCTACCTAAATAGTAATTTTGGTATAAGTTTACTTTGGTGGATTAATGTTCTTTAAAATCTCCTTGAGGGTTTAGTACATCCATAGGAATTTCTTTAGGTAAGTTAGTAATGGTATAGTTAGTAAATATTCAGAGAATTTTTTTTTCAGTACTTTTTAAAAGATCTGTGGGGAATTCGAAAGACAGAACAAAATATTAAGCTAAAAGAGACTCTGTTGTCACTTTTATAACACTAAGCAGCTTGTAGCAGGTTTAATAGACCCTAATCTAAAGAGGCCCTTTTAGGGACCTTAGACCTGTATGGCCTCATTAATTCAAATGGTACGTGACAGTTCAGAGGTATCCTAAACCAACTATTACCTGCATAAACAGCTCCGAGTCCAGCGTGGCACGAACATTATTCTCTGATCTGAATTCCTCAATATCAATTGTTATCATTAGAGAAAATCTCCAATATATATTTCCCCCTTCTTAAGTAATAATGAAATTTGATCATGAGTTAGATATCATTTCATTCAAAAATTTATTTTAAAATAATTTTCCATATTGTGTGAAAATATAATGCAAATGTATCAGAAAAGGTACAGCTTTCAAATATTGAAAGTAATTGGCATCTATCAACTCAAATTATCTCCTTGCGCATGCCCAGGCACATTAGGCTGCTCTCATTTGACAATCATCACACTGCTGAGGCCCAGATTTCTTATTGTGTAACATCTGGATTGTCCTGCAGATGTAGCTGGGTGACAGCTTCACACATTCCTTGAAAAGAGGCGTCCACACACTGACAGCTAGTCATCATTCACAAAGTGGAAAAAAAGAGGGGAAAAAAGAAATCTGAAATGCAAGAAAGATTCGCCTCTGACTTTTGAGTTAGGCTAATTTACGTGAGCTACGTTAGCTAATGACAAACAGCACCAGCAGAGTTTTCTGGCACAATTGCAAATTACAGCTGGTCAGAGTTCCTGGAAGAAATGTTTTACCTTATGATCAGACAGGCAAAAAATTTTCCCTGATAGCCAAACTTTACAAAATAAAAAGAACCAAGAGTGGCTGAGGAATTAAATTAACAATATTAAATATATGTGTGTGTGTATATATATATATATATATATATACACACACGTATATGTGTGTATATATATGTATATATATATAATTACTTATATTTTGCTCTTTTATTAAATTCTAACAAAGGTATTAGATTTAAGAGAAAGAAAATTATTTGAAAAACTAGAATGTTTATTAAATCAGTGACAAATTAATTTATGACTATTACTTGTAATAGTAAAAGAAGTAAGTCTTGATAAAAAGATTATTTTGCAACTTTAGAAAATGATAAAATTGGGTAATTATTAATATAAGGGCAATGTAATGTACACAAACATAAATATATCTAACTATATATTGTTACTTATATGTATGTGTGTACACATTTGTACACACACAGAGTGTCAACATTGTTCTCTTTTTAATATGTGACAAACTTTTTATTTTACATTTGCTTTTGCACTCAACCTCTTTGACAAAATTGCCTTTTTAATCTCATAGATATTTCTAAGATTTTTGAGCCCTTGTTTTCAGATCAGTTTTGATCTGGAAGAGACAAAAATACAAAATGTTGACATTGTGTAAAACTTTCCTCCACAGCTGACCTTTAAGGAAGGCAGATACACAGGCTGGTTTCCATTTCCTGAAATTAATGAAAGTCTCCTTTCAATAGTTCTTCAGGAGAGAAAATGCATTATTTTATGGGAGATATTAAATAAAATGTTATGCAGACTTTTATTTTGCTCTGCAGTATATTCAATGCAACTGAAGAAGATTCAATAGTCTGACTTACATTTTTACTTGCTGGATTAGTCTTTATATTTGTTTTGATAGAAAAGCTGGCAACAGCCTATTTCATGGACAATAAATTCAAGATAGTAATGATGAGATACTATTGCCTCAGCTAAGTGCACCCAGATTGGAGGGTCACATATTTGACCTCGATCTAGCATGGTCCTTAATGAATCTATATACTTGATTAGAGTTACTGTCTTTTTATGACTCAAAATAGCTTTGCATGGAAAACTAGCTCATTTTAAACATAGTTAGGAGAAACATTTTGCTCTCAATATATCTCTGAAACTTTTCCAAAGAGTTTATAATGTTTTCTTTAAAATTTCAACATCTAGAAAGCTGTTCTAAACTATTTTCCTGTCACTTCTGAGAATTTGTTTTACAAATATTGTTGTATAGAGGGAAAAAAAACTCCTCTGTCATCTTTAATCAATATGTAATTTCCAGATAGTTAAGATATCCCTTCGAAATGCTGAGACATTGTGCTAAAACCTAATCTTATTATTATTAGAGAATTTTTTAAAGTGTCCTTACCTCATTCTATTGAATAGAAAGGAAGAATTGATGCTAGTATATCTTATTTTGTGAGTTGTATAAGTATTAGTAAAAATTTCCCCAGTGAAGATTAGATTTCAGAGTATATGCATATGTGTGTGTTCTTTTTTTGACTACTGCTTTTATTTATATTTTCTTTTTCTATCAGCTTCAAAATAATTGAGACATTTTATAGCAGGGTTTAGTCATAGATATTACCATTAATGTCCTGTTTTGCATACAATACACCTCCTTGAATCTTTTACATTTGCCTGCTCCGTGCAATAAGAGCTCTTCTTATCTGTGCTTCCAACTCTATCTATCTGTCTCTCTGGTTCTCCAGCAGCATCACTCACTCTTAATTCACGGAAGTGATTTCTTACTTCCTGTCGTTCTATTTCTTTCTACTACTCACTCTCAATCTATCAGACCTCCTTGCCTGATTCTGTACTCCGCTAGGCTAGTGTAACTCTCTCAATTCATTCCTCTTTCAAAAATATGACCAAGATTTTTTCTCTTGCTCTTTTTTCCAATTCAGTTTTCCAATCAGTTTCTTTTTTATATTTTATCTAGCATTTAGATTTTTAAGACTTGAGCATGATAAAAATCAAGTTGTAGCAAAAGAAATGAATGCATTTGCAAGGCAGTAAAAGTATAAACCCATATGTAGGCTTTCAATGAATTGCTAATTATTAAATATATTGAAGGTTTTAAATCAAAGATACCTGTACGTTAAAACAATTCATTAGATGTTTGGTATTGACTTCAACAACAATTAACAATCAAATTACAATATAGATAAACTGGTTGCCTACATTTTCAGTTGCATTTTTAACCAGCATTGAATTTAAATCAAAATGCGCAACTGCAGTGAAATTGTAAAGGGTTTACGTTTTTAGTGTGTTACTTCAAACATTTAGGTTGCCTTTGTACTGTTATTCTTTATAATATTTTGATAATTTTTATTTTTTATTATCTATTCTGTGTCTTTATTGATTTCAAAATAGTAGTAGCAGTAATGCTAAGTCATTCTAAGATTATCAGGGATTTTACATGAAATTCCATAGTTACAGTTTTTATTGCAATGTTATTTAACTATGCCATGATTAATATTACAGCATAATCAATTTATCTTAAATTTCAAAAATAAAACAGATAAACATCTAAAATAGGAATATCTGCATCTATTCTACACCATTTTTGTCATTGGAGTAACAAATGAGGGAAGTTTTCAATAAATGTGGTTTTCAAGTAAAAGTACCTTAGAAATTAACATTTTAAATAGCTACTTTAATTTCATAATACTATAATTTTGAATGGAAATTACTCAGCAGCTTTATCAAATGAACTTTCCTTAAAGGAAAATAAAACATCGCCGTAGATATCTTTAGTACCAGTGAAAAAGACTAGGTAGAAAATGTCTTGAAAGGAACAAAAAATCTCACTGTTTAAATTAGAGTGAGGACAGTAGAGCAATCTCTATAATATAAATTGTAAATATTTTTCGTTGAGACAATCAAATGTGTGCTTTTTCATTAATTATGGTGTAAATAGAAAAACAAACTCAAATGCCATTAATATCATTCAAAAGGAAACAAATGTCTTTTCCTTTTCTTCATGTGAATGTCACATAAGTGGACCATAAGCTAGGATGTAGGCAACATTCATGGACTATTGTGAGAGTTCACATTCCCAGTCCATTTTCACATATGCTAATAAACAGAATAAAATATTTATCATGATGGTAAAGCTCAATTTTCTCCCACCTCATCTTGACAATAATTCCATAGTTCAATATCCTGTACCTTCTGCTTGAAGAGGATGAAGCATTATTCTTTTTGAGTGATATTAATCTATTTTGCTGTCTTAGCAAGGATACATTAACCAGAACGAACTCTGGACACGTTTTTTATTTCTTACCATAGAGAGGACAGCCAGATAGCTCATTAAAATATATCAATGAATAATAAAGTCTTCCTTTAAATTAACTAATATCTAAGTTTAATGAAGCTCAGTTTATAGTGATTTTCTGGCTGAAGTGCTTCTCTTTCTGCCTAATTATGTGCACAGCTTTCAGACAACAAGGAGTGTCTTTAACATTAGATAAGGACCTAGGCTTTTATCTCAATCAATAGTCTTTAGCCTTTGAACTCGTGTCAGTGGAAGACCAGTCTGTCACGTTCAGTTCTACCTGACCTCTTTTTTCTTCTTGATGCATGCTGCCATTTACAAAAGAAACACACACACACACACACACGCACACACACACTCTCTCTCACATGTACATTCTCACACATGCTCATACACACCCATGCACACACCTAAGACACAAGCAGCCAAGCTGTTTAAATTATGGGTGTCTGTGCATGTGTGTGCACACAAGCATGTGTGGACAGGATCTTTTATAGCTGTAAAGATGTGTGACTGTAATGATGATGTTAAAATTTTCTTGTTTCCTTTCACTGGGCTTTGTGTATCTCAAAGGAGCCCCATATGGTGCTCTTTGTCCGTGTCATTACCTCGTTACAGCCACTGTCTGCCAGCCAAAGGTAGACCGAGCGCTGCAGCTGTAGACAGCGATACAACTGGAATTGTCTAAGGTCAACAGTGCCGTAATTACTTTAAAATGTCAGCGTACAATAAAATACAACAGTTCATCTGGCAGAAAGCAAATTAGCTTTGACCATAGCGTAATTACCCTTTTCTCAGCACCATTAGAAGAGATCAAATCTCCACATTCAGTGTTTGAGGAAAGGCCATCAGAGTACACTCTACCTGACAAGGATGCACATTTGCCATTTTGAGATGTAATTAATTGTCCCTATAATAGAAATTTTTATATTTGACTCTGGAATTGAAATGTGTAATAACCTGGCTTCTTCATTTTAACCATTTTGATGCTGGGGAATAAAAGCACATTTTGCAAAGTACAAATAGGTAGAAAAATAATTGTTCAGACCTACTTGTTCATTTTTGTAACAATTAGTTCTTGTTTTGTAACAATCGACAGTAACATTTTTCTCTACATGACTTCCATGCATACTAAAAATAAAACTAATGTCTAGATCCCACATCAATTGAGTAACTCAGTTAAAAATACCATTATTAAAGTTCCTGGTTTATAACTGCCTTCTTTCCAGGTGCTTCCTATCTGGCTGGAATAATATGAAGACAAGTGGCTTCTGAACTTATTAAAGGTGGATTTTCCACCACTGATTTTCATCTACACCTCTGCTTCATTCACAAGGGCAATCCAAGTCAAAAGAATCCCTCTCTCTCTCACATCTCCTTTGGGATTAATGTGCCATTTCCCCCAAGAACATCCTCTTTTTTCCAAAGACACATTATTAATAGTGGAGGGTCCAAATGCACCAATGATACAGTAATTTGATTAACTCAGAAACAAATAGCCAGGAGCTGACCAGTGACAGTCCCTGCAGGGCAAAGACTTCACTGCTTGTTGACTTTCATTAATATTTAAGGGTACCAAAGATGCTCTAAGCTGATTTGAAATGACTTAAGGTGTCTGAGCAGCATCTCTCCTTGTGTCTGGTTGTAGAAACACATGAAACAGCTGTTTTGTATCAGAAGAGCCTTGCACTGTATTTAGGGAATTCCACCACCATAAAGATGTTTACATTTTCTTGATGTTTCATTCACTGTGTTGTGGGCTTCTTCAGAGTACTTCAAATGAAAACATGTTCTCTTGAGTTCAGAAATCTCCTTTTTGAGCACAGATTTCCTGAGGGGAAAACTATCTATGCAGCCAACAAGGAACTTTATAGTTGGAAAGAAACATCTTAACACTACCCTTTCTTATTGAACCATTCCTAGTTTTAATGTGTTAAAGCCAAAACATTAAGCAAGCTCTCTGATAAAATCACTGTAGCATATCATTGATCAGTTTATCTCTTCAGAGCAGAAAATTATGGCGCATACTGGGCTTTCTCCCCAGCAGTTGGGTTGCTTTGTTCTTCCTCAATGTCGTTTGTAACTCTTAATCATTTAACAACATAACAACAAATGAAAAGAAGTATTTTTTAAAACAAATAAGTTAAAAAGTATTAAAGCTTTTCAATTGATGTGAATGTTTTGGGGAAATAGAAAATTATTTCCTTGAGTTTCATCTAGTAGTCCTGGATTAAATCATGTGGCTAGTGAATATATTTAAAGGAGAATTTGTTGAATTCATGGAAGTAAATATCACACAGGAACTTGAAAATTCCTAGGTAATCTGACACTTTTAAATTGGTAATACTGATCAAACTCAAACTTTCAGCTTCTTGTGCATGGCACGAATTAATGACTTGCTGCTACATTGAAAAAGTAGTGATTTTTCCCACCCAGGAATACTTGGAAATGGTCTTGGAAGGTCAATGAGGCCTGACTCTTTAGAAATAGCCTGAGGCAGTATTAGCCTGGAGTAGAAAATATTTCACAAACTCCCTTGATCCACCTGTACTATTCCATTTGCTCCATGTAAATTCTACTCTAGCTAAACTACCTCATTTACTTCCATGGAAATGAATTTTTCCATTTTTGTTCTTAAGATAATGTCTCTGACTTGCCATCTCTGCAACTTACTACCTCTTCAAACAAAGTTTATACTTCACTGTGTATCTCAGTGGCACTCCTTAATGATGCTGTTTTCTCCATTTCACAATTTTCTCTTTATCACTGAATATATAAGTGACATAGTACAACTTCTGTTGGGTTAATCCAAGAATTCTATCGTTTTTAGATACCCTTTGTATTTTCGCCTCTCTAACTCACTGGTGTAAGTCTTATTTTTATAATAAAAATATTTCAAAAAAATATTTCCTGTGAAAAAGTTATATACTGCTTCCACCACCAGTAAGCTATAAGACTTTTTGCATAATATTTTAAAATGGTACTTTTGCTGAAACTGAGGAGGCCCTAAAGTGCTTGTTGCAGAAGATCAAGGACCACAGGCTTCAATATGGATTGAATCTCAACATCAAGAAAACAAAGATTCTCACCACTGGGCCAATTGGCAGCATCAGTGTGGATGGTGAAGAGATTGAAATAGTTAACAGTTTTAGTTTACTTGGCTCCACAGTCAACACTCCTGGTAACAGCAGCCAGGAAATCATTTGGAAAGTTGGCTTTCATGGACCTCTCCAGAGTACTTAAGAGCAATGATGTCAGTCTGGAGACTAAGGTGCTCCTGATCCAGGCCATAGTGTTCACAATTGTTTTCTATGCTTCAGAAAGCTGGACAATGACTAGACTGATAAAAGGAGAATTGACATTTTTGAGCTGTGGTGCTGGAAAATAGCTTTGAATATACCATGGACTACCAGGAGAACAAACATGTTCATCCTAGAGAGGGTGAAGTTGGCATGCTCTTTGAAGGCACGGATTCTGAAGCTTCATTTGACATACTTCGGGCATGCTGCAAGGAGGTACTGGTCCATGCTTGAAAAGGTGGAGGGATGGAAAAGGAGAGGTGGTCGATTGATACAGTGACTGGGGACAATGAAGTTGGCACAGGACAGAGCAGGTTTCTGGGCTGTTGTATATAGGGTTGCTACGAGCTGCAAGTGACTCAATGGCACAAAACAATAAAAACAACATTGGATAAATTAACTAATTAAGGAAATGTAAGAAAAATCTGAATAGTTATAATGTAGATACATAATATGTAGTGAAAATGATTCAGGTAAAAGACGTTAGATTGCTAAATTCAAACAAATAGTTCTTTGTATTTTCATATTGAATTCACTCATGATTCAAAAAGAATTCTCTTTGTTTTATTTAGTTCATTGGCGTAGTCTAAATAACTAAAAATAAAAACATAGTCTATAAATAAATACTATTAATTACATGAAAGCCAAGAAAATGTAAATTATAAGCTAACATTGATTGCTATATTAACATATCTGATCTAGAAATAATAAAAATAAGCATTCTCAAGGAAGTCACAAAAAAGATTCACCACTAGCTGTTGTAAAGACAATATGAAGAGAAGTAAATCTTGTGCAGCAACTAAACCAAAAAACTCAAGCACAACTTTATGAGCAGCAGTTAGTAAACCTGTTCTTTACAGAGTTTAGACTTCACTATATAGAAATAAACAACTTGTAAAGAAAACAATCACTTTTCCTCCATTAACCTATGGAACAGTAATTTAACGTCTTACAATTATTCATTCAACATTTCCTTTATATTACTAATGCAAAATGTCAAGGTTATTAAGAGTAGAATTGATATTTCAGTGATATATTAAATGGTGGTTGTCGCTATGTACCATACAGTCACCTGAAACTCATAACAACCTTTTTTACAATAGCTCGGAAGACTGACCTAACCTTAGCTACTTCACTGACTCTGACACACCTACTCCCCATTTTCCTTGTTATTGTATCAGGCCATCTCATCTGCTCTGTCCCTCCACCCTTCCGAGCATGATGTCCTTCTCCAAAGATTGGTCTCACCTGGCCATGTGCCCAAAATATGTGAGACAGAGATTCAAAATCCTAACCTCCAAGGAGGAACGTGGTTTCATTCTCTCCAAGACAGACTTATTTGTTTTCTTGGCAATTGATGACATGTTTAAGATTCTCCTCCAGCACCACAGCTTGAAGGAATCAATTCTTCTGTCTTCCTCAGTCCAGCTCTTTGATGCATAGCAAGTAATTGCAAAGACCATGCACTTTAGTCTCTAGACTGACATTGTTGCTTCTCAGTACTCTGGAGAGGTCCATTACAGTAGATTTTCCTAGTGTAATCCATCTTTTGATTTTCTGACTGCTGGTGCCAAGGGTGTTGACTGTGGATCTGACCAAGCTGTAATTGTTAACTATCTCAGTCTTTTCTCCATCTGTCATGGTGCTGCCATTTGGACCAGTAGTGAGAATTTTTGTCATATATTGATGTTAAGTTTCAATCCATATTGAAGACTACAGTTCTGAAGTAAGTACTTCAGGTCCTCCTCAGTTTCAGCAAGCAAGGTAGTGTCTCTGTATAATGTAGGTTGTTGATGAATCATCCTCCAATCCTGATGCCACATTCCTCCTCAAAATGTCCAGGCTCTCAATGATTCATTGTGCACATAAATTGAAAAGTTATGGAGAGAGGACTCATCCCTGAAGAATTATACAGAGTCATTGTACAAAAAAAAATTGGTTGACACAGAAGGATTTGATGAATCCAAATATGATCCAGAGGCAATGGTGATAAAGAAGGAGTGCAGGCTGTTCTGAAGTACTTGACAAATAATGACACCCCAGGAATTGATGGAATACCAATTGACATATTTCCACAGACAGATAATGCTTTGGACAAGCTTACCAGGTTATGCATAAAAAGTCTGGAAGACAACTATCTGGCCAACTGACAGAAGATATTTATATTTGTTCCCATTCCAAAAATAGATGGTCCAACAGAGTGTAGAAATTATTGAACAATATCACTAATATCACACATAAGCAAAATCCTACTGAAGATTATTAAAAAATGATTGAAAGGGTTCGTTAACAGAGAACTACCAGAAATACAAGCTAGGTATAAAAGATGTCATGGTACCAGAGACATTGACTTCAATGTCAGATTGATCTAGGTACAAAACAAAGAGTACTGGAAGAACACCTATCTTTGTTTCATTAACTATGCAAAAGCATTTGACAGTGTGGGTCACAACAAATTGTGGCTAATATTGAAGAGAATGGGAATCCCAGAACACTTGATTGTTCTTATGGGAAAACTTTACTTAGACCAGGAAGCAGTGTCGAGAACAGAGCAAGGAAACACTGAATGGTTAAAAATCAGGAAAAGAGTGTGTCAGAGATGCGTCCTTTCCCCATATTAAAGGGAGCAGTATTAAATCTCAAATATGTGTCAACCATATAATTTGTTTTCACATGACACACTGGAGAGACAAAATTATTGTATGTGGTACCAAGTAATCAAGAAAGTATTGCCTCACTAGAAAGCTCTAGTAGCCTAGTGAGTAAGAAGTTGAAGTATAAATCAAATGATAGGTACTTTCCCCTAGAGGAGAAAGATGGGGAAAAGCTTCCTGTGCATTTCACAACCTCTGCAAATCTGTTGGGAGACCAGGTCAGCTATGATTTGTTTTTCAGAATAATTCAGTCAGTATAAGTGTTGTCTTTTTGTTGTGAATAATTTAGCTATGTTGTTGCTGTTGTTGTTATATGCTGTCAAGGTGCTTGTGCCTCAGAGCGACCCTAGGTACAATAGCTCTGAACCCTACTCTATCTTGTGTCAACCTTATTGACTGTGACACACCTACCCCCATTACTGCAGTTACTGATTCAATCTATCACATTGAGGGTCTCTCTCTTTCACCATCCCTCCACCTTCATAAGCATGACAACCCTCTCCAGAGATCAGTCTCTCCTTGCAATATGCCCAAATTATGTCAAATGAAGCTTCAGAATCCTTGCCTCCAAGGGACAGCCTAGTTTCACTCTCTTGAAGATAAATCTGTCTGTTGTCCTATCAGTCCATGGTATATCCAATATACTCTCCAGCACCACAGCTCAAAGGCATCAATACTCCTTCTATCATTTCTAGTCATTGCCCAGTTTTCTGAGTCATAGCAAGACTATTGCTTGGCTATTGTCAACAAGGACACTTTGCCAGGCTCCATAATCAACACTTATGACATTAGCAGCCAGAAAATCAAAAGACAAGTTGCACTGGGAAAATCAGCTATCAGGGACCTCTCCAGAGTACTGAAAAGCAACAATGTGAATCTAGAGACTGAATTGTGCCTAATTCAGGTCATGGTATTCACAATTACTTGCTATGCATCAGAGAGCTGAACAATGACTAAGGATGGCAGAAGAAGAATTGATGCTTTCAAATTGTGGTGCTGGACAAGAGTCTTCAACATATCATGGACTGCCTTGAAAACAAACAGATCTTTCTTGGAGAGAGTGAATCCAAAATTTCTCCTTGGATTTTGAAGCTAGGTCTTCCATGCTTAGGGCATGTGGCCAAAAGAGGCTAGTCCTTTGAAAAGGACATCATGTTCAGAATGGTGGAGGGACAGCACAGGAGAGGAAGACCCCAGTTGAAATTGATTGATATAATAAGTGGGGCAATGGGGTTTGGTGTGTCATAGTCAGTGAGACTGGCTCAGGACAAAGCAGGTTCAGATCTGCTGTACATAGGTTCGCTATGGGTCACAGGAGACTCAACAGCACATGACAACAACAGCATGGCCTGGACCAGGCACACCTTAGTCTCCAGACTGACATTGTTGCTCTTGAGTACTCTGGAGAGGTCCCTGACAGCAGACTTTCCAAATGCAATTCATCTTTTGATTTCCTGACTATTGGTACCATGAATGTTGATTGTGGTGCCAAACAAACTAGAGCTGTCAACAATCTCAATGTCTTCACCTTCTATCATGACGCTTCCAATTGCTGCAGTTGTAAGAGTCCTTGTTTTCTTGATGTTGAGATTCAATCCATATTTATGGCTGCATTCCTTCAAAATTTGCCTATAGTTTCAGGAATACATGACATGAAATAGACATAAATTCAAATCACACCCAGAAGTTGACATGAAACCAGGAATCTTACTCTTGATATGAGATGAATCTTGGCTGAAAGCATTAAATGAAAAAAACAAAAAAGCTATCCTATGATATATTGACTTTGTAAAGGCCTTTGACAAATTTATTTTAATTGACAATGCAAAGGTAATGCAAGAAATTTTAGATGGCATTGCTAGGAATAAGAATTACAGAAATATATTAGTGCTTATAGACCAAGCAATGCATTGAACCAAATAAAGAGAACAAAGAGTTAAAATTAGAGGAAAATGCACTTTACTATAATATTCTTTTATCATATTTATTCAATTCATATGTGGACCAAATAAACTGAGAAACTACACCATCCAAACAAAAATCTACATTATAATTTAAGGAAGATTCATTAACAACCTGTGATAACAACTTACAGATCTGAAAAGAAGAAACACTTACAAATGAAAGTAAAAGAATGAAATATTTTAGTAGGGATCACACCTCATATAAAAAAAAAACAACAAAAAACACCAAACAAAAATACTACCTACAGAACACTTCTTCACGACACAATAAAGGACCTAAAGAAATGAAAAAAATGTATCCTGTTCATGGATAAGAAGAACCAATATTGTGAAAATGACAATCCTACTAAAATCAATCTATCTATTCAATGCCATTCCGATAAAGATACCAGATTCCTTTTTCAAGGAGATCTAAAGGGAATTGTCAAGTTTATTTGAAAAGAAAAGAGACCCCAAATAAGAAAAACAGGAGAAACAAAAATGAAGTGGAAACATAGCACTCCCTAACTTCAAAACCTATTACACAGCGGTAGTAACCAAAGCATCACGGTACTGGTACAAAGACAATCACATAGATCAGTGGAACAGAATTGAGAAGTCAGAAATAGACCGAGCTATCTGTGGTCAACTGATCTTCAACAAGAAAATTAAACCTATCAAATGGGGAAATAACAACCTCTTCAACAAATGTTGGTGACAAAACTGGACTGCCATCTGCAGAAAGCTGAAACAGGATCTACAAGTAACACCATAAAAAAAAATCACCTCAAGGTGGGTCAGAGATTGGGAAGTAAAGCCAAAACCATATATTTGATAAGAGACAAACTGGGATCAATCTTGGAAGGCCTAGTGTACTTTCTAAAGAGACTGTCAAATACAGCCAGAGATGCACAATCTGAAGAGGATAAAATTGATGAATGGGACCTTTGAAAAATCCAAACCTTGTGTTCATCAAAAATGTTTCCAACAGGGTGAAAAGAAAACCTACCAATAGGGAACAAACAGTATAAAATTTTTTTAAAAAACAACACACTAACTACTAGATTAATAAACAACATCATTAACAGAGAAATAATTAACACCTCAAGAATTTTATTTTACATATAACCATGCATAGGAATCAAATAGATTACATTTGTGGAAAGACTCAGTGGAGAAGCTCAATATAAGCACTGAAAACCAGGCCAGGTGCTTATTGTGGGGCAGAGCACCAACTACTCATATGCAAGTTCAAGCTGGAGTTGAGGAAATAAATCAAGTCCGCAGAAACTAAAATTTGAGCTTAAGTCTATCCATACGCATACAAGGAAGTGCAGTGAATACGACTATCATTCAGATATATGCACCAACATCCAGAGCCAAGGAAGAGGAGATAGAAGATTTTGACCATGCAATCAAGATGCATTGATAATAATGGGTGACTGGAATGCAAAAGTCGGGAACAAAGAAGATTCAGTAGTTGGAAAATATGGACTCGGTGACAGAAATGGAGCTGGAGAGAGAATGATCAAATTTTGCACAATGACTTATTCATAGCAAATACATTTTTTAAGAGACATAAACGCAGGTTATATACCTGGATCTCACCTGATGGTATGCATAGGAATCAGATCAATTACATCTGTGGAAAGAACTGCTGGAGAAGCTCAATATGAGCTGTGAAAAGAGGCTGGAGATAGAATGATAGAGTTCTGCACATTCAATGATTTATTCATTGCAAATACCTTCTATAAGAAACATAAACGCAGGCTATACACATGGATTTCACCTGATGGTATACATAGTAATAAAATCAATTGCATTTATTCAAAGACTCAGTGGAGAAGCTCAATATCAGCACTGAAAACCAGGCCAGGTACTGATTGTGGGAGAGAGCACCAACTACTCATATGCAAGTTCAAGCTGAAATTGAGGAAATAAATCAAGTCTTCAGAAACTAAAATTTGAGATTAAGTCTATCCCACTCGAATTTCAAAGCCATCTTAGGAACAGGTTTGAAGCCTTGAACACCAATGAGTGTAGGCCAAATGAGCTCTGGGAGGATATCAAGAAAATCGTCCATGAAGAATGCAAAAGATCATTACAAAGGCTAAAAAGAAGAAAAGACCAAGATGGATGTCAGATGAGACTCTGAATATTGCATTAGAGTGCTAAGAAGCCAAAGCTAAAAGAGAAAAAAAAAAACACAAGAAATCAAAGAGCTAAAGAGAAAATTTCAAAAGGCAGCCTGGAATGACAAAGCAAGATACTATAATAAAATGTGCAGAGAGTTGGAATCAGAAAAGCAAAAGGGCCAAACTCACTCAGCGTTTCTTAAGCTGAAGGAGCTGAAAAACAAATTCAAGCCATTTATGGCAAAACTTAAGGATACTTTGGGTAGAATGCTAAATGATCCAGGAAGTATCAAGAGAAGATGGAAGGAATACACAGAGTCACTGTATCAGAAGGAATTGACTGACACAGAAGAGTTTCATGACATGACATATGAACAAGAGCCTATGGTGACGAAGGAGGAAGTTCAAATTGCTCTGGAGGAATTGGCAAAAACAAGGCTCCAGGAGTTGATGGCATACCAATTGACATATTTCAACAGACAGACACTGACCTGGATGTGCTAAGTTGTGCCAAGAAATCTGGAGAACAGGCAGCTGGCCCACTGACTGGAAAAGATCGATATTTGTTCCCATTCCAAAGAAAGGTGACCAACAGAGTGCGGAAATTATCGAACAATAGCATTAATTTCACATGCAAGCAAGATTCTGCTGAAAATTATCCAAAAACGTTCGGAACAAGATGTCAACAGAGAACTGCCAGGTGTGCAGGCTGGATTTAGAAAAGTTCGTGGTACTACAGATATTACAGCTAATGTTAGATGGATCTTGGCAGAAAGCGAAGACTATCAGAAGAATGTTTATCTGTACTTCACTGACTATGCAAAGGCTTTTGACTGTGTGGATCACAACAAGCTGTGGCTGACTCTGAGAAGAATGGGAATCCCAGAACATTTGATTGTGCTGAAGCAAAACCTATACTTGGACCCAGAGGCAGTTGTCAGAACAAAGCAAGGAGACACTACACCGTTCAAAATCAAGAAGGGGCTTCATTAGGGATGTATTCTGTCTCTGTACCTTTTCAGTCTGTATGCAGAACAGATCATCCGAAACGCTGGGCTGTACGAAGAGGAGTGTGGCATCAGGATTGGTGTAAGGGTCATCAACAACCTGCGTTATGCAGATGACACAACGCTGCTTGTTGAAACTGAGGAGGACCTGAAGGACTTGCTGCAGAAGGTCAAGGACTGCAGCCTCCTATATAGAGTTAAGCTCAACATCAAGAAAACAAAGATTCTCACTACCGGGCCAATTAGCAGCATCAGTATGGATGGTGAAGAGATTGAGATAGTTTTAGCTTCCTTGGTTCCACAATCAACACTCTTGGTAATAGCAGCCAGGAAATCAAGAGATGAATTGGGAAAGTCAGTTGTGAGGGCCCTGTCAAGAGTACTAAAGAGCAAAGGCGTCAGGCTGGAGACTAAGATGTGCCTGATCCAGGCTATAGTCTTTGCTATGCATCAGAGAGTTGGACAGTGAATAGGGTTGATAGAAAGAGAATTGATGCCTTTGAGCTGTGGTGCTGGAGAAGAGTGTTGAATATACCATGGACTGCTAAGAGAACAAACAGGATTTTTCTGGAGAAGATGAAGCCAGAATGCTCCTTGGAGTCAAGGATTCTGAAGCTTTGTCTGACATACTTTGGTCATGTTACAAGGAGGGACTGGTCCTTTGAGAGGGACATCATTTTTGGCAGAGTGGAGGGGCGGAAGACCTTCGATGAGATAGATTGATTCTGTGACTGGAGAGGTGGGAATAAGTGCGCTTGAGATGGCTAGGTTGGCACAGGATAGAATAGCATTTAGATCTCTTCTACATAGGGTCACTATGAATCACAAACGACTCGAACAGAGTCAGGAAAAAAACACTGCATGGTTCAAAATTATGAAAGTAAGAATGTGGCCTGTCTCCATACCTTTTTAGTTAATATAGAGAATGATTCATTCTGGAGACTGGACTTTATGAGGAGGAATGTGGCATCAGGATTGGAGGAAGACTCATCAACAACCTGTATTATGCAGGTGACATAACCTTGCTTGTTGAAACTAAAAAGACTCGATGACACATAACAACAACAACAACAATATAACCACAATCAATACTCACAAAAGTTAATAGTCAAGAAATTCAATTACTTATTGAACTGAGTAAATATACTGCAAAGGAAGACTTTTTCGTGTTCAAATGAAAGGTCTTGCTTTGAGGATGGTGGTGAGACAAAATGATAATGTTTCCAATTGCCTCAAATACATATGAAATCTGAACAATGAATACTGAATAATGAAGACAAAAGGAGAATTTATGTCTTTTGAGTTACAGTTTTGGTGAAGAGAAATAAATATATCATAAACTTCCAGAGGATAAAGAAATTTATGTTGGAATTATAACCAGAATTTTTCTTTCATTTGAGTCTATTAAGGTTGTCTCATGAACTTTAGACATTTTTAGAGGGTAACAGTCCCTGGACTAATAGTATGGAACTGCGCTCTCAATTCAAAGATATTTTATTTGAGTCTACCTGTTTCTGCGTGGGAGCAAGATGGACAATGTCCTCCTATGTGATTTACTGCTTCTGAAAATCCACTAAAGGATCATCTACAGATCAGTTACGGCACAACTGTACAACACAACAAAAGCAGCAGCAGTGCAAGATAATAAGAAAGTCCCTAGAGAAGGACATCCAGCTTAGTTAAGTAGAGGATTAGAAAAAAAAAATAATTAAAAAACCTTTTTAAAAAAAATCTTCAACTGAACAATGGATTCAGACATAACACTGATTGTGAGAATGCCACCAGACCAGGTAGTTTGTAGTTCTGTTTTTCATTGTGGGTGCATGAATTGGACTTGATTTGATAGTATCTAACTGAAACAATTTACTATTTAAGATCTGTATAAGAAAAAAATAATACCCAAAGAAAATATACCATTTCTAAGCAATGTATCTCAAAGTAAAACATGGGTATGCTTACACTGTTATTTGCAATCCAATTTGCTTCAACTTATACAGACCCTATTTACAACAGAACAAAATACTATCCAATTGTACACCATTCTCAAACACTGTACTTGTGCTTACACTTGTAGCCACTTTGCCAATCTATTTCTTCGAAGTACTTTTTCTTTCTCTCTGACATTCTCCTTTACCAACATCTGTCTCCAGGGACTATCAAGACCCAACCCTGAAAACATGCCTAAAGTATATAAGACAAAATTTCACACCCTCATGCTCAAGAAGTAGTTTCACTAGACTTTTCCAAGATTCAAGTTTATTCTTTGTTAGAGCATGGGAAAAGCAATATTTCCAACACTGAAACTGGAAATACTATTTTTCTTTTATTTTACCTTATTTATTATTTCTATTTCACAGTATTTGAAAGAAATTAAAGTTCCTTGGTTTGGATACGGGGTATTTAGTTCTTAAAGTGACATAGTTATTCTTTAATACTTTAAAGAGGTATTTGACTATGTTGTTGTTGAGGGAGCTCTGGTGGCCTAGTGGCAAAAAAGTGCACTGCAACCCCAAAGGCATGCAGTTCGACGCCACCAGCTGCTCTCCGTCGCGTGTGATTAACTGTCTCTAAAAACTCGCCGAGGGTCACCTATGTGTTGGTTTTGACTCTAGGGTACACAACAACAGCAACCAAGAGAAAGAAGAATTTGACTATATATTTGCTAAATTCAATATTCCATTTGCTTTCTCAATTGCTATTCCAATGAGTTTTGAGTGTGGGGTCAAGAAAAATGAAATCCTTGACAACTATAAATCTTTCTTCACTTCTGAGGATATTTGTTTTCTTATGTTTAGTTTTAATCCATATTGAAGGATAAAGATTTTAACTTTTAAGTAAGTACATCAAGCTGTCTTCAGTTTCTGACTCATAGTTGCATAGTTTACATATTGAAGATAATTAATGAATCATTCATCAAGAGGTTGAACATAGACATTTCAGGTATGTAAATAATAAACCAACAGAACCTTCAAATCAAGCATCTAGTAATGATAGCTAAAGCATTTAAGAAGAAAATGCTACTCTATGAGATTATCGACAAATCAGAATTTTGAATTAAAATGATTAACTTTATTAAAGTAACAGAAGTAATATTGTCAACCAAAAACCACCTCGATGAAAGGGAATTTTAAAATGAAAAAATAAGTATTTCAAGTGAAAAGGTAAAAATGAAATTAATATTCTTAAAGTTGGATATTGTTGTGGTTGTTGTTAGGTGCTGTCCAGTTGATGATAACTCTTAGCAATCCTAAGAACAGCAGATCTGAACCATGTCCTTTCCTATACCATTCTTACCATCTCTGACACACTTGAGTTGATTGCTGTAGTTACTGTGTCAATCCATCTAGTTGAGTGTACTTCTCTGTTTAGCTGATCCTCTGCCTTCCCAAGTAGGCTGCCCTTTTCAAAGGAAGAACTTCTCCTAACAACATACCCGAAGTAAGTGAGAAGAAGCTTTGTCATCTTTGACTCCAAAAAGTATTCTTGCTGCATTTTCTCCAAGACCTGTCTGTTCTTTTGGAAAGCAATGGGATGGATATTCACTACTTCTTTTCAACACCAGAGTTCAAAGGAATTGATTCTTCTTCTGTTATAGTTATTATATATATACCAGCTCTCAGATGCATACTAAGTGATTGAAAAGACCATGGCCTGACTAAGGCACACTGTATTTCTCAAAGTGACATCAATGCTTCTCAATAATTTGGAAAGACCCCTGATTACAGACTTTCCCAGTGCAATATATCTCTTGATTTACAGAGATGCCAAAGGTATTAATTGTGGATCCAATTAATACTGTTGACAATTTCATTTTTTTCCTCCATATACCGTGATTTTTCTTATCAGTCCAGAGGTAAGAATTTTTGTCTTCTTGATGTTGTGGTACAATTCATACTGATGGCTACCATCTTTGACTTTCTGCATTAAGGGTTTCAAGTCCTCCTTACTTTCAGCAAGTAAGGTTGTATCAACTGCATTTTGTGTCTTGTTGATAAGCCTTCACCATATACTTGACACCATGTTCTTCTTCAAAGAGTCAGCTGCTTGAATGACTTTCTCTGCGAACAATGTGAATAGGTATGGAGAAAGGATACAACTTTAACATACATCTTTCCTGATTTTAAAACATATAGTGTTCCTTTGTTTTGTTTCAGCATCATGACTGAAAATTGTCTGAATCTGGTGAAACTTTATTCAATTTGAGTAAAGAAATATGATGATTATTGTACTATAGAACATCATAGTAAAACTGCTTGGAGGGGAAAAAAAAGATAAAATGATAACCAGAAACTGGAGAAAGACATACTACTAAGACAACAACAAATAACAGAATGAAAATACATGTTATGTAAAAAATACTGCATATAAAAAGGAGTTTCAGTACTTTTAAACGACTGAGAAAATAGGAATCTAAAATTTTACATACCATTTATTGTTATTCTTTTGTTGTTTTTTTATGCCAGGGCTTATTGAGATTGCCAAGGAACACTATACCCAGAAAAATTGAAAATAAACAAGGATATTCCTACAAAGCCAACAGAAAACATCTATCCATAAAAAAGGAAATTCAGACTGATCGTGAACTTTTAGCTTCCTGAACCATGATAGAATAATGTCATGTTAAAGCTACCCATTTGTAGCATTTCTTTTATAGAAGCACTAGATGACAAAGATAGTCGTATGTATTCAGTCCTCTAATATCTTACCTTTACTTAGTTGTTTTCTTTATTTCTCTTTTCATTTTGTCATTTACTCAGAAAATACAGGAATATTCAATAAAAATAATTTTGGAAAAAAGGCTGCAAACTTAATCAGAATATCTAATAATTGTCATGAGTTGAAAAACTAGAACCAATCTATTACCATATATATTGTGTTGATTAGAGGCCTTAGTGTTAAAAAAAGTAATTTTTCTGATTTATTCTGCTATTTTACATACCATGGATGCAACAATGGACTAAAATGCACCATTAATTTTCGAGATTGTCCAGGACTTGACAGTATTTTGCTGTGTTATACATTGTTGTTGTTGTTAAGCAATATCAAATAAACTTTATCTTATGAATAAAAGAGATGAACTTTGCACTATCCTGTATCTTAAATTCTCTGACACACTCAAGTCCACCATTATGAACATTTTCAATCTATCTCATTTTGGGTCTTCCTCACCTTCCCTGACTCCCACATTCCCAAGCATAATATCCTTTTCTGAGGATTGGCACTTTCTAATACCGTGCCCCACACACATGAGATGAAGTGTCACTATCCTTGCCTTCAAGGAACATCCTGGCTGTATCTTTTTCAAGACATACTTGTTTCTTCTTTTTTAAAGTGCATATAAGGGATATATTCAACATTCTTCTTCAACAGCACAACTGAAAGACAACGATTCATTCCTCATCTTTGCTAACAGCCTAAATTTCATATGCTTAGAAAGCAATTGAAAAGCTGATGATTTGGATCAGGTACAACTTAGTCATTAAACTGGCATTGTTTCTTCTCTGTACTTTTAGGATGGTGCTTGGTAGTAGACTTCCAAGTACAATAGGTCTTTTGACATCTTGGCTACTGGTACCAAGGGTATTGATTGTAAATACAAGCAAAATAAAATAAAATAATCAACAATTTCTATCTTTTCTCCATCTATCATGATATTGCTTACTGGCCTAGTGATGAGACTTTTTGTTTTCTTGATAAAGAGATAAGACTATTATTGAAAAGTGTGGTTTTTGATCCTCTGCAGCAAGTGTTTCAAGCCCTTCTCCCTTTGGCAAGCAAGGTTGTACTGTATATAGGGTTATTTATGGAGTAAAAATGACAATGCCTAATAAAAAACTAGCATTTCATACAAAATGTTTACTCTCTTTCACTGATGACTAACTAGATTCACAAAGTTACTTTATTAAAGGCAATCAATGGCTAAGAAGTACAAATCTCACATAACAAGT
This sequence comes from Elephantulus edwardii, assembly GCF_000299155.1. Taxonomy (NCBI): domain Eukaryota; kingdom Metazoa; phylum Chordata; class Mammalia; order Macroscelidea; family Macroscelididae; genus Elephantulus; species Elephantulus edwardii. The sequence goes on along the minus strand of NW_006399793.1, from coordinate 10,053,170 downwards.
GTCAGTAGCATCATTTTATTTTTCAAAATATTTCAGAAATATTTATTGTTGGTGATACTTTAAAAAATGGATGTTTTAATATTTACTGTGAAAATGTGTAAAAATTAGTAAAAATCTTTTACCAAATGTATTTGTTGCTGTTATATGCTGTCAAGTCAGAACCCACTCACAGATTCTCCAATAGGTCTTCAAAGGTTATAAATTGTGCAAGAGGAGATTATTCATCTTTCTTCCACAGAGATAGTTGGCTGATTTGAACCATGCCTTTGAGCTGTGATATCGAACATACTCTGGACTGCCAGGAGAACAACAAGTTCATCCTGGAGAGGGTGAAGTCAGGCTGCTCCTTGGAGGTAAGGATTCTGAAGCTCCATCTGACATACTTTGGGCAAGTTGCAAGGAGGGACCAGTCCTTGGAGAGAGAAGTCATGGTTGGGATGGTGGAAGGATAGCAAAGGAGAGGAAGACCGTAGATGAGGTGGTTTGATTCAGTCACTGGGGTAAAGGAGATATGTGTGTTGGAATCAATAATACTGGCAAGCGATAGATAGAGCAGGCTTTAGGGCTTGTACATAAGGGTTGCAGGTGACTCGATGGCACATAACAACAACAACATTTGGTTTGGCAGGAAAAAACCATTTTTTTTCTTTTTAGATCACCAAAACTCCCTTAGCAAAGGTTGTTGTTGTTTGTTGTTGATTGCACATCATTTTATTCCAATACTCAAGTTTAACATTTATGTTTTGTTTTATTGAGTTTTGTTATTTTTGCATTTTTTTTCCACCAAATAACCCATTGCTTTGTTTAATAAGCCAATACTTGTATATGTTCCTGAATAGAAGCATATATGAAAAGGATCAGGTGCATACTTTTAAGTTAAAAAATTAAGAAATCATGTCAGAACAAATTTTACTCTGGTAAAGGATAATAGAGACAGGCAATGGAAAGTTAGAAGCCACATGGAGGCCATTTGTTCCTTCAAAGCACAATACAGATCCAAACTTTCAGATAAAAATGTACAAGCTGTTGACTTCAAAGGAGAAGAATTAAATTTTTTTTTAAAAAATTAAAAAAATCTAAGATGGGTACCTTGCATTCATAAACATTGTGCACATGTGTACTGGTACCTCAAATTCAAAGAGCATATCTGATGTCAAATTGTATTACCTTTATATCTGAATTAGAAGACAACTGCTCAAAACTCTGAATTTATAATGCTTGTATACATAAAACAAAATCCATAAGATTCTGCAGAAATCTTGGCATATACAACATTTAACATTATTTACATTTAATTAGGCAAAGTAAAATCCTACAAAGTTGGCTCATTAGATTTCTCCAAGGCCGGTTGTTTATGTAAGCACTGAGTCATTAATATGCAGCCTCTTCCATAATTATTAGGCTGTCAGATAAGAAACCTGCTGCCTAGGATAGATAAGAAACTTGGAGATAGTCACAGATATAAATCCCAATTCACATTGCTGGAACATTTGGAAAATTCTCTCATGAAAATGTGAATCACTTTACAGAAGCAAACAACTGGGACTCAAATGTAACAGTGCATACTAAGTTAATGTCTGTTATGTTCCCCCTTCTTTTTAAAAATGGTGGCTTAAGTAGAAATGGTAAAAATAAAATCATCTATTTGTTAATCTTATTTAAAGAGATGACTATAAGAAAGAAAAATATAAATTCTTTTTCTCAATGCTGTTGGTTATCAAGACAGTCTTAAAGAAAAGTAAATCACCAGTGATGATAAAAGCAATCAGAAATAATTCAACCTTGTCATCTAAGTATGTTTCCAAAGAATAAATTTAGAAATGAAGGGGAAATTGTTATATATTTAAATTTATTGACTTCTTAATGAGACATAAATATGGTGATTCTATGACTGTCTTTTCACTTATATATACCCTAAACTATCAAGGAAGTAATTTTCAGTCCAGCATAATAATTATCATACAACTTAATCCCATCTTCCTTTCTTTAGCTATAAAGCATCTTCCATTCAGTTCTGTCTGATACTTGCCCTGCACATTTCAGTTGAAACCAGTTCCGTTTCCTTGCTTCCATTAGTCCTTCTTACCAGGCAGCCCTTGCACAACATTTTTCTACACTGTTCAATGACAGAAAAAGATCACACAATAAATACAAAGTCTCCTCTGTTATATCATCTTTTTTCATTCATCTCTCTTTATATCTGGACTTGCAGCCCTTCACTGAAGCCTTGATTCTATTACTTCTTAGAGAAGATACAGTAAAACTTTTAACCTTTCCAAGGCAACAACAGCAACTTCTTTTTTGTTTGTTTGTCTGTTTGTTTGTTTTTTCATGTTCTCAAGGGTTTCACTGGAAGAAAAAAAATTTAGAAAGATTATTTTGGTTCAACAAAGAACACAACATACTTGTTTCCTGGAGTGTCATCATTTCAATTAACATATCAAAGTGCTGAAAAAGCTCAATACTTGTTGATATAGAGCTAGATCAACTGATATTTGACCTTCCTATTTGACCTATTTTCAATAGGTTTCCAGAGGTATAAATAACAAAGGAGGGGACTCCTTATCTTTGTCCCTAAGAGCAGCTGGTGGATTCAAGCTACCAGAGTGGCCCTGCTTTGGGGTTAGCAGTGCAACTCCCTATGAACTGAAAGTAGAACAGAAGAAACTCTGGGTTTCTTTCTTAACCCAGTGCCTCTTTGCAAACTATTTGTCCTAGAGAGGGTGCAGCCAGAGTGTTTCATCAAGGCAAAGACAATAAAGCTTTATCTTACATAGTTTGGGACATCATGCTCAGAAAGGTTGGGGAATGGCAAAAGAGAGGAAAATTTTCAAGCAGGAAAATTGACACAGTTAATTCAACAATGGACTTGAGGGTGTCAGAGAAAGTGAGAACAACAGAAGAGAGATCTTTTGTTCACAAGGTTGCTATAAGTCATACTTGACTCCACCACGCCTAACAAGAAAACACTGAAAAGAAATTTTTATAGTTAACAAAGTTATTGTCTTGTACTTGATTATCTTTCTTCTATAAGAGGTACCAACAGCCAAGCCAAAGAAGAGGAAATGGAAGATTTCTACCAACTTTTAAAATTGGAGATCAAGCGACCATGCAATCAAGATGCATTAATAATAATGGGTGACAGGAAAGCATAAGTTGAGAACAGAGAAGAACCAGTGGTTGGAAAACATGGCTTTGGTAACAGAAATGAAACTGGAGATAGAATGATTGAATTTTGCACAATGACTTATTCATTGCAAATAATCATTATAAGAAACATAAATGCAGGTTATACACATGGATATCACCTGATGGTATGCATAAGAAAAAGATTGATTACATCTGTGTAAAGAATCGCTGGAAAAGCTCAATATAAGCTGTGAAAATTAGGCCAGGGACTGATTGTGGAACAGACTATCTACTACTCATATGCAAGTTCAAGTTGAAGCAAAGGGAAGTGAAAACAAATACACGAGAACCAAAATATGACCTTGAGTCTATCCCACCTAAATTTCGGAACCATCTCAGGAACAGGTTTGAGGCCTTGAATACCAATGAGTGAAGAACAGATGAGCTGTGGGAGGATGTCAAATGTATCATCCACGAAGAGTGCAAACGATCATTACAAAGAGAGAGAAGGAAGAAAAGACCAAAATGAATGTCAGAAGAGACTCAGAATATTGTACTGGAGTACTGAGAAGACAAAGCAGAAGGAAGGATTCAAGATACTAAAGAGCTGAACAGAATACTTCAATATTGCAATGAAATGTGCAAGGAGTTGGAGTCAGAAAGTCAAAAGGACTGAACTCAGCCCTTAAGCTCAAGAAACTGAAGAACAAAATCAAATCTCAAGTTGTTGTATTTAATGATGCTTTGTTGTTGTTATGTGCCTCAAGTAGCTTGCAACTCATAGCGACCCTATGTAAAACAGCCCTTAAGTCGGCTCTGTACTGTGCCAATCACACTGGCTCTGATACACCCATTCCGATTACCCTAGTCACTGAATCAATCAAACTCAGAGATGGTCTTCGTCTCCTGTGCTGTCCCTCCACACTCTCAAGCATGATGTCCCTCTGCAAGGACCAGTCCCTCCTTACAACATGTCGAAAGTATGTTAGAAGGAGCCTAAGAATCGTTGCCTCCAGGAAGCCACCTGGTTTAACCCTTTCCAGGATGAATCTGTTTGTTTTCCTAGCAGTCCATGGTAC
>NW_006399793.1:10033032-10045575 GCF_000299155.1 Elephantulus edwardii | reverse complement strand
CTCCAATATGGATTGAGGCTCAATGTCAAGAAGACAAAGATTCTCACCACTGGACCAACTGGCAGCATCATGATGAATGGTGAAGATATTGAGATTGTACACAGCTTTAGTTTGCTTGGCTCCACAGTCAATAGTCTTGGCACCAGCAGCCAGAAAATTATAGGTGCATTGCCATAGGAAAGTCTGCTGTTAGGGACCTCTCCAAAGCGCTGAAGAGCAATGGTGTCTCTCTGGAGACTAAGCTGCGTTTGGTACAGGCCAAGATCTTCGCAATCACTTGTTATGCCTCAGAGAGTTAGACAATGACCAAGGATGGTAGAAAGAGAATTTATGCCTTTGAGCTGTGGTGCTGGAGAAGAGTATTGAGAATACCATGGACTGCTAGGAAAACAAAAAGATTTGTCCTGGAAAGGGTTAAACCAGGTCGTTCCTTGGAGGCAAGGATTCTGAGGCTCCGTTTAACATACTTTGGACATGTTGTGAGGAGAGACTGGTCCTTAGAGAAGGACATCATGCTTGGGAGGGTGGAGGGACAGTGCAGGAGAGGAAGGCCCTCTAGAGGTGGATTGATTCAGTGACTGGGAAAATCGGGATGAGAGTGTCAGAAACAGTGGTATTGGCACAGGACAGAGCAGAGTTTAGGGCTGTTGTATATAGGGTCGCTATGAGTAGGAAGCAATTCGACGTTACATAACAACATCAACGACAACAACAACAGCAACAACAACATATTGGGACCAAGATGCAGTCATCAGAATAGAGCAAGGAAACATTGCCTGGTTCAAAATTGAGAAGGATGTATGCCAAAGATGTGTCCTATTTCCATACCTTTTCAACCTATATGCAGAACAAATTATTCAAGAGGCTGGGCTCTGTGAGGACAAGTGTGGCATCAGGATTGGTGGTAGATCCATCAATAATCTGTGTTATGCAGATGACACAACTTGCTTGCTGAAACTGAGGAGGACCTGAACCACTTGCTGCAGAGAGTTAAGCATTGCAGTCTTCAATATGGATTAAAGCTCAATTTTAAGAAGACAAAGATTCTCACCACTGGGCCAATTGGCAGAATTAGGATGGGCGGAGAAGAGATTGAGATCATTCACAACTTTAGTTTGCTTGTCTCCACAGTCAACACTCTTGACACCAGAAACCAGTAATTTAAAAGACATATTGTGATGAGAACTTCTCCTGGGTACTGAAGAACAATGGTGTCACTCTGGAAACTAAGGTGTGTCTGATACAGGCCATGATCTTTGCAATCACTTGCAATGCATCAGAGAGCTGGACAATGACTAGGGAGTATGGAAGGATAATCGATGTCTTTGAGATGTGGTGTTGGAGACAAGTATTGAATGTACCATGGACTGCTAAGAAAATGAACAGGTTCATCCTTATGAGTGTTAAACCAGGCTGTTCCTGGGAGGCAAGGGTTCTGAGGCTTCATCTGATATACTTTGCACATGTTACAAGGAGGGACTGATCCTTGGAGAAGGATGTCATGCTTGGGAGGGTGGAGGAACAGCACAGGAGGGAAAGACCTTCTATGAGGTGGATTGATTCAGTGACTGGGATAATCGGGGTGGGTGTGTCAAAGACAGTGAGATTGGCACAGGACAGAGCAGGGTTGTATAGAGGGTTGCTATGAGTTGCAAGAGACTCAATGGCACATAACACAAACACACACACACACACACACACACACACACACACACATAAACATTATTCTCTTTATCTTAAAAGGTGCTTAATTTTAAGCTTTAAGGGAGCTTTGTAGTATACACGGTAGGGTAGGGAGTTGTGCTGTCAACTCAAAGACTGCAACTCTACAGTTGTTCAGATCCAGCAGTGACTTCAAGGGAAAAAGGAACAATCCTCTCCATCTCTATGATATATAGTTTTGAAAACCTTTTGAAGGGTGAGATATAAGTTTGGTCAACTACAATACCTTAACTTGAATTTTAGTCTTCGATAGTATCTATATATATCAGCTTGTTCCCTTAACACCTAATCTTGATGATTTCCTTAACCTTTAATTTAACTTTATTTTTAATCTACTTTAATATTCTCAAAAACATGTCCATACTACTTATCTCTTTACCTCATTAAACTAATAACTCACTGCCATATGTTTATGTGATTATAGATGCAACAGGCACAACTCAAAGGAATGATATAAACAACAAACATAAATCTTTTCCTGTCCTGTGCCATCCTCATAATTTCTAATATACTTGAGCCCATAGTTGGAATCATTATTTCACTCTATCTTATTTAGGGTTTTAATATGATTGGTTCATAGCATATGACAGAGTAGAAATAGGTTTCTGAGGAGCAGAAACCTTCTATCTTAAAGAGGCTAATGTGTTAAAAAATCATAAATTTTTTTATAGATTCATACTTAACTGTAAAAGGAGCAAAAATCACATAAGACAGTCATATCTGACTTTTACCAACTCCAGGAGGGGAACCGCACACTTCAACAAAAGTTGTGACTCAAAACCAATTCCCATGAGGTCAAACACATTCCTCTTTCTCCTGCATCTTTTTCTACTAATTTCAATACCAATATTACTGTTCAACTGGGTCTAAAATCTATTGCAGTATCTCACAGACCACTCAGAACCATAAAGATATTAGATCCATTTAACATCAATGGGCTATAAATCAGGTTGTTAGCAGATACAATCATTCAGTGAGGACAGCTTTTGAAATGTGCTCACAGGCACCTAAAACTTTAGCCTCACAGCTTTAGCATCTTAGTCCTGCAAACTATGTTTCTTCTCTCCTGTCTGCCAAAAAATTTTGACAAACCCTCAAATATCTAAGGTTCCATGAAGTATAAGTCTCAAATTCAGTTTTATCTCATAGGAAGTATCTAGTTCTCTTTTTCTGTTGCTGCTGGTCTTTTTTAGGTCTGGTTGGAAAGTAACAACAACAAAAGAAAAAAAATCACCTCCAACCTATTTATAGATTCATATAGATAAAGATATTATCTTCATTTTTACCTTCTAAGAAACCAACATAAAAGAAAATGTTTTGTCCCTAAAATAATATTATTTATCATTGACAAAATAAACAAGCAATAAATTGGTATGCAAAAGTAGAAAACAGTGAAGAAAAAATGTTGTTGTCAAGGTGTAGATGACTTATAGTGACACTATGAATGAAAGAGCTGAACACTTGGATAACTTTCATCGTTTCTCCAAGTTCATAGAGTTTCCAGATACAAGATATTTCAGAAGTGGATAGCACTCCTCCTTCTAAGCTTGTCTTATTTGGAGTGTTCCACCAAGCACTGTCCACCATGGGTAACCATTATCACATTTGACACATCAGTGTGGCAGTATTTAGCATCACAGCAACCAAGAGCTACTTCTGCACAGCAAATGAGAAGAAAGAATAGTAGTTGATAATATGGGCTTGGTGTTGGAAATGAGGCTGAAAAAATTATTAAAATTTGTATTTTCAATTATTCATTCAGTACAAACACTTTTTTTAAAAGACATAAATGATGGCTTTACACATGGATCTCATAGTTCCTGCATAGGAATTAGACTGATTACATTTTATGGAAGAAATCATTGGAGAAGCTAGGCCAGGGCATACTATAGGTCAGACCATCAATTACTCATATGCAAGTTCAAACTAAGGCTGAATAAAATGAAAATAAATTCACAGGAACCAAGATATGATCTTGAATCAATTCCATCTGAATTTCAAGATCATTTTAGGAATACGTTTGAGGCACTTAACACTAATGATTGAAGACCAGATGAGTTGTGGGATGATTCAAGGATATTAATGAGAAAGAAAGCAAAAAGAGAGGAGGGAAAAAAATTAAAACGGATATTAAAAGAGACTGTGAAAATTGCTCAGGAGCATCAAGAAGCCATACAAAAGGAAACATTCTGAAGTAAAAAAGCGGAACAGAAGTTCAAGAGGACAATGCAAAATACTAACATAGAATGTTCAGAGAGCTAGCACTGGAGAATAAAAAGGGAAGAACTTGCTCTGCATTTGTCAAGCTAAGAGAACTGAAAAAGAATTATAAACCTCAAGTCACAATATTGAAAGATACTATGGGCAATATATTGAATGACTCAGAAAGCATCAAAAGAAGATGGAGGGAATATGCAGAGTCACTGTACCAGAAAGAACTGATTGACAGTGAAAAATTTCAGAAAGTATCATATGACAAGAGAAACTAATGGTAATGAAAGAGGAAGTGGAAGCTGTATTGAAAGTATTGGCAAAAAATAAGAGCCCAGGAATTGATGGCATACCAAGTGACTTGTTTCCATTAACAGATCCAGCCTTGGATACACTATCCAGCCTATGCAAGGGAGTTTGGAGGTCAGCTGTCCGGCCAATAAACTGGAAGAGGTCTGTATTTGTTTCCATTCAGAAAAAAGTGATTCAACTGAATACGGAAACTATCTAACAATATCATTAATATCACATACAAGCAAAATACTGCTAAATATCACTATGTAAGTAAACCTGTATAAAATAAAAAGTTTATTTATAGAAAATAACAAATGGCTACAGCATAGGAAACTTCCAGAAGTTGAAGCAGGACTTAGAAGATGTCATGGAACAAGGGATATCATTACTGATGTCAGATGTATCCTGGCAGAAAGAAGGAATTTCAGGAGAATGTCAATTTGTGCTTGACTATGCAAAGGCATTTGACTGTGTGGATCAAAACAAGTTATGGTTGACATTGAGAAGAACTGAATTTCCAGAGTACTTAATTATATTCATGTAGAACCTATACCTGGACCAGGAGGTAATTGTAGGAACAAAGCAGGGAAACATTGAATGGTTTAAAATTGAGAAAGGAGTGCAATAAGGGCTGTATTCTCTTTCCGTACCTATTTACTCTGTATACTGAGAAAATTATTTGAAAAGCTAGCCTCTCTAAAGAGAAGTGTGGTATTAGGATTGGAAGGAGACACATCAAAAACTTGTGTTATGCAGATGACACAAACTTGTTTGCAGAAACTGAGGAGGAGGTGAAGCACTTGTTGCAAAAGATCAAGGAATGCAGTCTTTGGTATGGATTGTATCACAGAGATAAGAAAACAAAGATTTTTACCACTGGACCAATAGGCAACATCATGATGAATAAAGAGGGGCTTGAAACTTTCAATTGCTTCATTTTGCTTGGATCCACCATTAACACGCTCGGTACCAAGAGTCAGAAAATAAGGAGATGCATTGCACTGAGAAAACCTGCAGTTAGGGACCTGTCTAAATTATTGAGAAGTAATGATGCAATTTTGAGGACTATGGTGTGTCTGATTCAGGCCATAGTCTTTCTGATGATTTGCTATGCATCTGAGTGCTGGACAATAAATAAGGATGACATAAGAAGAATTGATTCCTTTGAGCTCTGTTGTTAAAAAAGAGCATCTAGAGTGCTCTTTGGAGGTAAGAATGATGAGGCTTCACTACTTTGGGCATGTTGGTAGGAGGAGCTACTATTCCTTGGAGAGGGATATTATGCTTGGAAAGTTGGAGGGTCGATGAAGGAGGGGAAGACCGTCAACCAGTGGGATTAACATGGTAACTGCTGCAATGGTCTCTTGAGTTTCAGAAAAATGTGAAAATGGTGCAGGGTTTAGATATTTTGTTCATAAGGGTGCTATGTGTCATATTTGACCCAACAGAATCTAACAACAACAAATTTAATTCCTAAATAATAAGGAACAAAGGATGTCTGGCCCTAAGGGAATGTTGCATTCTCTTGCTTCTTCTTAGCTAGTGTGTTTTCCTCACTTTCTTCACAATGAATTTGTAACTGCCAAGTAAGCATGAGCATTTAAATTTTATTTCAGAACTAATTCAATCATTATCAGAAATGAGATGACTTCTTTTGATTAGACCTCATGGGAGAAGGAAGAGGTTGTTATTTGAAATTTTGATATGTGTGAGGACAGAAGGAGAATTGATGCCTTTGATGTGTGGTGCTGAAGAATAGTATTGAATGGACCATGGACTGCTAAAAAAACAAACAGATTCATCCTGGAGAGGGTTAAACTGGGCGGCTCCTTGGAGACAAGGATTCTGAGGCTTCATCTGACATACTTTGGACATGTTGTAAGGAAGAACCAGTCCTTGGAGAGGGACATCATGCTTGGGAGGGTGGAGGGACAGCACTGGAGAGGAAGGCCCTCTTTGAGGTGGATTGATTCAATGACTGGGATAATCAGGATGGGTGTATCAGAGATAGTGCGATTGGCAGAGGACAGCAGAGTTTAGGGCTGTTGCACATATGGTTGCTATGAGTTGCAAATATATAACAACAACAACAACATGTAATCTAAAATTGTAAAAGTTACCATAATAATGTTTGAAAGGAAAAGTGACTAAAACATATATAATTTGGAGGAGACAAGAACATAGGTAGGCTGTTGGCATTGCCTGGTACTTGAGGACTGAACTACTGTGACCTTGTCACTTCCCAGGGCCTTTGTCTGCTCAAGCAAGATCAACTCTTTCCAAATCAGCCTTGGAGAGGAAAAAGGTTCACAGGTGAACCATTAACACTGACTGAGATTTGGGGCTGTACGATTGGAACCTTGACAATTCACTGAGCCTTTTCATTGAGAAAAATATCCTGAACAACACTCCTGAGACTTTGCCTATCCTTAGAGAAAAGTACTCCTTCCCATCAAATTACATGACAAGACAAAAAAGTGGGCCCACTTTAGCTGAGAAAAGGGAGAGGTCCCAGCTCTCTGCCTCTCAAAAGACAATATAAGAAGCTTGTCACAGGAAATGGGGAATAGGGTCATACATAAATAATCAACAGGAAAGATTGCCACTTTGCTGTGGGAAACTAAATTGGAGGCAACACTACAAATCTGCAATTTAGTAATAGCATCATAAAGATAAGGAATTATCAACAAACCATGAAAACACTACAATAGCTGCCTTACATACCCCAAGAAAAACTATATAATGTCAAAGAAGCTGCAGGCAGACTCAAATATTATGATTAATTAAAGCAATCTTTCTCCTCAAATAGTAGACCAGATAACAAACTCAATGAATACCCCAGACACAAGAACGCAGAAAAAAAATGATATAAAATCATTTAAACTGTTATTGAAAAAGTTATAAATGATAGGTGAAATAATTGAAACTTATTAAATAAAGAAGTACAAGGATTTATAAAATCATCACAACACAGAGGGTATAACCCCACAGTACTGGAAATTACAGAAATAAAAGAAAATATATTGTAGAATATCAAGATCTTAATTTCAGAACTTTTTAACATGCTGGAGGGATAAAAATGAAAAATAAAAGAGATAGAACAGAAAATCAGTGAGTTAGAAGACAAAAACCTCGATATGAACTTTGTTGTTGGTGTTGTTATGTGCCATCAGGTCACCTGCAAAACATAGCAACTCCATGTACAACAGCTGTGAACTCTGCCCTGTCCTGAGTCAATCTCACGCATTCCAACACATGAAACTCCATTGCCCCAGTTACTGTATGAATCAACCTCATCTGGGATCTTCCTCTCTCACTTTCTTTCCATCGTTTCGAGTATAATGTTTTTCTCCAAGAACCTGTCTTTCCTGGCCACATACCCAAAGTATGTGAGATGGAGCTTTAAAATCCTAGCCTTCAAGGAGAAAGTTGGTTTCTCCATCACCACGACAGACTGATTTGTTTTCTTGTCAGTCCATGATATCGCCAAGACTCATCTTCAGCATCACAATTTGAAGGCGTTGATTTTTCTTCTGTAATCCTTAGTCATTGTCCAACTCTCTGATGCATAGCAAGTAATTGTGAAGACTGTGGTTTATATTAAGCACACCTTAGTTTCTAGACTGATATTGTTTCATCCTAGTATTCTGGAGATGTCCTTGACAGCAAGTTTTCCCAATGCAAGACATCTTTTGATTTCCTAACTGCTGGTGTTAAGAATATTGATAGTGGAGCCAGTCAAGCTGTAATTGTAAACAATGTCAATTGCTTCTCCATTCCTCATGGTGCTGATGATTAGCCAAGTGGTGAGAATCTTTGTATTCTTGATGCTGAGCTTCAATCCTTGTTCAATCACAGCAAGTAATTCAATTCTTGTTCAGTTTCAGAAGGCAAGGTTGTATAATTTGCATAATGTAAGTTGTTGATGAGTCTTTCTGCAGATTGATGCCACATTATTTCTCATAAAGCTCTACATCCCAAATGATCTGTTGTGCATATAGATTGAAAAAGTATGGAAACAAGATGCATCCTTGATGCACTCCTTTCCTGATTTTGAACTATGCAGGATTTCCATGCTCCGTTCTGAGGACTGGTTCCTGGTCTAAGTAAAGGTTTGGTATAATCACAAACAAGTGTTCTGGGATTTCTGTTTTCTTCAAGGTTAGCCACAATTTGTTTAGATCCACATAGTCAAATGCCTTTGCCTAGTCCACGAAACACTGATGGACATTCCTCTAGTACTCTTTGCTTTCTGCCAAGATACATTTGACATTGACTGGCAGTTATCTGTCAATGTGCTGCTCCAATAAACTTATTAGACTAAAAAGCAGAAAACACAAACCTACCCCATGCTCAATACACACTCCTCTCCAAGAACTCCGCCTCTCATGAGACTTTCTCTTGGGAGACGTTACCTTCGCTTTGCAAGACACCAAGGTCTGTGTGGCATGCCTGGCCCCAGAGTGCCTTCCAGCCATTGCTTCCCCAGTGCGTTCTTAGGCTAGAACCATGCTCAGGCACACACATACCCTGGCTAGTGACACAAATACTGCCTTCCAGGTTGAGGGGCTGTAGTTTTAGACCTTAATCCCACCAAGAGCCCTAGACCACTTCCCCAATCACCTGGAGATCAAACCCCCGTCTGCTAGAGACCACCCAGCTGCTGCCCCTGTGTACAACACAAGAAGCACCAATATAACAGGTACTTTGGGTGAAACACTGCTGTATAGCTACATCACATGATTTTTTTTTTAAGTTCAATGGAAAAGGCTGGGTGGAGGTATAATTTCAGGAGGCCAACAGTCATCTTGATCCAGATTGACTGTTAATCCCAAAAGGGAAGAAATAATATCTAGGTCTTTCACAAAACATTGTCATATCTTGAGTTATTATATAGTTACAACAACTTAGTGTCTATTAAGAAAAGACTCCCATAATGTCAAGAAAACAGCAGTCTGCCTCAGTCATCATGAAGAAATAAAATAAACTTTCTCCTAAAAAGGCAGACATAATGACTACTCCAGATAGAACCAGAAAAAAAAATGATGTGGAATTATTTGAACAGCTCCAAAGAAGATGCAAAGGATGGGAGAAACAACTGAAGCCATTAAGAGAGCAAATAATCTGGAAAAAGCAATCCAGAAAAACATACTGGTCAGGAATAACTTGAACAACTATGGAAGAAAATGGAAAAAATGGAAGAAAGAACAAATAGTATAGATAAAGAGGTACAAGAACTTTAAAAAACATCACAAGACAGAGAGAGTACAGCCAATCCAGTACTGCACATAATAGAAAAGCATAAAAATGCAATCCAGAATATTAAGAAAGAAATGGCAGAAGTGTCTAACATACTAGTGAAACAAAAAAAAGTAAAACTGAAGAGATGTAACAGAGAGTCAGTGAGCTGGAAGACAAGAGCCTCACTGGAAACATACTAAAATTAAAATTAGAAATGAGATGTAAAGCAAATTAGAACACATTAGAAACAAATGGGATGACATCAAATGGAACAACGCATGTTTGATTGGAATTCCAGAACATAGGAGTGACAGGGAAGTTATGGAGAATATTGTGGAAGAAGTACTAGAAGAAAACAAACCAGGTATTTTGAAAATGAGAAAATTCAAGAAGTACAGTGAACACCAAATAGACTAGACCCAAAAAGAAAAATATTAAGACATATCATAGTCAAATTCTCCAAATTAAAAGATAAGGATAGAATTCTAAATGCAGCACAAGAAAAACAAAGAGGCACCTACAAGGGAAAACAATTAGATTAAGTCCTGATTTATCTGTCGAAATTATGTGAGCTAGAAGATTTTGGGATGGTATATAGGGAAAGTTGAAAGAAAACAATTGCCAGCCACAGATCCTATACCCAGCAAAGCTATCCATAAAATATGAAGGATAAATTAGATCTTTTGCAGAAAAGAAGGAATTTAAGGAATTTGTTAAAACAAGACCAAAACTACAAGAAATTTTAAGTGAATTCCTTCACACAGAGACACCAAAGGAAAGCGGATGAACCACAATACCAGAAAAAGAAACATGGAAAAATGGCAAAATTAAACCTGGCCTGAAAATAATCACACTTAATGTACATGGACTAAATAAGCCAATCAAGAGGAAAAAGAGTAGCATAAGTGATAAAAAAACCCAAAACTCATCAATATGTTGACTACAAGAGAAACATCTAAAGAGAGAAAGACAAACCCAAAATCAAAGACTGGAAAAAATATACCAAGCAAAAGGCAACCACAAAAAAACAAAAGTGGCAATACTAATTTCTGAGAAAATAGACTGAAGAATGAAAACCACCATAAAAGGTAAGGAAAGACATTGCATACTAATTATAGGCAAAATAGGTCAAAAGACATAACTTTAGTCAACATTTATGCGTTGAATAATAAATCTGCAAATATACATAAAACAAAGTTATCAGAATTGAAGAAATAGATAGCATCACAAAAGTGATAGAAGACTTCAACACACCACTATCATCAAAGGATAATATAACACAGAAGCAAAGATGTTGAAGACCTAAATTATACAATTAGCCAACTTGATCTTGTGAATGCATTCAGGATACTGCACCAAATTATAACTCAATCACTTTCTTCTCAAATGCACGTGCTACATTCTCCAGAATGTACTAAACAAATTAAAAAGAACCACAAATTTGATATAATACAAAGTATCACCAGAAATTAACCAAAGCAGGATAAAGTTTATAATACCACCTATGTGGAAACTAAATACTTCTCTATACAATTAGGGTATAAAATAAAGTACAGAATCCTACAAGGCCTCCACAAGAAAAAGACTGATAACTGATTTACAAAATGGAAAAAAGCATGAAAATAGTTTTAATGGAGGAAGATATTCAGGTGGCCAATAGATACATGAAAAAATGTTCAAAATCACTGGCAATAAAAGAAATGAAAATCAAAACCACAATGAGGGTCCAGTGTTGAAAACAAATCGTTAAGCTCAAGGAACTGAAGAACAAATTCAAACCTCAGGTTGCAATAATCAAGGATGATTTAGGCACAATATTAAATGATCCAGGAGGTATTGAAAGAAGATGAAAGGAATATAGTGAGTCATTGTGTCCAAACATATAGGCAGATCCAGAAGAATTTAATGAAATAACATTTGAGCAAGCACCTATGGTGAGGGAGGAAGAAGTTCAAGTTGCTTTGAAGGAAATAGCAAAAAATAAGGCCCCAAGAATAGGTGGTATACCAATTGACATATTTAAGCTAACAGATGGTGCCCTGGACGTGCTCACCAAGTTGTGCCAAAAAATCTGGAGAACAACCACTTGGCCAACTGACTGGAAGAAATCTATATTTGTTCCCATTCCAAAGAAGTGTGACCCATCTGAGTGCAGAAACTATAGAACAATATCATTAATTTCACATGCAAGCAAGATTTTACTGAAGATTATCCAAAAACGACTGGAACAGCACATCAGCAGATAACTGCCAGAAGTCCAGGCAGGGTTTAGAAGGGGTCGTGGTACTAGGGATATTGTAGCTTATGTTAGATGGATCTTAGCTGAAAGCAGTGAATACCAGAAGAATGTCTATCTGTGTTTCATTAATTATGCAAAGGCGTTTGACTGGGTGGACCATAACAAACTGTGGCTGACTCTGAGAAGAATGGGAATCCCAGAACATTTAATAGTGCTAATGTGAAATCTATACTTGGACCAAGAGGCAGTCGTCAGAACAGAGCAGGGTAACACCACATGGTTCAAAATTGGCAAGGGTGTACGCCAGGGTTGTGTCCTATCTCCATACTTTCTCAACCTGTATGCAGAGCAGATTATCCGAGAGCCCGGACTCTATGAGGAGAAGTGTAGCGTCAGGTGGAAGATCGATTAACAATCTGCGTAACGTAGATGACACAACCCTGCTTGCTGAAACCGAGGAGGACCTCATACACTTGCTGTAGAGGGTCTAGGACTACAGCCTTCAATATGGACTGAGGCTCAATGTTAAGAAGACAAAGATTCTCACCACTGGACCAATTGGTAGCATCAAGATGGCTGGCGAAGAGATTGAGATTGTTCACAGCTTCAGTTTGCTCGGCTCCACAGTCAACACTTCTGGCACCAGCAGACAGGAAATTAAAGAAAAAACTTATTGCCATGGGGAAGTTTGCTGTTAGGGACCTCTCTAGAGTACTCAAGAGTAAGGGTGTCTCTCTGGAGAGTAAGGTGTGCCTGATACAGGCCATGGTCTTTGCAATCACTTGTTATGCATCAGAGAGTTGGACAATGACTAGGGAGGATAGAAGGAGAATTGA
>NW_006399793.1:10030331-10032932 GCF_000299155.1 Elephantulus edwardii | reverse complement strand
TTTAACCCTTTCCAGGATGAATCTGTTTGTTTTCCTAGCAGTCCATGGTACCCTCAATACTCTTCTCCAGCACCACAGCTCAAAGGCATCAATTACCTTCTATCCTCCTTAGTCACTGTCCAACTCTCTGATGCATAACAAGTGATAGCAAAGACCATGGCCTATAATAGACACCCCTTAGTCTCCAGAGAGACACCATTGCTCCTCAGTACTTTGGATAGGTCCCTAACAGCAGACTTTCCCATTCCAATACGTCCTTTAATTTCCTGGCTACTGGAGCAGAGAGTGCTGACTGTGGAGCCAAGCAGACTAAAGTTGTGAAGAATCTCAATCTCTTCACCATCCATCCTGATGCTGCCAATTAGTCCAGTGGTGAGATTATTTGTCTTCTTGACATTGAGCCTCAATCCAGGCTGCAATCCTTGACCCTCTGCAGCAAGCACTTCAGATCCTCCTCAGTTTCAGGAAGCAGGGTTATGTCACCTGCGTAACACAGATTGTTGATAGATCTTCCACCAATCTTGACCCCACATTTCTCCATAAAGAGCCCAGCCCCCCAAATATCTGTTCTGCATACAGGTTGAAAAGGTATAGAGATAGGACACAGCCGTAGTGTATGCCCTTCCCAATTTTGAACCATGAAATGTTTCCTTGCTCTGTTCTGACGACTACCTCTTGGTCCAAGTATAGGTTTCACACTAGCATGATCAAGTGTTCTGGGATTCCCATTCTTCTCAGAGTCAGCCACAATTTGTTATGGTCCACATAGTCAAATGCCTTTGCATAGTCAATGAAACACAGATAGACATTCTTCTGGTATTCCCTGCTTTCAGCTAAGATCCATCTAACATCAACTACAATATCCCTAGTACCACAACCCCTTCTAAATCCAGCCTGGACTTCTGACAGTTCTCTGCTGATGTGCTGTTCCAGTCATTTTTGGATAATCTTCAGTAGAATCTTGTTTGCGTGTGAAATCAACGATATTGTTCTATAGTTTCCACACTCTGTTGAGTCACCCTTCTTTGGGATGGACAAATATAGATCTCTTCCAGTCTGTTGGCCAAGTGGTTGTTCTCCAAATTTCTTGGCACAACTTGGTGAGCACATCCAGGGCAGCATCTGTTAGCTGAAATATGTCAATTGGTATACTATCTGTTCCTGGGGTCTTATTTTTTGCTATTTCCTTCAAAGCAGCCTGAACTTCTTCCTTCATCACCATAGGCTCTGGCTTATGTGTTGTTTCATGAAATTCTTCTGTGTCTGCCAGTTCCTTTTGATACAGTGACTCAGTATATTCTTTCCATCTTCTTTTAATACTTCCTGGATCATTTAACATTCTGCCTAAAGCATCCTTGATTATAGCAACATGAGGTTTGAAATTTTCTTCAGTTCCTTGACCTTAAGAAATGCTAAATGAATTCCATTTTGATTCTTCTGACTCCAACTCCTTGCACATTTCATTGTAATATTTTACTTGGTCATCCCATGAAGCTTTTTGAAATTTTCTATTCTACTCTTTAGTATCCTTTAGTATCTTGAATTCTTCTTTGTCCTTTGGCTTCTCTGCGCTCCAGTGCAATTTTCAGAGTCTCTTCTGACATCCGTTTTACTCTTCACTTCCTCTTCTGTCTTTGCAATGACCATTTGCACCGTTTTGTTTAGGCAAAACATTAAATTATCCAGGAAGTATTAAAAGAAGTTGGAAAGAGTATACAGAAAAATGTCATGAAACAACATATGAGAAAGAGATTATGGTGATGAAGGAAGAAGTTCAAGCTGTTTTAAAGGAATAAGAAAGAAAAATAAATCTCCAGGAAGAGATGGAATACCAATTGATGTATTTCAACTAATAGATACTTCCCTAGATGTGCCAAGAAATCTGGAGAACAACCACTTGGTCAACTGGCTGGAAGAGATCTATATTTGTTCCCATTTCAAAGAAGGGTGACTCAACAGAGTGTGGGAATTATAGAACAGTATCATTGATATCATATGCGAGTAAGATTTTGCTGAAAATTATCCAAGAATGACTGGAACAGCACATCAGCAGAGAACTGTCAGAAGTGTAGGCTAGATTTAGAAGAGATTGTGGTACTAGCAATATTGTAGCTGATGTTAGATGTATCTTAGCTGAAAGCAGGGAATACCAGTGAAATATCTGTGTTTCATTGATTAGGCAAAGGTGTTTGACTGTGTGGATCATAACAAACTTTGGCTGACTCTGAGAAGAATTGGAATCCCAGAACACTTGACTCTGGAGAGAGAATGATCAATTTTGCACAATCAATGACTTATTCATAGCAAATACATTTTTTAAGAGACGTAAACGCAGGTTATATGCTTAGATTTCACCTGATGGTATGCATAGGAATCAGATTGATTACATCTGAGGAAAGAACTGCTGGAGAAGCTCAATATCAGCTAGGCCAGGAGCTGATTGTGGAACAGACCACCAACTACTCATATGCAAGTTCAAGCTGAAGTTGAGGAAAATTAAACCAAATCCAAGGCAAACAAAATATGACTTTAAATCTATCCCACCTGGATTTCGGAACCATCTCAGGAACAAGTGATGAGCGAAGGCCTGATGAATTGTGG
>NW_006399793.1:10010499-10026118 GCF_000299155.1 Elephantulus edwardii | reverse complement strand
AGTCTTTAGAGAGGGACATCATGCTGGGTAGAGTAGGGGGACAGCGCAGGAGGGGAAGACCCTCTATGAGGTGGATTGATTCAGTGACTGGGGTAATTAGGATGGGTGTGTCAGAGGCAATGCGATTGGCACAGGATAGAGCAGGGTTTAGGGCTATTGTACATAGGGTCACTATGAGTCGCAAATGACTCTACGGCACATAACAACAACAACATATGAACTTTATTAATTTTGCATGTAAACCCGTATAAAAGAAAAATTTTTAAAAACCCACAATGACATACCATCTCAATACCTTAGCCAGCAGTGGCAAAGGTTAACAGAACAGCAAGTAATAAATGTTGGAGAGGATGTGGAAAGGCAGGAACTTTTATCACTGTTGGTGGTATTGGAAAATGGTACAACCTCTCTGGAAGGCAATTTGATGTTTATTCAAAATGCTGAACATAGGAAAATCATGACTCATCTATTCTACTGCTTGGAATATACCTTGAGAAAATGAGAACTGAGGCACAAAGGAGATTTGTACACCAGTGTTCATAGGAACATTATTCACCATTGCAAGAACCTGGAAATAGTCTAAATGTCCAACCACAAGGGAATGAGTTGAGAAATTATGGTATATTCACATGATGGAATATTATGCAACAGCCAGGAAAAATGACTTTATAAATCACTACCTACCTTGAGAGGTAATGGAGAGTATCAAGTTACATGAACTAACTCAGTCCCATAAAGACAAACACCGTATAAGATCATTATTGCGGAATGTGTATGAAGATTCAAGGGGAGGATCAGGGGGGCAGAGTGGTGAAGACGGACGGGTTGTGGGATGAGAGGTGAGTAATTATGTTGTTGTTGTTGTTGCTGTTGTTATGTGCCGTCAGGTCACCTGCAACTCATAGCAACCCTATGTACAACTTCCCTAAAACCTACTCTATCCTGTGCCAGTCTTATTGTCTCTGAAACCCTTACCCCCATTACTCCAGCCACTGAAATATTCCATCTCATTGAGGGTCTTCCTCTCCTGTGCTCTTCTTCTACCCTCCGAAGCATGACGTTCCTCTCCAAGGACTGGTCCCTCCTTGCAACGTAAGTTGCAAAGTATGTCAGATGAACCTTCAGAATCCTTGCCTCCAAGGCACAGCCTGGTCTCACCCTCTCTAAGAAGAACTTGTTTGTTCCTCCTAGCAGTCCATGATATATTCAATACTCTCCTGCAGCATCACAACTCAAAGGATTCAATTCTCTATCATATCTAGTCATTGTCCAGCTTTCCAATGCATAGCAAGTAATTATAAATTAATTATAGGGTCATACAATTTGATGAGCAGAGAGACCTGTGATTAAAGGTAATGGGAAAGATCCCATGTGAAAAAGAATGGATATGAATTTTGGAAGTAAACCAGTACAAAATAAAAATTGTATTTAAAAAAATAACCACCCAAAACAAAATAAACTACCCCCCAAAAAAACCCCATAGCACAAAAAACAGAAGACAGAAGAAAAATTAAAAACATACTAGAATAATATGGGATAACATCAAAGGGAACAACATACATGGGGTTGGAATTCCAGAGCAGAGTGAGGAAGGAGAGCCCTGAGAAAACTGTGGTACAAATACTAGACTAAAACTTCCTGGATATAATGAAAAACAATGAAATCCACATACAGAAAGGGCAGTACTCCACAAATACTACACCTCCAAAGTAAAATGACAAGACATATAGTAGTCAAATGCTCCCAAATCAAAGTTAAGAACAGAATATAGAAAAAAAAATAAGAAAAACAAAGTCACCTACAATGTAAAATCAATTTTATTAAGCTCTGACTCCTTAACAGAAATTATTTAAGTGAAAAGACAATGGGATAACATAAGTGAAACAAAATTAAAGCAATTGTTAGTGAAGGATCTAGTACCCAGGAAAGTTTTCCATCAAATATAAAGAAATTAAGTCATTTCCAGAAAATACAGGAACATAAGGAACTCATGAAAACCAGACCAACACTACAAGAAATGAAGGAAACTCATTCACACAGAGACAGCAAATGAAAGTAGATGGACCAATGTAACCAGTAACAACAGTAAAGGAAACACAAAAAATGGCAATGATAAAAACTTCTCTATCCATGTTGTTATGTGCTGTTGAGTCACTTCAGACTCATAGCGAACCTATGTACAACAGCCCTAAACTCTGCTCTGTCCTGTGCCAATCACACTGTCTCTGATACACCCATCCCGATTATCCCAGTCACTGAATCAATCCACCCCATAGAGGGCCTTCCTCTCCTACGCAGTCCCTCCACCTTCCCAAGTATGACGTCTCTCTCCAAGGACTGGTCCCTCCTTACAACATGTTCAAAGCATGTCAGACGAAACTTCAGAATCCTTGCCTCCAAGGAGCTGTCTGGTTTAACCCTCTCCAGGCTGAACCTGTTTGGTTCCCTATCAATAATCACACTTAATGTGAATTTATTAAATTCATCAATTAAGATAAAAAGAGAAGATTGGATTAAAAAAAATAAACACACCAAATATCAAAGCCCATCAACAAGCTGTCTACAAGAGACAGATCTAAGAAGTGAGGAAAAATACGGACTAAAATAAAAGGCTGGGAAAAAAAAATACACCATATAATAAAATATAAGGCTGGGGAAAAAATACACCATTTAATGTCATGTATAAGAAATAGCATGTGTTAGTAGCAATAACAACATCTGATAAAATAGACTTCAGGGTGAAAACCATAACTTTAAGGTCATAAAGTTGCAGACTTTAGAAAGGGATCAGAAAACAAGAAACCTTAAAAGAAACTTTATTAAGGGAGCTTTTGGGCAAGGTTACTTTGTCTAGAAAGGAAGGCCAAGGAAGTCATGCTTAGTATGTATTCAGGTGGGTTTTTATAGCAGACCCTTAGGGACTGAGGGGAAGGGTAGGGAGGGACATTCCATTGTGGTTTATGGTTCGCCCAGGTGGGTGAGGACATCACTTTTTTTTTATTCCTTATTTCCTCTACCCTAATATCCTCGCCTTTTGAGTGATAAGGGGTGATGCATTTTCATTCTAGCTACTTCCAGCTGAACAGGGACAGCTCAGAGGCCAGAGTGAGTTGGTCCAGGTTCAGTTGCAAGGGGAGAATATGAACGTTAAAGTAGCTGGTTTACAGTTAAGTTGGCCATTTATTTTATCCCATGAAGTAAGGATTTAAAAAGGCAGGTAACAATTAATAACAACATGCTTATGCTTATGATTATTATTGGTCCTGGAAAAGGAAGAACCCAGGATTCTTGAGCCAAATCGGGAGAAAGCTTGTGGTTTTTCATCTGTTATTTTTGTTTTGTTTTTTAATTCTTCAGCTAATTTTGTCAATTTAGAGACATTGTCTTCCACCACACCTGATTTGTTTGCATAATAGCAACATAAAACAGCTACATTAATCAGTCACAAATCCTAAACTATGCTTTAAGATCTATTAGCTTTTATAACTGGCAGGATTTGTGTATTACATGGAGAGTTTGTGAGGATAAGATGCTTACTGGAAATTAGGTGATTAATAATGTGTTTCAAGTTCTTGTGGTGTTTTGCGAAGATACGGAATTGGAGTCTAGCAGGACCTCTATCTGGTGATAAAGGTAGTGTAAAAGGAATCTCGCAGGGAAGGAGTGCTAGGAGGGATAGAACTAAAGGCTGGTAAGGTGATCTGGGTCCGCTTGACTCCCAACAAAACACAGCCTCAAGTTTAGGTCAGAAGGTCTCTACCTAGTAACAGAGTTGGGCATATAGGGATAATTAGAAAGGAAATGGGTGAGTACTTGTTTGTTGAAGGTAATGAAGAGGTGTTGAGTGGTAAAGGACTTGGAAGGGAGACCATCAGTAACAATTAATGAGCCCTGAAAAGGGAAAAAAATGACCAGAGAAGGAGGAGAGCACTAAGAAGGTAGACTGTGTCAACCACAAAGGAAACTGGCTTACTCGCTACTAAAATAGTTACTTTGGGCTCGGCAAGGGTTATGGGGGTTGTTGAGCCGGGCCTTCACTCTTCAGTGGCAAGGCCTACGAGGTTGGCCAGGATGGGGACTGGATTTGGTGGAGGGGCTGCCCTACCACAGCTAGGTACAAAAGGGCAGGTGACCTTCCAATAGCCTAGTGTCCCACAGATATGGCAAGGTCATGTCAGAGATGGGGGTTAGGGTAGCAGTAGGCCAAATGGCCTTCTTTGCCACAATTGAATCATGCCCCAGGAGATAACTGGATCATTGAATGAGTAACCGTATTCTGATCCTTTACTGCTGCTGGACATATGGCACCTTTCAGGGCTTGGGCTTGCACATTTGCTTTCCAATTGACTTGAATCTTTCTCTCAGCCCCTGCCTGTTCCTCTCAGGCACTGAAAACTTTAAAGGCCATATTTATCAGATCTTGAATGCATGTTTGGGAGCTTTCCTCCACCTTCTTGACTTTCTTTTTTTGTGCAAGAGGCTGGGTGGTCCCTGCTGTGGAGGTGTGGGAAGCCACCCTGAGCAGGTCTTGACTCTGGCACGAGCAACAGTTTCTGTCTGTGGATCTCATTTTACATACTCACTTCTGACACACAGCGGCCACACTGCCCATCTCTGGGAAACTGCTTACCACTAGATCAGTGTTTTTAATTCAATGCCTTGGGGTGTGCCCCTCCTTCCTATTGTACACTGATATCCTGGGGCTGGGTTTCTGCAGCAACCTGGCCTACGTTAGAGACCTAGGCAGTTCCTCCATATAAGCCTGTGATATTAGTTCAATAAATTCGAGGCTTGATCAGAAACTGTCTTGCCTCCATTTATCACGTCTTTTGTCTCTCCTCAATGCCCACTGCTCCTCCTTAGGTCACATCAAATAAACCCTTCGGGCCGGGACATAGAGGTAGGGTATTAGCAAGTATACTGAGTCAGGGCTTCAGTGAGATGGTTAAGGAAGGTAACAGGGTTTCATCCTTAGCTTACATAATCTCTTTGAGCTTATAAAAATTTACTGCATTATGGGAGATGGCATGAAGTCTGCCTAATAGACATCAAATCAAATGGTTGCACATAGCTCAACTGTCTCTTCCTGCCACTGTATTAATTTAGTATGTCCAATTTGGTTCTTGCTGGGGATGGCTTGGGGGCCAACTGGCATGGAGCCATCTGTTAAATGCACTAGGTCTGCATACTGCTGAGCAGCACTGAGAATACACTCTTTTCTGTCTTTGGTGTCATAGTAGAGGACAATACAACAAAAATGTCATGCCAGGTGAGATTGCAAGTCTGGATCAGGAACCTAAAATCTTTTATATAGTTTTCCATGTCTTTGGAAAATGAGCCTAAACATTTTTTAATTTGGGAAAGATCAGTTAGGGATAAAGGTACATGGACATGAATGGGACACTCAATGCCTGCAACTTTCTGAAGAGGACAGAGGA
Organism: Elephantulus edwardii; assembly: GCF_000299155.1. NCBI lineage: Eukaryota > Metazoa > Chordata > Mammalia > Macroscelidea > Macroscelididae > Elephantulus > Elephantulus edwardii. The sequence goes on along the minus strand of NW_006399793.1, from coordinate 10,020,680 downwards.
AAGACTCGATACGGTGGGACAAAGTGTGGCTAGCAACTGGAGATGTGAGGATAGGGGTTGTTGAGTCTGGGCTAGTCAGAGCAGTAAGGGAAGCAGTACTGGGAGAAATGGTTTGTAGGGGGTAGTGGGAGGCTGAGAGAGGAAGTCTACAGGGTCTGAAAAAGCACAGTCATCCAGAGTGGATGAGGATGAGTCCTGGGAGAGAGTAAGGTAAGTGGATGATTTGGTATTGGGAGACTTAATTGGCAAAAGCGTTTGGGCTAAGAGAATCTGCATAGGTTGGCAGGCCTTGTAGAGAGAGGGACAGTAGCATAAGTAAAAGGAAGCTTGGAAGCTTGGTCATATGGGATTTCTAGCCTTTTCTGAGGCTCTCTTCAGAAATTGTCAAGATCTTAAAGAGTATTAAAATAAATGAAAGGTTATGTTCTCAGGACATTGAGAGTCATAATCTAGCTGGTATTGCAGCCATGCCTAGTTACAGTATAAGATTTGTCTCTTGGTGCAGAGGTCCCCAGCCAGGCCCAAGTTTAAACGGTTCAAGAGGAGGCAGCCCAAGGGACTGTCTCTTTGGGGGCTTAGACATTTAGCTACCCAGGGTGTTCTTGTCTATGGGTGAGGTAACAGAGATTTCACGATGTCCACTGGAAACTGGGAGTCTCAGATATGGCGAGAAACTGAGAATGGCATAAGCATCCCCTATCATAATCAATTGCCTGGGAAGAAATGCCTGGCGCTACTTTTTATGAGTGGACCTCCTGATGAATATCTGCAATTTTTCTGTGTATGCACAAACAGCAGTCCAATAATAGACATGAATCCCAAGGGAACTTAAAATTCCTGGAGGCAAAATGCCTGGGAACTGTTCTGAACGGTGCCAGGGAAATTTTATGAGCAAATAGGTCTTTCTGAGGAAGTGAGAGAAGTCAGAAAAGAAGTCGGAGAGTGGAAAGGAAGAGGAAGGAGGTTAAATGAAAGCTTTTAAAGAAAGGGGATATTATTGATGACCAGATATAAACATAAAATGGATAGAAATAGACAACAGAGGGTCTGTCTCTTTAGCCCACACAGGCATCCCTCCAGCCATGCCCTGTTTGGGGTAAAGTGTGTCTTAGCATAGGCATACCAGTACAAACCTTGGACCTGCTTGGATTCCCTTGATGATCCCCAAAATCACCACTAAGCCTTATGGCAACACCACTGAACTGCAGGTGGGAATGCAATCAAAGTCCATGGTTTCAGAGTAGTGTCAGCCGTGGAGTCTCTTCACAAGCACTCAAGGCATTCAATCAGCAAACACACACACAGGATGGGAGAAGAAGGACAGGAACCATATGTTACAATTTGAATGTCTTGACACTATGCAGACTGGTAGGTTCAAGAGGGTGTAAGGAGCCCCATACTTGCCCCAAAGGAAGACAGAGGAACAACTTGCCTTAAGTAGTCTCCTAGGTCATCAGTTCCAGATGTAAGGTCATAAGGTCATGGACTAGAGAAAGGGATGAGAGAGCATAAAGCTTAAAAGCAGCTTTATTAAGGGGGCTTCCAGACGAGGTTCTTTGATCTAGAAAGGAAGTTATGCTTAAGGACTATTCAAGTGGACTTTTGTAGCAGACCCTTCATGGAAGGACAAAGGAAGAGAGAGACATTCTGTTGAGGTTTATGGTTCAGCTGGGTGAGTAAGACCCTCACATTCTTTTGATTCCTTACCACCCTTAGCCTAACACTAACAAAATATAAGGAAAGACACTATATAATGATTAAAAGCACAACAAATCAATAACAGGCAACTTTGGTTATATACAAACATACAACAAATTATAGAATTGCAAAATAAATAAAATAATGGTTAACAGATTTGAAGAAAGACATAGACAGCATCACAATAGTAGCAGGAAACTTTAGCATATCCCTCTTGCAAAAGGACAGCCAATTTGAAAGAAACTCAACAAAAATGCAAAGTAAAATTTACCAACTCAACCTCAGAGAAATATTCAAGATGTTGTTGTTGTTAGGTGCCGTCGAGTCATAGATGACTCATTGAGACACTATGAACGAAAGGCCTGAGCACTGTTCCTACAGAGTTTCTGGAGGCAAACCATTTCGGAAGTGGATGCCACTCCTGTTTCCAGGCTTGTTTTAGTAGGGAAGCTCCAACTAAATTACTTTCTTCTCAAGTGCACATGGTATGCCCTCCAGAACTGATCACATATGAGGACACATATGAAGCCTCAATAAATTAAAGACACACACAAAAAAATACTGTAATAATACAAAGTATCTTCACAAATCACAATGTCACAAAGCTAATAATGAACAACAAGGGAATAAAGAATTTTTTTAAAAAATCACCCATTTGGAAGCTAAATAACACCTTGCTTGAGCACGATTGGGCTGGCGTTGCTGATGCTATTGTTATCAAGTTAACTGGGACTCATTGCAACTCTATCTACAAAAAGCTCTGAACCCTGCCCTATCCTGAGCCCCATTCACCGTCTCTTACACATTTACTATTGGGTAATAAAATATGTAAAAATTAAAATCAAAAGTTTTTCAGAAATTATGAAAACATATCAAAACTTCCGATACACAGCTTAGGCAATCCTTAAGGATTAATTCATATCAATAGGCAAACATATTAAAAATAGAAAAGACAGTAGCAAAATAAACTACTTCACATTTCCAGTAAATGGAAAAAAGAACAACAAGCTAATCCCAATCCCATAGCTTAGAGAAGAAAGGGTGTTATAAAGACAAAGGCTAAAATCAATGGGATAGAAAACAGAAAAACAATTGAAACCAACTGCAAGACTAGAAGCTGGCTCATAAAATGGGTCAATAAAATAGACAAACCATTGGCAAATTTAACAAAGGAAAAGAAAAAGAAGATGCAAATACCTTGAGTATGAAATGAAGAGGTGACATTGAAACAGAATTAGGTTGAATTAAATTTGCAATAATGGGATATTATGAAAAGCTATTAGCCTAATAAATTAGAAAATCTAGAGGAAATAGACAAATTTCTAAAACTCTCTACACTACCCAGAAAGACACAGACATATGCATAATGCTTGAACAGACACATCAAAAAAAGAAGAAATTAAGCAGGCCCTCAAAAGAGCCCTCACCCCTAAAAAAAAAAAAAAATTAAAAAAAAATCCCTGACCCAGATAGCTTTAAGGATAAATTCTACCAAACACTAAAAACACACTATCACCAATTTTATTTGAACTATATAAAGAATAGTATCCAAAAACGATTAGAACAGCACATCAGCAAAGAACTGCCGGAAGTCCAGGCTGGGCTTAGAAGGGGTCGTGGTACTAGGGATATTGTTGCTGATGTTAGATGGATCTTGGCTGAAAGCAGGGAATACCAGAAGAATGTCTATCTGTGTTTCATTGATTATGCAAAGGCATTTGACTGTGTGGATCATAACGAACTGTGGCTGACTCTGAGAAGAATGGGAATCCCAGAACATTTAATTGTGCTAATGTGAAACCTATACTTGGACCAAGAGGCAATAGTCAGAACAGAGCAGGGTAACACTGCATGGCTCAAAATTGGAAAGGGTGTACGCCAGGGATGCATCCTGTCTCCATACCTTTTCAACATGTATGCAGAGCAGATTATCCAAGAGGCTGGGCTCTCTGAGGAGAATTGTGGCATCAGGATTGGTGGAAGATCTATTAACAATCTGCGTGATGCAGATGACACAACCCTGCTTGCTGAAACTGAGGAGGACCTCATGCACTTGCTGCGAAGGGTCAAGGACTGCAGCCTTCAGTGTGGACTGAGGCTCAATGTCAAGAAGACAAAGATTCTCACCACTGGACCAATTGGCAGCATCAGGATGGATGGCGAAGAGATTGAGATTGTTCAGAGCTTCAGTTTGCTCGGCTCCACAGTCAACAGTCTTGGCACCAGCGGTCAGGAAATCAAAAAGTGTATCCCGATGGGAAAGTCTGCTGTTAGGGACCTCTCTAAAGTACTCAGGAACAACAGTGTCTCTCTGGAGACTAAGGTGCACCTGATACAGGCCATGGTATTTGCAATCGCTTGTTATGCATCAGAGAGTTGAACAATGACTAGGGAGGACAGAAGGACAGTGGATGCTTTTGAGCTGTGGTGCTGGAGAAGAGTACTGAATGTACCATGGACTGCCAGGAAAACAAACAGATTCATCTTGGAGAGGATTAAACCAAGCTACACCTTGGAGGCAAGGATTCTGGGGCTTCGTCTGACATACTTTGGACATGTTGCCAGGAGGGACGGGTCCTTGGAGAGGGACATCATGCTTGGGAGGGTGGAGGGACAGGGCAGGAGGGGAAGACCCTCTATGAGATGGATTGACTCGGTTACTGGGGTAATCGGGATTGGTGTGTCAGAGACAGTGCGGTTGGTGCAGGATAGAGCAGGGTTTAGGGCTGTTGTGCATAGGGTCGCTATGAGTTGCAAATGACTCGACGGCACATAACAACAACAACAACAACAACAACAAAAGAAGGAACATTCTCATTCTATGAGGAAAACATAATTCTAATGTTAAGACTAGGTTAAAACATTAGGAAGAAAAAAAGTTTAGACCATTATCTCTCATGAACATAAATGCAAAAATTCTTAAAAAATTCTTGAACAATAGAATCGACAGTGTTAAAAAATAATTCTTTATGATCAAGCAGGATTTATAAAAAGTATATGCGGTGGTTCATCATAAGAAAAAACAATCAATGTAATCCATCAAATAAACATTGCAAAGAGAAGAAATACATGATCTTATCTAATGATGCAGAAAAGACCTTTGATAAAATCCAACACCCCTTCCTGATTAAACCACTCAACAAGGTAGGAAGAAGGGAGTTTCCTCAATATAGTTAATTGTATGCACAAAATCAAGAGCCAAAATAATTTACAATGGCTGTTGTCATTATGTGCCATCTAGTTACTTGTGACTTGTGATTTTGCTTATGTGTGATATTAGTGATATTGTATCACAATTTCCACAATCTGTCAGGTCACCTCTTTTTGGAATGGAAATAAATATGGATCTCTTCCATTCATTTGGCCAGGCAGTTGTCTTCCAGATTTCTTGGCAAAATGTGGTGGTCATGTCCAGGTCAACATCTGTTTGTTGAAATGTGTTAATTTGTATTTCATCAATTCTTGGGGCTTTATTATTTGTCAAGTTTTTCAGAGCAGCCTGTACTGGAAGTAACTGTTAGGACAATGAGCAAGGAAAAAAAAAAAGTAAGAGATATCCAGATTACCAAAAAGATTGTAAAACTGTCACTATGCGTATACACTATGATAATATACACATAAAACTCCAAAGACTCAATAAAAAAAGGATTGGACTTACTAAATATATTTAGTAGAGTGGCAGGATATAAGTTCAAGATAACAATTAGTGGTATTTCTCTAAAGCAAAAAAATAAAGCACAGAAAAGGAGGCTAATTAAGCAATACCATCTACAATAGCCAACAAAAATATAATAAATAAACATAATTAGAGACATAAAATTCTCTATATGGAAAACTATAAAACTTTATTAAAGAAACAACAAAAGGCCTCACTAAATGGGAACAAATAGTCCTTGTTCATAGATACAAAGATTCAACACTGAAAATTATAATCCTAACAAAAGCAAACCACACATTCAATGCAACCCCAATATAAATACCAGACTCAATCCATAGAAAAGGCAATTTGCAGTTTTATTTAGAAAATAAAGAGACTCCAAATAAGCAAAAGTCTTCTGAAATATAAAAATGAAGTGAGAGATATAGTACTCCCTGATCTAAAAATCTACAGTCATAGTAACTAAGACAGGATGATATTGGTACAGTAACAGACATATAGACCAATGAAATAGAAGCAAGAACCCTAAAAAAACCCATCCACTTGTGGTCAATTGATATTTGAAAAGGAAACAAAGTCTATCAAATGAGGAAAAGACAATCTCTTCAATATATGTTGTTGATTGCTGTTGAGTCAAGCACGACTCATAGCGACCCCATGAACACAAGACTTGAAGTCTTTTTATAACTATTATCATTGCTCAAAGTTCATAGTCTTCAGAGGCATGTTGTTTAGGAAGTGGGTGCCACTCCTGCTTCCAAGGTTTCAATACAAAGTTCTGACAAAATTGGACATCAGAATATCTCACATTCTGCACAAAAATCAACTGAAAGTGTATCAGAGAATAAGCCCCAAACCAAAAGGAATATAGAAGACAAAAATGGGACCAAACATAGAATACCTAGCCTATGACATAAATAGACTTTCAAATATAGGCAGAAATACACAAACAGGACAGGATGAAATTTATGAATAAGACATTCTAAATATCAAGTCATGGTGTACATCATAATGACACTTTCTATTCTAATAGAATGAAAAGAAAGCCTATGTATGAGGGGGAACATTAGACAACGACGTCTCAGAGAAGGTTCTTGTAACTAAAATTTGCAGAATACTACAGGGCACCCACAAGTAAAAGACTAATAACCCAATAACAAAATGAGAAAAAAAACATGAAAAGATTTATCACAAAGGAAGTCCCATACACATATGAAGAAATGTTCAAAATCACGGAGATACAAATAAATAAAAATGAGATATCATTTAGCACCACTGGCAGTAGCAAAGTTTAACAGGACAATAAGCAATAAATATTGGAGAGCATACAAAGAAATTGGAACACTCGTGCAAGGCTGTTGGGATAGTCAGATGTTAAAAACACTCTGGAATGTAGTTTGACATTTCATCAGAAAGCTGCACATAGAAATCCCGTATGACCCAGCCAGCTATTACACTGCTAGCAATATATCTCAAGGAATTCAGAATTGAGACATGAATGGAGATACAGACAACTACGTTCACAGAAGTATCATGTACAATAGCAAGAAAATGGAAACAGCTGAAAAGTCAATCCACAAATAATTGAGTGGATACAAATACTGTAGAACATTCACACATTGGCATACTAGTCAAAACTAAAGAATAATGATTTCATTTAAAAAACCCTATATAATATGGGAGAGTATAGAAAGCATTATGCTGCATGATTGCTCCATCTAATAAGGGCAAATATATCATAAGGCTATATATGATAATATTTGTAAAAATAGAAGGAAATTGAGCAAGATGTAGATAAATGTTCAAAAGGTGAAGGGGGAAAGGGAGTGCTGTTAAGTGCCTTTGAGTCACTTGCAAATAATAGTGACTCTACGTACAACTCTGAATCATATTTTATCCTGTGCCAAAATCATTGCCTCCAACACATCCACCCTGATTACCCTAGTCACTGAGTTGATCCATCTCATCCAGAGTCTTCCTATCTTGCGCTGTACCTCCACCGTCCCAAGCCTTATGTCCCTCTTTAAAGTTTAGTCCCTCCTTGTGACATGCCCAAAGTATGTCAGATGAAGTTTCAGAATCCTTGCCTCCAAGGAGCTGCCTAGTTTCACCGTCTCCAGGAAGAACTTGTTTGTTCTCCTAGCAGTCCGTAGTATATTCAATACTCTTCTCAGCAATACACCTCAAAGGCATTAATTTTTCTGCTATCATCCCTAGAGTAGGAGATGGAAAAAGGGGAAGGAAAGAAATCACTAGGATAGCAGCGTTTAGGAGGTTGGTAGTAGGTGAAGGAATAAGAAAGACCCAGAGGGGACTTGAGAAGATTCATGGATCAATAGTCATTAATTAAATGAAATATATCTGAATGATTTTATTAAGTACAACGGAAATGAAAGGTTGTATAAAACATGGTATTATTCGTGAAACTCAGTGCATATGAATGATGAATAAATAACCAAGAAAGCTATAAACAAACCAATAAAAATATGTTACTGTGTACCATGGAGTCTGAACCAACCCATACCTGACCAGCCAGCAGTTTTGCAAAGGCAGTTAATCACACAGGGAGAGATTACCCATCCTTCTGCCATGGAGCAGCTGGTAGCCTCAAACAGTATGACTTTGGATTGCAGAGCAGCTTCTTGCCACTAGGCCACCAGAGCTCCTTAATAAATAACCAATAAAACGATTATCAAACCAATATAAATATGACAAGGAAAAAATAGGATGTAATTTGGTTTTGATGTTTTAAAAGGTAGTAGAGGCGCTCTGGTGACACTTTGGATAAAGTGTTGGACAACTAACCAAAAGTTATGTGATTTTAACTCAACAGTTACTTTATGGAAGAAACAGCATTTTGTTATAATTAGATTTTTAGTTCCAGAAACTCAAATTTAGAGTACTACCCTGTCTAATGACTAGACTGCATGTAACAACAACAACAACTCTGCTTATTAGGCTCATGATGGGAAACATCTCATTTGATTTGCCTCAGAAAACCAGCTAGAGGGTCAACTATGAGTTAATTTTGACTTGATTGCACATAGCAACAACAGTGAACCGCAATCAAATCAGTGACACTAGTTTACTTTCTAATAGTTTAAACTCCCAAATCCTTTTGCCTCCAATTCAAAATGCTTTTTTTTTGACAAATCTCCACTCATGTTGTGTGTAACATTTTCCTAAGTGTTATTGCTATGATTTAACTATGAGTCATAGCAATCCTATGAACCGTAGGTCTGAATTCTGTCATGTTGTTGTTTGTTGTTATGTGCCGTCGAGTCGCTTGAGGCTCACTGCGACCCTATGTACAATAGCGCTAAACTCTGCTCTGTCCTATGCCAATCGCACTGTCTCTGACACTCCCATCCCGATTATTCCAGTCACTGAATCAATCCACCTCATAGAGGGCCTTCCTCTCCTGCGCTGTCCCTCCACCCTCCCAAGCATGATGTCCTTCTCCAAGGACTGGTCTCTCCTCACAATATGTCCAAAGTATGTTAGGCGGAGCCTCAGAATTTTTGCCTCCAAGGAGCTACCCGGTTTAACCCTTTCCAGGACAAATCTGTTTGTTTTCCTAGCAGTCCATGGTATTCTCAATACTCTTCTCCAGCACCACAGCTCAAAGGCATCAATTATCCTTCTATCCTTGTTGGTCATTGTTCAACTCTCTGATGCATAACAAGTGATTGCTAAGACCATGGCCTGTATCAAACACACCTTAGTCTCCAGAGACACAGCATTGCTCTTCAGTACTTTGGAGAGGTCCTTAACAGCAGACTTTCCCATGGCAATGTGCCTTTTAATTTCCTGGCTACTGGTGCCAAGAGTGTTGACTGTGGAGCCAGCAAACTAAAGCTGCGTACAATCTCAGTCTCTTCACCATCTATTCTGATGCTGCCAATTGGTCCAGTGGTGAGAATCTTTGTCTTCTTGACATTGAGCCTCAATCCATATAGGAGGCTGCAGTCCTTGACCCTCTGTAGCAGGTGCTTCAGGTCCTCTTCATTTTCAGCAAGCACGGTTGTGTCATCTGCATAACGCAGATTGCTGATAAATTGTCCACCAATCTTGACCCCTCATTTTTCCTTATAGAGCCCAACCTCCCGGATAATCTATTCTGCATATAGGTTGAAAAGGTATGGAGACAGGATGCATCCATGGCATACACCCTTCCCAATTTTGAACCATGCAGTGTTCCGTTGCTCTGTTCTGACGACTGTCTCCTGGTCCAAGTATAGGTTTCTCATTAGCACTATCAAGTGTTCTGGGATTCTCATTCTTCTCAAAGTCAGCCACAGTTTGTTATGATTCACACTGTCAAATGCCTTTGCTTAGTCAATGAAACACAAATAGACATTCCTCTGGTATTCCCTACTTTCAGCTAAGATCTATCTAACATCAGCTACAATATCCCTAGTACCATGACCCCTTCTAAATCCAGCCTGAACTTCTGGTAGTTCTCTGCTGACGAGCTGTTTCAGTCGTTTTTTGGATAATCTTCAGTAAAATCTTGCTTCCATGTGAAATCAGTGAGATTGTTCTGTAGTTTCCACATTCTGTTGGGTCACCTTTCTTTGGGATAGGAACAAATATAAAACTCTTCCCGTCTGTTGGCCAAGTGGTTGTTCTCCAGATTTCTTGGCACAACTTAGTGAGCAAGTCTAGGACAGCATCTGTTAGCTGAAATATATCAATTGGTATACCATCTATTCCTGGACCCTTATTTTTTTCTCATTTCCTTCAAAGCAGCCTGAACTTCTTCTTTCATCACCATAGGCTCTTGCTCATATGTTGTTTCATGAAATTCTTCTGTGTCTTCCAA
>NW_006399793.1:10007654-10010165 GCF_000299155.1 Elephantulus edwardii | reverse complement strand
TGCCTTTTGAAATCTTCTATTCAACTCTTTAGTACCTTGAATTCTTCCTTGTGCTTTGACTTCTTTGCCCTCTGGTGCAATTTTCAGAGTCTCTTCTGACATCCATTTTGGTCTTCGCTTCCTCTTCTGTCTTTGCAGTGACCGTTTGCACTCTTCCTGGATGATACCCTTGATATCCTCCCACAACTGTGGTCTTCGCTCATTTGTGTTCAAGGCCTCAAACCTGTTCCTGAGATGGTTCTGAAATTCAGGTGGGATAGACACAAAGTCTAATGGCCGCTCCTTCCCTGGCAGCACATCTGGTGGATTAAAACTGTGATCCTCTGGCTTGTAGTGCAGCTTCTTACCACTAGGTCACCAGAGCTCTCCTTGAATTCTGCCATATTGTGGGCAAATTTCCCTGTCTCTGGCACAGCTATCCCCATTAACAGTTACTGTGTTAAAGCATCTTATCCAGATTCTTCCTCTCCTACGCTGACCTTTCACCCTACTAAGCATCATATCCTTCTCTAAGGATTGATTCCTCCTGGTAACATGGCCAAAGTATGTCAGAACTTCCAAAATCTTTCTTTCAAGGAGCAACCTGGTTTAATCCAGTAGGACAAATTGATTCTTTTGGCAATTAGTGGTATGTTCAGTATTTTTTCTCCAGTATCACAACTCAAAGGTTTTGATTCTTCTGCCATCCTTAGTCATTTTTTCACTCTCTGAGTCAAAGCCCTTAATTGCAAAGACCATAGCATGGCCCAGGCACATTTTCATCTCTAGAATGACGTTGTTGCTCTTAAACATTCTGGAGAGGTCCCTGAGATCAAACTTTCCTAATGCAATTTGTCTTTGTATTTCCTAACTGCTGATGCCAAGAGTGTTGATTGTGGAACTTAGCAAACTGAAATATTTAACAGTATCAATCTATTCCATCTATCATCATGCTGCCAATTGGTCGTATAGAGAGAATCTTTGCTTCTGTGATGTGTGTGTGTGTGTATATATATACAACTATAATCATTGACCTTTGGTAGCAAGTGCTTCAGGTCCTCCTCAGATTGTTGATGAGTTTTCCTCCTAGCCTGATGCCACACTTCTTCTCATAAAATCCCACCTACCAAATTATGTGTTCTGCATGTACAATGTAAAGTTATAGAGAAAAGATGCATATTTGACATGCTTGTTTCCTTGTTCTGTTCTGATGACTGCTTCCTGATCTAAGTAAAGGTTTCACATGAGCACAGTCTAATGTTCTGGGATTTCTATCTCCACTCATACATCAACCAAACATAATTTTCCCACTGCAGCAATTCCATGGATTATCGAAGTAATCGATCCTAATAAACCCAATGTATCCTTTCCTTTTTCACTATTGTGCTTTACCATTTCAACTACATGATCACTAATTTCCAGACCTAACTATCCCTTTGCCACAGTGCCATTGTTTCTCAAAATTTTGTGACTATTATTCAATCCAACTCTTTTCTTATTTGGTACTTAGTCTCTTTTCTTTTACACTCAAAAGAGTTATGAAATAATTTAAAGAACTTTCCACATACATCATAATATAATACTTCCTATTCTTATGGCCTAGTGGTAAGAAGTTGTGCTGCTATCCCAGAGGCATGTGGTTTGAATCCATCATATGCTCCTCTGAAAATGGAGGAGCATTCTACTCCTATGTAATTAACTGTATCTGGAAAGCCTCTGGAGGGTAAGCTATGGGCCAGTTCCAATTCGAAAGCTAAACAACAACAACAACAATTTTTATTAAGAACTTGTACTGCCAATCCCAAAATAGCAGTCAAAATTTATCAGTTGTTCCATGGGAAAAGGATGGACAATCTCCACCTGTGTGATTTATGTTGTTTGTTGTTGTTATGTGCCGTCGAGTCGCTTGTGACTCATAGCCTTTGAAAATCTGCTCGAGGGTCAACTATGAGTGAGTTCCAACTCAAAGGCTCTGGTGACATATTGGTAAGAAGTTGCACTGCAATCACCAAGGCATAATGTTTGAACCAACCCGGTGGTCTGCCAGAGAAAGATAGGCAGTCTCCTGATCTGTGGTTTAATGCCTCTGAAAAGTTTCTGGAGAGCCAGTTATGAGTCAGTTCTGACTCAACAGCACATAATAACAACTTAAAAATTACTGGGGGAAAATATATTTAATGCTTTTGGATTATCTCCCAGAAAATGTTAAAGTATCTGATTTTCTTCCTACCTCTGACTTCTTCTTCTAATTTTTTACGTACAGAATGTCTCCAAAATTAAACCTACATCCTGCATTTCTTCTTTCTCTCTTTCACTGATTTAGAATTATAATTGTAGATATTGTGTTCCTTAACATGATTCACTATGCATCAGCATGGTCACTCCTTTCATTGTGTCTCTGGTCTCTAACTCCAACTCAGCTCACATTATCACTTCACATAAAAAAGGCCAAAAGTAAATCCATTTGACCTCATATTTTAATTTTTACTTATGGTTATTTTCATTTCCCTAGTATTTAATATAAAGCAAAAC
>NW_006399793.1:9987813-10004526 GCF_000299155.1 Elephantulus edwardii | reverse complement strand
AGAATCATCTCAGGAACAGGTTTGAGGCCTTGAACACTAATGAGCGAAGACCAGATGAGTTGTGGGAGGATGTCAAAGATATCATTCAGGAAGAGTGTAAACGGTCACATATATATATATGTATATATATTGTTCCATGGGGAAAGGATGGACCGTCTCTATCTGTGTGATTTATAGCCTTTGAAAATCTGCTCGAGGGTCAACTGTGAGTGAGTTCCAACTCAAAGGCTCTGGTGACATAGTGGTAAGAAGCTGCACTGCAATCACCAGGGCAACAATATATATATAATAGCTCTATAATTTGTGATCTTATTTATTCTTCTTCCTCTTTAACCTTCCTTTTCTTATCACTGTCATTATCTTCCCATTAACCTTTATCATCTCATATTCATGCTATATCAATGGCAGTCTAAATGATTTCTCTATTTTTATTCTCTCTCTTTTTTCTCTTTTTTAAGCAATTCTTTATTATACTTTCACAGCCTTCTGTAGTGAACACTGCAAATCACTATTCTGCTGATAGGTTCTCTAACACATGGAGTATAAAACCCAATTTTGTTCACTCAGAATCTTAATTTTGCAATTTCATGAGATTTTAAATCTACCATTCATTTTTCTTTATCTACAAAATTTTTCTCAATTTGTTTAATTTATTCACTCTGACTGTCTTAGTCTCACTAACCATGCTTTTAATGTCTACCACCTTAGCTCAATGGACTTATTCTCCCCTTTATTAAACACACAGGTTAAGTCCTCAAATCTCCACGAAACTTTTCTGACCATTCTAGCCACACTGTTATACCTAGTTTCCTAAATTCTAAAATATTTTTGCTTCCATATCTTGTATGTTGTTATTGTTACATGTCACTGAATGAAACTCTTAGTAATTCTGTGAAACAGATCTGAATCTTGTCCTATCATGTACCATCTGATCATCTGTGATATACTCCAGCCATTGTTGCTATGACTGTGTCAATCCATCATGCTGAGAATAGTCTCCTCCTTCACTGACCGTCCACCTTTCCAAGCATGATGCACTTTCCCAAGAAATAGCCTCTCCTAACATGGCCAAACTATGTGATGAAGCGTCACCATTTTTTTCCCCAAGGAGCACCCTGGCTGTACTTTTATGAAGACTTATGATTTTTGTTATTTTGACAGTCCATGGGGTACTGACTACACTTCTCCAACTTCACAATTCAGAGACATAAGTTCTTAAATAATCCTTATTCATTGTCTAGCTCTCATATACAGCAAGTGGTTGAAAAGACCATGACCTGAATCATGTGCATTTTAGTCTTCAAACTAGCATCATTGTTCCCAAACACTTTGGAGAGGTCTCTGGCAACAGACTTACTCCTATATAACAAATACTAAATATATATCACTTTCACAGTTTATTTCTATTTTCTTGTGTATCTGTTATGCCACCAAAGCTCCCTTGTGTATATATAGTAGTTTCTACTTACTACTTTCTGCTTCCAAAGGCTTATAACATATGATAAATAAAGAATAAATTCTGATTGTATTGGTGATTATTGAATTGGTCACAAATGCTAAAATGAGATCACAGAGGGACTTCTGAAGCTTCAACTCCAAATAACATTTGAAAGTGTTTTACTAATGGTGATATTGTCATTAAAAATATTATAATCACCAGAAGATTGCTAATTCATATATTACACAATTAATTCTTCATCTCTTCCACTTCTATGCTTTCTGGTGAACAATTTCAGTTCAGTTCCATTTAAGTTCAACTTAAATGAGAGAATAGAATCTTCACATTTTACACCTACTTATGAAACTGAATTCAACGAGTTTCAATTTCACAAAGAAAACAGTCCTTTTAAATTAAACAGGGGGTGGGAATGTACAGTTTTAGATAGTGAAGAGATAAGAGAAACATAACATTTTAAATAGATGTTGACATAATAAGCGAATACTGAGAAAGTTACCTTGTTCTTTAGCACTTTAAAGAGATACTTGACAGGTATTTTCCCAATGCAATATGTCTTCTGATTCCTTCACTACTACTTCAATGAATATTGATTTCAGAGCCAAGTAAAATAAAATACGTGGCAGTTTCAATCTTTCCCAATTTATTCTGATGTTGCTTTTTCGTCATTTTATGTGGATTTTTGCTTTATTCATAATAATTGTAATCCAGACATGATCTTTGGTCTTTTTCAGGTATGCTTCAAATCCTCTTGACTTTTAGAAGCAAGATTGTTTAATCTACATATAGTAATAGTTCATTGAGTTATCCCTCAACGCTAGTAATACACTACTTATGTTATAGTCCAGCTTCTCATATTATATTTTCAAAATGCAGACTTAATGTGTAATGTAAAATGATACAACTCTGAGGCAAACTTTACCTGATGTTAAGCCATACTGTATTTCTCTTGCTCTGTTTGAACAACTATTTCCTATTTCATGTACAAATTATAAATAAACACAACAAAATGTTATGGGATTCCCATTTTTCACATTGCTGTCCACAATTCATCATTAGCCTCACAACAAAATGGCATTGCAAAGTCAATAAAACACAAGTGAACAATATTTTGGTATCCTCTGATTTTGTCCAAGATTCATCTGGCATCAACAATGATATTGCTCATTTTTTAATTACTTTAGAGTCAAGTCTGTATTTCCAGCAGATTTCTGTTGATGTGCTGCTCCAGATATATTTTTTCCACATTCTATTGAATGATATAATGTAATTTCCACATTCTGTTGAATCTCTATTCTTTGGCATAAACATGAATATGGATCTATTTTGTTTGATTGGTGAGATACTCTATTAATAAAGGGTTTATTTTTATCTCAGTATGAAAGTATAAGCATAAAACCAAATCTACTGCTTTCAAATAGATTCCAACATGAAGTGCCTTTCACCAAAATTTTTAATGGAGGAGGCTATTTATCCCTTCCAGAGAAGACTAAAACTTACAACCTTTGAATTAGTAGCCTGGCATCTTACGCATCATGACAACAAAACCCTTTTTAATAAGCACCTTGCTGTTGTTATCGACCTTTGAGTAAGAATCAACCCATAGCTGACCCTCCACTGGGTTGTTAAAGACAGTGAACTGCATGGAAAGTGATCATCCATATTTCTCTCATGGAATAGCTGGTGGATTAAAAGCGAATGCACTGAGGTGGCAGCACAACTACTTGCTATTGTGACTTTTTTATCAAATTTAATTGATAATGGTTACTTGCCAAATAGGATAACAAAATTCTTCTTATAAGGAAAACTGTTAGTCAATACACATAAAAAAGAAATGGTTTAAGAAAGAGAAAGAACATATGTGATGAAATCATTATTGCCTTTACCTAGAAGTGGTCTCAACGTCTTTGAGAAAATTTTTGAAACTAAGTTCAATATCTTGATGTGTATCCTTTGTCTAAATGTGGAGGTAGCTAGTATATTTTTTAAAGAGTAAATTAAATAATTTTCTTTGAAAGGGTAAATGATTTTCTTTAAAGAGCAAGGTAGTGTTTTGAAAAGTAGCTCAACTCACTCTTATGCAGTTGTAATTGAGTCATGCTTGACTCTCAATTGTGTTTCTGAGGCTCTACATTGCCTGTGAGGAGATTGTCCATCACCCTTCAGCAGAGTCACTGATGAAACCAAATTTCCCAAGAAGTGCCAACTTTGACTTCTGTCTAAAGAGGTGGAAACTGGACATAGCAACAGAGGCATGAACATACTTCTAAAAGGGCCAGAGGAAGTGAAAATAACCCAGCTCTTCACTGCCCTCAGAGCAGAAAGCAGATAAAGAGCCCAAAGTCCAGCCCCAGGATGTTGTAGAGCTCCATAAGCAGCAAAAGGTTTGTTTATTCATTGTTGACTCACAGACTCACAATTGAGGTCCTGAGAATGAGATTTATTAGAGAAGTTAGTTTGAGGGTAAGGGAGGCAAGGAAAGTCCAGATTTTAGCACAAATTCCTTGACACAATTCCTAAATTAGTCCAGGATCTGGTTTCAGTTCAGCCATCAAAATCATCCTCAAGGTTTGCCTCAGAGCAGTTGTAAGTCGGTTTCTTCTTAAGCATCCATCAAGAACAGCAAAGTCCTTTAACTGTAGCCAGCATAAATTAAAGAAGCTTCAGATTACACCTCAAAATAGTTTCTCCACAGCAATGTTACCATCTCTCCATCACCATTACCAGGGTCTCATTGTCACCATGTTCTTTCTTTAGTCTTCCTCAAGTCTTTCCGCAACAAAACTTGACCACCTCAAGTCTTCCTGCTCAGTGTGAGAAGCATTCTTTCTCTTATCCTAGACCCACAGTTGGTGGTGGTTTGCAAGACATACTGACTTGCAAGACCAATGTACCTGCAATTAAGATAGGTGGAGACCTGAAGAACTTAAATGTAATGATTAAAAGAAAAAGCTAAGTTTTAGGCTAACACTGCAGACCACCTTCTGGCTCTTCTTAGCCATTGTTCTTGATTTCCTGAAGGCTCATCCCTCCCCTCACCATCATCTATATTTAGGGAAATATGTAAGCCAAATACTTTACCCCTTATGTCATAATATCTCCATTTTAGGCAGTCAAGTATTAATTTACCCAGTCATATAGAACCAATACTCTGAGGAAACAAGCATATATTTTTCTCTGAAACCTTTTTCTGTAATAATTGACTCTGTAGCTATAAACAAAGATTCAGTACAGAACAAACCATCAGGTACTAGTACTTAACACTAGCTCTCAGAAAAGCAATCTTCTACTCATCCAGTTGAGTTCCACTCAACACATCTGCAGCCCTCTGTGACTAGGTCCAAATAGGCATCAGTTGAAAACACAAGATTCCACACATTTTCCTGTGTTTTAGACTAGCTGATCTCCTTATTTGACTTTAGTCTCACATGGTCCAAATGAGCACATCAGGGATTCCCAGGACTCTCTACTCCACAAACCAGTAACCCTTCTTCATTTATCCATTCATCATGCTGTGAGGATAATGCTTAAAGAACAAGTCCAAACTCAGTCTCTTTTTTTCTTGTGTATCTCCCAATTCCACCTATTTAGTGGACTCAGATGGTCACTACAAGTTGAACATACTCATCAGCTTCTTCTTGCCTCAATTTCATTGCAAAGGTCTCTCTTTTTTCTGTTTGTCTACTTTCAAAGGTAACTCACTTCAGAATACTGAGTGGGACTTAATATTCCTTAGCCTAAGCTCCATACTCTGTCAAATTCTACTACTCTATGTATTCTTTAAGAGCAAATTAGTTCTCCTTTTGAATACCGAATTACTATCTACTGGCTTACATTTTTCCATCTAATTATAGTATGGTCATCAAAAACTTCATAATAATAAACTTTACAATTCTCTTTAGCATTAAATATCCCTCATATTCATTTCAATCAAATATCAACATTGTGACATAAGGAAATGAAAAAAAAACCCAAAAAATCTCTATAATTATCTCTCAAATACATTAAAAAATATATAAATAAACCATTAAGTACATTTTGGCTTCACTTTTCTGGTCTATTACATTTAGCTGAAGAACGTTATTCCCTCCTTGTTCAATGTCTCTTCTTTTTTAAAAAAATATTTTTTAATTATTATTTTTGTGTAAGTGTACCGTCAAATCAGATCTGACTGGTACAGGAGGAGATTGTCCCTCCTTCCCCGGCAAAGCATCTGGTGGATTCGAACTGTGAGCCTCTGGGATTGTAGTTGCAACTCCTTGCCACTAGGCCGCCAGAGCTCCCCTTCAATGTCTCTTCTGCAGTATTAGTGTAATAGTATAGATTACTCTTGCTTTATGACCCATGTATTCATTCCTTTGCCCTTTGCTTCCGATTTTCATTTATTTGTACCCAAATTTTTTCCCCTTGGGAGGAACATTAGGGTCAGATACTTTGCCAGACCAAATTGCAGGTAACAAAACCAAACTGGTAAGTGTTTCCCTCTAGTCCATTCCCATTCATGTTAGGTAAGGTTGTTGCTTACTGTCGAGTTGGAATCAAACCATAGCTGACCCTCCAGTGGGTTGGCAGAGGTAGTTAGACATATGGGTGGAGATTATCCATCCTTCTCCTGTGGAGCAGCTGGTGAACTTAGACTGCATACCTATGGGAATGCAGCACGGCTTCTTGCCACTAGGCCACCAGACCTTATACAGGTACAATACAAATGGGCTATCTTGGTCACTTGGTAGAAATGTAGTATTTAGAGTTTACTTTTGCAAGATGAGGTAAAGGTACAATCCATCTCATTCTTTGGAGACCTTTGGAGGTTCTTGCGTACAGGTTTAAGGATATTGCTAGTTGTTTGCAATAAATCACTTCTGCTTCTGGTACTCTTAGTTGTATCCCTGGATTTGAGACTGCAGAATCTGGCAGGAGGAAACAATTTCAGGTGAAGTGGGGAATAATTGTATAGTAGCACCAGCATCTTCTCACATTCCATCTTCTCTAGATATCCCTCTTTAGACAGGCTAGTAGAGAAAGTTCCTATCAACTAAGTCACTACTTGCTTTGCAACATTCAGTGACCTAAAGGAATTAAATATCTTACAGGGCTTGTATCCATTTAAATAACCTTTTGTTGTTAGATCCATTTACTTGGTTCATAGTCAGCAAAACACAATTATGCAAATAGAAAGGAATCCTGCCCAATATTGCTCCATTCTCACAGTCTCTGTTGTTCTTAAACTCACTGTTGCAGGCTTTGTATCAATCCATCTCCTTAAGAGACTTCCTCTTTATTCTCTGACCCTTTATTATTTAAAATATGATGTGTTTCCTCCAGGGATTGGCCCCTACTTATGTCATGCCCAAAGTGTGTGAGACACTCTCTCAACAAACTCTTTTCTAGTACTAGAGAAATTTGTACCCTTTTTCCAAGAGCAGGATTTGTGGGTAAAAGTTTTCCAGGCTGCTATATTCGTAACATATGGGCAAAGCTGAAATATACGAACATATGCCTGTATGTTTGTGTGTCTGTGAGTATGTATATTTGTATAAGCAATTACATTTTTATTCTCCCCCTCACCCCTCACCCCTCCCTCTCTATTCTACATTTGGAAGATATTTGAAATACTGAAAATGTACTTAGTGGGTAAGCATCAAGTATTAATTTATAATGATCAACAATTTAGTGTATGGGTGTGTGTGTCTTTTTTCCAAACCTACATTCAATTAATATATTCTGTAGCTAAAGGCTGTCTCAAAAAAGAATCTGTCGTATATAAGATATACTTATACTCTTAGATTGTAGACATTAAATATTCTCCTATGTAGATACAAATTATATATTATAAATTTATTTAAAAATTGTTTCTAAATTTTTATAAGTACATCAATCAAATAAGAATCTACCAATGATTCTAAATCTATGGATATGTGACAGACAGACAAATAAAGAAACAAAATAAAGACACAGCCAACAATTATAAAATCATAATTCTGTTAGTTGTAACTAAGTCAGTTCTGGCAATTTCATATGCAATATTCTCACAAGTTTATGTTTGAGTCCACTATTACAATTATTTTGTAGTGCCTTCCAATCTAGGAGTTAACCTTCTTTCTCACAGCAACACTTTAGGACAAAATAGAATTACTCCATGAAGTTTTCAAGGTTATTCTTTTAGAATCAGACTCAGATTCCAATATCTTTCTGCCACAGAAAAGCTAGTAAGTGCAAACAATCAACTTTCAACTTAGCAGCTCTGCCACCTGGATCCTTTCTAACACTAATAATGGAGCATACTCTGTTATGATCCACAAGATTTCCAATGGCTTTCCAAAGACTAAGCCTTCCTTCTATAACTATCTGTTTTAGTCTGTAAACTCTCCTAAAGATTGTCCATCGCAAGTGACATTGCTTTTATTTGACCACCAATGACATAGTTCTAGCATCATAGCACTATACCAGTCACTACAAAAGTATGACAAAGTGAGCTCTAATCAGTGGTTTTGTTTCAGTATCTTCAGTGTAAAGCATAGACTGTAAAAATAAGGATTGATACATGTGCGACAAAAAGTGTGTGCCTAAGAGGTGGAGTCTGTGACCAGACGTATTGAGAAGAACCAGGGATGCAGATTTCTAAATAGACAGTATTCTTTGGGGTTACCAAGTATTTGTGGTGCAAATTATTGTCTTAATACTTTAAATAGTACTCAATGATAGTAATAGTATGCTAGATTTAATAGGATATTCTAACAGTAATAGGTATAAAGTATATATTTTACTGTGCTATTAATATAAACTTTCTTCAAAATTTTCCATACCTTTGGTTTCACATTTAGTGTCTTCATAATTGTCATTTAAAATAAACATATAGACAAAATGGCAAATAATATGATTGATTTGGGTAGCTTTAAGCTTAGATGGTCCATTTGACATCATTAGTTCCTAAATAGAATGGTTTATCAAATGTCAGCATCAGCAATTTCATAACAGAAAATGGGCAGCTAAACATTAAATTAGAACTTGCTTAGAATAAATTTTCACTAAATAAACATTTGAACAATTTTTAGCATTGTAGGTACCATCTATGATATAAAGATCCTACTCTTTGAACAGGGCCCTTATGTATTATTTCAAAATCTCAAAGGATTTTTTTTTCATTAACTCTGAATTGATGGTCGTGTCATCTCACTTTTCATTCAGAATACAGTCATCTTGTAAATATGAAATAGGTTATAGACACAAACAATATGTATAATGTATATGTATGCTTCAAAGAAAACCATTTGTTTTCTATGAATCTTTGGACACAGAGGTGAGCAAGGGAACATAATAAAAATGCAGTTCAGTGTTTCACCCCGTGCATCTCACCCTAATGATGGAGATATTTAAATATTGTTGTTTTTCCTCAAACATCTTTTCTTCTTTCAATAAGCCAACATATTCTCTACATAGATTTACTCAACCTCAATGATTCTTTCTTACTTTGAAAATGTTAACCTGTGTCATTTAAAAACAGCAATCAGAACAAGATTAATATGTTTTTAACACAGTAATAGCACACATGTCAGTCTGTTATCCAATTTCTAAGCTTCCCATTACAGTTCTCTTATTACAAACTCACAAGCCCTGTTTCCCCAAAAGCACCTCTGAAGGACTGCCTTTTACTGAAATGTGGCTGCTACTGTGTACTTATTTTAAAAATGGTTTGACAGAATTGCTAATGTTCTCATTCCTTCAGGATATTTCCTAATACTTGTAGCCTTTTCATGTTTCTAATTAGGCCAGTAATGGTCCCTGAAGTTAAACCAATTAAAATTATTTACTGTGACACACAGTGTGGAGATAATTATCTGATATCTGAATCCAACTTCTGCTTACTTCGCAACATTACTTAATAGAAAACAGAGAAACTGATGCCCATGCTTTCATTTTACTTGTCTACCAAATGTGTTTGCCCTATAGCAAACTGTTTAAATAAAGCATTAAAATCTTTGTGGTGCTAATCAAAATGTTTAAAATCCACTCACACTCTCTTTATAGTTCTGAAAAGCATATAAAAACTCTTATACATTACCTTTTACATTATAGTTGCTGACCAGCATAGTATTATAGCCACATTATATACTGATAATGCCACTTCTGCAGTTTCAAAGAAGCTTACTTTTATCCCATTTTCTTTCTCTCTACTTTCTTTTCCTATATTTTTTCTTTTTTGGCTTTATTTTTATCTTTTCTTTCCTTCCTTCCTTCCTTCCTTCCTTCCTTCCTTCCTTCCTTCCTTCCTTCCTTCCTTCCTTCCTTCCATTCTTTCCCTTTCTCTGACTGTGTTTTGCCCAATTTATATGGTTTGCCACAAAGGACACATATCCAACAAACTTCAAATGCATGTGTCATAGAGACAATATGACAGTGTTGAATAGCATGAACTGTTATTCATCATCAGACAAATCAGATTATTATCAAATTATATTTTGAATAGGGGTTATTTGATTTTCAATATTGGAAGGTTTACAAATAAGATTTTAATTAAGGGCAGAAGCCTTAGCAAAAGTTCAATGTATATGTAATATAAATTAAAAAATTATTGTAGGGGGGAAAATTCACTAATCAAGTAAATCATGTCATGAAGTAGTGCTTTTCATTAAAAATTGGCTTGTACTAGGGAGAATTTGGACAAACATGAAGTCTGATCCTGTAAGTTAGGCTTGCATATGTTGTAGTTAAATGACAAAATGTGTCCTCATAAAGAATTATAGCCCAGACACTTTGAGAATATTTAGCTATAATCCCAATGCAAATTATTTTAAGAAAAAAGTGTATTTCATATTGAAATGCCACCTGAGACTGACAATGTAGAGTGTAGCATTTAGCCTGGCTTTGGAGTGGATTCCTTTCATGCTCCATGTTTCTGTTTAAATAGTCATGATAACAAATACAGATATAGAACAGAAACATTCATGTTTCAAGTTACCTTGTGATTATCTAAAGACTCTTGGAACTTTGTAATAATTTCAGCTTGAAGAAATAAAGGGCAGCAAGAAGTTAGACATGCTATTCAATTCTATTCGGATCCATAGTCACACAGCAGAGGATACTGGTAGCTTCTTGTCCAGACTCAAACTTTGCAATAAGAATGGATCAGACTCCATCCTACCATTTACCAAAGGTGTTCTGAGATTTCAGATTTTTTTCCTTGTAACTAGATCCTCTCTGTGTGGAAAAGCCATTTTGTCACTAAAGTACTGGGAGTTCCGGACACTTGTCAGAGAAACGTTGAGCTCACTCATGTGTGAAATAGATTCCTCTATACAAGCTTCTCTAAACAAAACAAATAAATCAAATCAAAACAATTGTTGTCCATTCCAACTGTTGCCCACTCTCCATAAGGTTCCCAGACTCTATGACTTCACATGGAACTGCTGGTGAAGTTGAACTGTTGAGCTCTTGGACTATCGCCTAGAACTTACCTACTACAGTATTATGGCTTCTTCCACTTTCTAATGTTGAGGGGCTTAATCTCAGTAAGACTAATATATGTTTATAGTCATTGATGATTGAAAAATAATTTATGCTTCTCTTCCTATTTTATCAGGCATTTTGAACATACCTGCACTAACACAAGGAGCTGTGATGGTGGAGAATTAAGCTTTGAGTTGCTAAGCTAAAATTCTACATCACCAGCTACTCTACAGAAGAAAGATGAGACAGTCTGCTCCTGTAAAGATTTACAGACTTGGATATACTGTGGAGTAGATCTACTCTATCCCATGAATAGTCAGAATCAAATTGATGGTTAATGGGACTGGATTGTTTGTTTGCTTACTTGCTTCTTTTATTAGTACAATCATATAATTGCAGTTTAAAAACCTTGGATTCTCTTAGTATTCACCTTTAGATTACCCCCACCTATCCTCACCCTACTGCTCCCCACTCCCTGCTTAGATCCTCATACACGTTTTAATATTTGTCTATTTCTACAATAATGATCTTATACAATATTTGTCCTTATGGAATTGGATTAGATCACTTAGCATACTACTCTCCAGTCCCTCCCAAGTTAGGTAGTGATTTATAAAATCATTGTTCCTGTGTGCTACATAGTATTCCATTGTGTGAATGTATCGTAATTTTTCAATCCATTTGATTATGGTTGGACATTTGGTCTGTTTCTATATTCTTGCGACAATGAATAATGCTGCGATGAACATTGTTGTTTGCTGACCCTTTGCTTTGCCAAATGTGAAATTTCTCTCCAGAGACTAGGCTTTCCTGATAACATACCCAAAATAGGCAAGATAAAGCTTCACCACTGAAGTTCTCTTCTAAAGAGCACTTCTTCCATACTGTTTAGCTTGCTCTTTGACAGTCCATAGTGTATTAAAATTATTTCCCAAAGTCACAATTGAAATATCTCCATTCTTCTCTAATTGTCTAACTTTTGCACACATTTAAGATAATTGAAAATATCATGGCTTGAGTCCAATACTACAGTCCATAAAGTAAAATGATTGTTCTTTAGTGCTTTAAAGAGTTATTTCACAACAGATTCGCCAAATGCATCACATCATTTGGCTTCTTGACTGCTGCTTCCATTGACATTGGTTACGTATCGAAGAAAAAGGAAACACTTGAAATCTTCAGTCTTTTCTCTGTTTATCATTCTTTTTTTTATTTGCCTTTTGTGAAGAATTTTTGTTGTTCATTTTAGTTTTTTGTTGTTGCTTTTTTTCTTATCTCGTAGTCACTCTGAAGGCTATGTAATAGGATATAGATTATATATCAAAGTATATAGGAAAAAATAAGAGTCTTTTCATCAAGTGCATTCAATCTGTGTGCTGAACAAATAATCCAAAAAGCTGGATTATATAAAGAAAAATTGGACAGCATATCATCTCTAGAAGATTCAACTCTAATTGATCGGAGTGAAGATTTAAAGCACTTACTGAAATTGCCTAAAAAAATTTTGGTTTTGGTTTCTTTCTTCATAGTTAAAAACTTTATCTTTCACTAGAGAGTCTAGTCCAATATTTAATTGTTTTGTTGTTGTATATCATAAAGTCAAAGTTGACCTGTAGCAGACCATCCAGCAGGTTCCAGAAGCAGTAAACAGCCTCAGAGGAGATCAGCTCGTCTTTCATCTACAGAACAGTTGGTGGATTCAAACTGCATACTTTTATTTTGGCCGTGAAATTGTATTCTATTGCATTATATTTCCTCATTTCTCTAATTTTTTAATTGTTTCCATTTTCTCCATTTCTCTTTATTTCCAATTAATTATCTTTCAATTTAATAGATTTTTTCTCATTTATAATATTGTTATATGCCAGTGAGTAGACTACAACTCATACATAGTAACACTACATACAATAGCTCTGAACCCTGTTCTATTCTGAGCCAATTTCACTGTCTCTGACACATCTGCAACCAATATTCCAGCTGCTGTGTAAATCCATCCAGGGTCTTCCTTTCCTGAGCTGTCCCTCCCCTCTTCCAAAAATGATATCCTTCTCCAAGGACTGGTCTCTCCTAGAAACATGCCCAAAGTATTTAAGACAGAGCCTCAGAACCCTTGTTACCAAGAAGCAGCTTGGTTTCGTTCTCTCTAACATATCTGTTCGTTTTCTTGGCACTCATATTCAATACTCTTTTCCAGCCCCACAAATAATGATATCAATTATTTTTCTGTCATCTTTGGTCATTGTCTAGATCTCTGATTTATAGCAATTAATTGCAAAGACCATGGCCTGGATCAGGCACACCCTGGTCTCTAGACTGATAGCCTTGCTTTCTGCACTCTTAAGAGGTCACTGACAGCAGACTTTTCTAATTCAATTCATCTTTTGATTTCTTGAATGCTGACAAGAGTGTTGATTATGGAACTGAGTGAGCTACAATTGTTAACAATCTCAATCTCTTCTCCATCTATCATGATACTTCCAGTTGTCCCAGTGGTGATAATTTTTGTTTTCTTGATTTTGAACTTTAATTCATATTACAGACTACAGATCCTCTATAGTAAATATTTCAGTCCCACTTCAGTTTTAGAAAGCAGGTTTGTGTCTCTACATAACATAGGTTGTTAATGAGTCTTCCTCCAATCCTGATGCTCCTCACAAAGTCCAGCCTCCCAAATTATCTGCTCTGCATATAGATTGAGAAGGTATAGACACAGGACACATCCCTGACACACTCTTTATTTTGAATCATACAGTGTTTCTTTGAATGCAGCCTTCAGTATGGATTGCATCCCAATTTCAAAAAAATAAAGATTCTTACCACTGGACTGATTGGTAACATCATGTTGAATGAAGATGATTGAAATGGTCAACAACTTCATTTTGCTTGGATCCACAATTAACACCCATAGTACCAGCAGTTGGAAAACAAGGAGACTTATTGCATTGGGAAATCAGCAGTCAGGAACTTCTCCAAATTATTGAGGTATAATGATGTCAGTTTTGGAACTAGGGTGTGTCTGATTTAGGGAATATGTCTTTCCAATCACTTACTATGCATCTGAGAGTTGGACATTGAATAAGGATGACAGAAGAAGAATTGATACCTTGAGCTCTGCTGTTGGAGAAGAACAATGAAAATCCCATGGATGGTCAAAACCACAAACAAATATGTCTTGTAGAGAATGTTGCTGGAGTGTTCTTTAACGGTAAGAATGCTGAGGCTTCATCTCATATGCTTTGGGCATGTTGCTGGAGAAGGACATGATGCTAGGAAGGATTGCTAGGTTGGTGAAAGAGAAGATCCTCAACCAGGTGGATTGATATGGTGACTGCTACAATGGGTTTTGCATGTCAGGAAGTGTGAAGATGGAACAGGATAGAACAGGATTCATATATTTTGTTCATAGGGTCTCTATGAGTCATACTTGACTTGATGGCACCTAACAACAACAAAACAACAGTTTTTCTTTGTTTTGTCTCTGGCCTGCTTCCTGGTCCAAGTATTGGTTTTACAAGAGCACAATCAGGTGTTCTGGGATTCCCATTCTTCTCAAGGTTAGCCACAATTTGTTGTGATCCACACAGTCAAATGCCTTTGGATAGTCAATGAACACAGATAAGACATTCTCCTGGTACTCTCTGCTTTTATCCAAGATCCATCCAATGTTGGTGGTGATATCCCTAGTTCCATGACTTCTTCTAAACCTGGCTTTTATTTCAGGTAGTTATCTGTCAATGTGTTTTTCCAGTCATTTGTGGATGATCTTCTGCAGTATTTTGCTTGCATGTGATACTAGTGATATCATTTGATAATTTCCTCTGTCAGGAATTTTTTAAGTGAGAATAAGTATGGATCTCTACAATATGGGGAATTACATATTTATTTCCATGCTTGTAACATTATCTGTATATTGCTGTTAAATGTTGTCCAGTTAACTACAACTCATAGGGGCCACTGATAACAGACTTTAATCTTTCTTTCTCTTGTACCAATTTCCTAATCTCGGATATTCTTAAACTCATTGCTACTGTCACTTTGTCAATCCAACTCATTTAGAATCTTCCTTGTTTCCTCTGGCACCACACCTTTCTAAACATGATGCCCTTTTTGAAGAACAGGCCCCTCTTGACAATACATACAAAATGGAATATCAAAACCCTTAAAAATTGTCTATTATAGCCATTGTATTATTAGCCTTCTCTGGGATATGGTCTCCAGTTACCTTATTTGAGAATATGGCTTTGTAAATCATAAAAAATCTGTGGGACCAGTATAATAGAGAGGGCTTTATGCGCTGTGGGGTATCTCTGGTAACAATGGTGGAGAGATTGGGAAGAGACTGTGGTACTGCTGTTAAGAGACTGTGGCAAATAGAAATGCTAATTTATAACAGATTCGAGATAAAGGCCACAGTTAAAGGTTTAGTTTGCTGGATGATTGGAGGAAAGGTCGACTTAAAACTGCTCTGAGGCAAACCTTTTTAGAGATTAAAGAAAGCAGAGATTTCTTGTATTTGTGCTACTGAATTAAACCTGGACTTTCACTAATTATGGAATTGTGCATTTTTAATGTAGCTTGGGACTTCAGACTAAACCTGGATTTGTACTGAGTGATACAAGTCCTTCCTCTCCAAATTATTTCTCTAATAAACTGCAAAATGTTTGTAAAATCCGTGAGTCCACAACAAATGTCAGACTTGAATGAGTGGTACAAAGAAGTACAGATGTATGAGGAGTGGCATGCATGACCAAGGAGTTATCTACTTGTTGCTATGGATATTATTGATAGAGACAATTCTCCTTTGTGAAGTGGGTAGAAGTCAGGCTTGGCCACCACCGTGTTGTATCTACTCGAAAAGTATATGAGATGAATTTTCACCATCCTTGT
Source organism: Elephantulus edwardii (assembly GCF_000299155.1). Lineage (NCBI taxonomy): Eukaryota > Metazoa > Chordata > Mammalia > Macroscelidea > Macroscelididae > Elephantulus > Elephantulus edwardii. The sequence goes on along the minus strand of NW_006399793.1, from coordinate 9,988,736 downwards.
CTTTTAAGTAGCACCCTGGTTGCATTTACCCAATACTACTTTCTCATTGTTGGTACTTTTGTTGTGTACCTCTGAGTTAGAAGTGACTCAGAGTTGACCTCCACTAGATTTTAAGAGCCAATAAATGGCACAGTAGGAGATAGTTCATCTTTCTTCTGCAGAAGAGTAGGTATATTTAAATCATAGTCCTTTGTGTTGGTGGTTCTACTTCTTCTCAACAAGCTACAAGAACTCTCTTCTATTGGAATGGAATGGAATGGAATGGAATGGAATGGAATGGAATGGAATGGAATGGAATGGAATGGAATGGAGTGGAATGGAGCAGAGAGGAACGGAACGGAATGGAATGGAATGGAACAGAACAGAACAGAACAGAATAGAATAGAATGCTTTCTTCTTAGGAGGCATTTGCTTTTATCTAGGGATATTTTCTACCGTTATAATTTGAGACAATGCTGGTAAATGTAGTAAAGAGTAGCCAAAAAATCCTGATAAACAGTCCAATAATGCATGGAATAATCTTTAACAACTAAGAATTAATCAAATTAAAATTTAAGTAGAGTAGAATTTTGAGGAATTCTTATCTACGGAAGTTCTTTTCTCTCTTTGAATTCATTTTTTTATCATTCATATTTATAAAATATAAAGTACAATTATTTTATAGAATGCTCTAAAATGTGTACTAGAAATTACTTTTTTAAATATAAAGGCAACCCCATTTTCCTTGTCTTTTCATTTCTGGAGTAATATATCATATGGTCATCAGACTCAAAATACCCCATGCCAGTCCATCTCATCTCTCCAATGCCTAATATGTCAATATTGATGCGTTCCATTTCTTTCTTAACAATTTCTAATTTTCCTTCATTCATGGCTCTCACATTCCATGTACCAATCACTAGGGTCTGCTTACAGGTGTTCCT
>NW_006399793.1:9983260-9984598 GCF_000299155.1 Elephantulus edwardii | reverse complement strand
GTGGGGTCAAGATTAAAGGAAGACTCATCAACAACATATGTTATGCAGATGACACAACCTTACACGAGTAAACTGAGGAGTCTTGAAATATTTGCTTCAGAGGGTATGGAACTGTAGTTTTCAATACGGATCAAAGTTCAACCTCAAGAAAACAAAAATTCTCACCACTGGGCCAACTGGCAACATCATGGTAGATGGAGAAGAGACTGCAAGTTGTGTAATTTCAGTTTGCTCGATTCCACAGTCAATGTTATTGATACCAGCAGTCAAGAAATCAAAAGATGAATTGCGTTGGGAAAATCTACTGTCAAGTTCATCTCCAGAGTGCTGAAGAGCAAGTATGTCAGTGTAAAGACTAAGGTGAATCTGATTCAGACCATGATCTTGGCAATTAATTGCTATACATCAGAGATCTGAACAATGACCAAGGATGAAAGAAGAATTGATGCTTTTGAGTTGTGGTGCTGGAGAAAAATATTGAACAAACTATGAACTGCCAAGGAATCTAACAAGTCTGTCCTGGGAAGGATGAAACTAATCTGCTACTTGGAGGCAAAGATTTTGAGACTCCATGTCACATACTTTTGGCATGTAGCCAGAAGGGACAATCTTTGGCGAAGTATATCATGTTTGGAGCAGTGGAAGGACAGTGCATTAGAGGAAGACCTCAGATGAGATGGATTCACACAACTGGAGTAATAAGGATAGGTAGGTATATTAGAGATAGTGAAATTAATTCAGGAAAGAGTAGGTTTCAAGGTCATTGTGCATAATAATGTCACTAAGAATGATAGTTAACTAGATGGCACAAAAAACAATTATTTAATAGCCATATATAGACTTTTGTTTTTAATGTTTAGGTATATTCAAGTATGCATGAAAGAGTTAGGCTTGCCCTCTAATTTTCCTTTCAATTTTAGTTACCAATTATAAAATCATACTCTTAATGACAGTTTAGAATTTTTCTGAGAAAATACAAGATTTTCCAGTATCTCTTTGTTTCTGGGGATTTATTTTTGCTACTTCATTTACTAATGATATTATCTTTCTAATATCTAGTTAGATAGTGAAAGTCTAATATTTTTCTTTTATCCTTCTCTACCCTCAAACGTTTGCACTAGCACGATTAAATGTTCCGGGATTCCCATTTTTCTCAGCGTCAGCCACAGTTTGTTATGATCCACGAAGTCAAATGCCTTTGCATAATCAATGAAACACAGATAGCCAATTCCTTTCGATACAAAGACTCAGTATATTCCATCCATCTTCTTTTGATACCTCCTGGATCATTTAACCTTCTGCCTAACGCATCCTTGATTGTAGCAACTCGAGGTTTGA
>NW_006399793.1:9964686-9982098 GCF_000299155.1 Elephantulus edwardii | reverse complement strand
CCATGAGTTGCAAATGACTCGATGGCACATAACAACAACAACAACCCTCAAACGTATTGCCATGGGAAAGTCTGCTGTTAGGGACCTCTACAAAGTACTGAAGAGCAATGGTGTCTCTTTGGAGATTAAGGTGCATCTGATACAGGCCATGGTCTTTGCTATCACTCTTTATGCATCAGAGAGTTGTACAATGACTAAGGAGGACAGAAGGGGAATTGATGCCTTTGAGCTGTGGTGCTGGAGAATAGTATTGAGAACATGATGGACTGCTAAGAAAACAAACAGAGTCATCCTGGAAAGGGATAAACCGGGCTGCTCCTTGGGGGTAAGGATTCTAAGGCTCCATCTGACATACTTTGGACATGTTGCAAGGAGGGACAGGTTCTTGGAGAGGGACATCATGCTTGGTAGGGTGGAGGCACAGTGCAGAAAGGGAAGGCCCCTTATGAGGTGGATTGATTCAGTGACTGGGGTAATTGGGATGGGTGTGTCGGAGACGGTGCGATTGGCACAGGACAGAACAGGATGTTGTACATAGGGTCACTATGAATCGCAAAAGACTCGTGGCACACAACAACAACAACAATAACCCTCAAACCTTCCAGTCTGCTCTCTGAGCTTGTGTAGACTCAGGTTCTAGAATTGCAAGTGTTTGGCATATGCTCAGGCAAGCTTCATATCTGATTACTGCCTCTTTTTTGTGTGCTCTCTCACCAATCTAAGAACTTTCTCTGTTCTCCTAAAAACTACTTGAGTGTACAACTCTATTATCTTTCTTTTATTCAATACATCAAGAGTTTCCCTGATTTTCCTTGGAGAACTACTTATATATACTTCCATATTTTGTGTGAAACAAAAATAATTTTATTCAGTCTTTGACTTTGGACTTCCATGCAAACTAGTGGCATTTTTATTTTTGTATTATAGAAACAACTGTCTACTGTTGCTCTAAAGCTATCCTGAAAAGTATTTTAATGTGGAAAGTGGCATAATCATTTTAAAAGTTTTCCCATTGACTATTATTTAAATATGTTGTAATACACATTAATATTTATCTCTATATCTGATTTTGGCAAACCAAAAATGGTGATCCGACAAAGTGTGAAAATTGTTGAACAATTTCACTAATGATACATGCAAGCAAACTCCTGCTGAAGATTATTTAGAAATGACTGGGAGTACAATGATAGAGAACTATCAGAAGTACAAGCTGATTTAGAAGAGGTGGTGGCACTAGAGACATAGTTGCCAATGTCAGATGGATATTGGCAGAATTCAAAGGGTACCAGAGGAATGTCTATATTTCACTGACTATGCAAAGGCATTTTCCTGTGTGGATCACAACAAATTTTAGAAGAATGGGAATCCCAAAACACTTGATTGTGCTTATCCAAAACCTGTAAGTGGACCAGGAACCAGTCTTCAAAACAGTGTAGAGAAGCACTGCAGGATTACAAATCAGGAAGAGAGTGAATCAAGGATGCGTCCTGTTTCCAGACTTTTTGAATCTGTATGTGGAACAGCTCATTCAGGAGGCTGGGTATTATGAGGAGGAACGTGACAACAAGAGTAGAGGAAGACTCATCAATAACCTACATTATACAGATGATGCAACCTTTCTTGCTGAAACAGAGGAGGACTCAAAGCACTTACTGAAGAAGGTCAAGGTCTTCAACATGGATTGAAGCTCAATCATGGGGTTGTAAAATTTGATGGGTGGGGGGAGGGAAATTGGAAGAATCTGTTCTGGAAAACAATGTATTTGAATTTTGTAAATAAACTAGTATAATAAAAAAATTAAATAATATAATAAAAAAGAAGACAAAGATTCTCATCACTGGGCCAACTGGCAGCACCATCACAGATGGAGAAGAGATTGAAGTTAACAATTACAGCTTGCTCGACTCCACAATCAATAGTCTTGGCAACAGCACTCCAAAAACCAAGTTGCACTGGAAAAATCTACTTTCAGAGACGTCTCCAGAATACTGACAAGCAATAGTATCAGTCTAGAGACTAAGGTGCATCTGATCCAGGCTACGGTTTATAGAAGAAAGTAGAACACCTTTATCCCTTCTCCATATACCTTTGTTACCATACCAAGATGTGTCAATACAATTAGTGTAAATTTTAACTAGGAAGATGAAGGCACATACACTTGGAGGACACTGCTTAGAGAAGTCACATAGCAAAGGAGCAGAAAAACACAAGGGCATCTGAGGGATTTGAAGTTATTGATATGTACAGTTATAAAAATAATTAAAAATAACAAATCACTTAGATTAACACAAATCCTCAAATTAGAGGTTAACTCAGTTCCTGTTGTGCAAACTATGGCTAAATGTTAACAAATAATTATAAACCACACTAAAGACAAGAAAATATAAACTAAAGAGAGAAATATATAATAACAGGATTTAAATGTACTACAAGTATTTTAATTATCTCAAAGAAAATTTAAAATAATCAGTTATCCCAATCCCAATGATTCATTCCTCAAATGTGTGGAGTGAGTTTGAAGACATGATAATATAAAATCATTGCTTATTTAACCATGCTCCTCTCAAAATATGTATCAACTTAGCTGTGTCATGATTCTGAGTGGTTTGGCAATTATATATTGATATAATTTGGCAACTATGTATACATTCAGCAAAAAATTCACAACAACATAATTCTATAATTCTCAACTTTTTTCTTTTAAAATACAGGTGAAATTTAAATTATGTATATTGCATTGAAACAGATGAGGGAAAGAACAGATTAAACGTGATATATGATTGAGTATTATGGTTAGCACAGGAATCCAGAATTAAGGTTGCATAGAGAAGTGTACTCGGGGTTGGGGGTGGGGGGAAGTGAGGTAGGAATTGTATGCTAATGAAGGAATTTTTTTTTCTTTTTTTTTTCTCTCTTCGGAGGGGGAAGCGAGCTGGTGGGGAGGGGTGGGAAGGGAGAAAATTGCGTCAGTGAATGAATGGAAATCCAAAACCTCTGTAAAAAAAATAAAAATAAAATTATAAAAAAAAATTACAGGTGAAATTAACATCTAATAAAATTGAAAGAATATATCAACAGCAGACCTACACTTTAAAAAATATTAGAAAATTCTTCAGGCTGAAGAAAAATGAAATTTTTATCCACTTACATAAAGGAAAAAAAAACAAGAAAGAAAGAAAGGCAAAAATGTTTAAAAATTTTCATACTAACATGATTCGTACAGAATTGTGTTGATAATGCAAACGTATACAACTTCTCTGGAAGCTTAAATTCACCATGAGAGAAAGATGAAAAATCTTCCCCCTCTTTGTTTATAGCCTAGAAAAAACAATGGTGGTTCGGTCATGCGTCACAATGAGTTCTTGTGAAGTTTGTTAAAGGTAATAATAGTAACTTTGTACTGTGTTATTATACAGTTAAGTGCTTAGAATGGTAGCAATATTACAGAGAACATTGTTATTGTTGTTAAGTGCCTTACACTCAGTTCTGATTCACCGTTCTCCTTGCCACAGACTTGGAATCAATTTATAGTTGGCTTTAGAAAGTCATCAGAGGTGGTTAATTTAATGAAAGGAGATTTCCCATCCTCTTCCTACGGAATGGTCCTACATAAAGCAGAAATAAATATCCAGTTCAGCACCATTTTGACAATCATTATTTTGTTTGAACACGTTGCTATAGTCATTGTCAATTCATTTAATTGAAGGCCTTTCTTTTTTCTGCTTACTCTCTTGATTTGCCAAACTTGATTTCCTTCTCCAAGGTCTGATCCCTCCTGATAATATACCTGAAGTACATGAGATGAAGCTTTGTCATCCTCTCTTCTAAGGTACAATGTGGTTGTACTTCTTCCCAGACAGATTTGCTCATTCTTCTGAAAATTCATACTATATACTATATTCTTCATCAACACCATAATTTACAGATATGAATTCTTCTGTGACCTACTTAATTCAGTGTATATTGTTATTGTTTGCCACTGACTTGGAAGTAATCCTCCAGTGGGTTTACAGACACAGTAAATCACACTAGATCCAGGTGGAGCACCTGGTGGATTCAAACCCCATGTCATTGAGAGTGCAGGGCATCTTCTTACCACTAGGCTATCAGTGTCTCATTCTCCAAGTATCACTGTGGTGAGTGGAGGAAGACAAGCCATTTTCAGCAAGTCTGCAATCTATAGTAGAACTATGTAAACTTGATCCAAATTCTATAAAGTGTGGTTTTATTATTATTATATAAAGCAATCGAATAGTGTTTGTTATTGGTATATGAGAGGTCAAATTGCTTGTGACTCATAGTGATCCTATGAACAATAGCTCTCCATCAAATACTATGTAAGGTTTAGAAAAATAGAAGTAGATTGCAATGGAAGAACAAAATTTTGCCATAGTGAATATGACATATTGGTGTCAAAGAACCAAACTTAGACAGGCAATGAGAAAACCTGGAAAAAAATAATAATGCCGCCAACAAAGGCTAAAACTTTTGATTAAAGAATTAAGTAAATAAATATTTTTACACTTGCTATTTGGTAGGAAAGAAAACTAGGATTTTTAAAAGTGCTGATAAAAAGTTTTCTTTAAAAAATAATCTTTAGGACTATTTTTCAAAGCAAGTGTAAGATTCATGCTCGTTTTATTCTAATCCTGTTGTCCTGCTTCCACCTTCCCTCTATAAGCCTTTTGCTGTTTTTTCTTGTCATGATTCTTCAGCAAAGATGGTACTGACAGTGGAGTCTTCTTATAAACACCACCTCATTAGAAGATCATTTACACTGTTGACCTCGTTATTTCTTATTACTTTTCTCCTGAGGTTGTATTATGTGTTTTCCATGTATTAAGATATATCTCAATATTTTGTAACTTGTGTTGCTTTTTCAGTTCTATATTATAATCTTATAGCGAGAACTCACTTCTTATATCTCATTAGAATTTTTCAGTTTAAACCTTAAATAAGCAGCATCTTCTAGAATAGAATACAGTACTAGCCTATTCCAGCTTCCCATTTATGGAGCTAACATTGTTGACTCAAGCATAGTCTTAAAAATTATATTGTATTCAAAGTAAAATTAAGCCTTGTAAACAAAATCCCACCAGTATATGTGTCAACAAAATGAAGAAAGGAAAGAGAAAGATTAAAGAAGTAGGATGTAATTTTGAAATATATCTTTTGCCATTTAATTTATGGCTTTGGATAAATTTCTTAACTATGTACCTGAGAAATCAAATTAGGTGTTGTCATCAGTGACTTGGTAGTGATGGAACTCGCTACAATGGGATAAGTTATACTGAACTTTATATATATATATATATATACATTCACCTAGACCCATGGACATTTTTGTCGTGTAAGTAAACATTTCTGAGTAGAGCAAATGTTTTTAATTACTTACCACTTTTCTGATTTCCGTTGTCTTGTTTAGGTTGTAGATGTTTTCTCTGAAGTCATATTTCCACTTTTATGAAGTTCTGAGTGATTTTTCTTTTAAGAATATTTTTTACACTACTGAAAAACAATAATGAATTATGAAGTTTAGCTCTACATTTTCAGAAGGAGTTACAAATATGGTCTCTAAAATACAGCCTGAGAGGAGTAAAAAGCTCTATTTTCTACCATTACGCCAATTAAATGGCAAAGGACATCACTAGAATATAGTATAGTAATTTTCAATATTATTTAAAAAAATGTATATATTGTATTACACCTACTCATAGTATATGCCTTTCTTTTAAATGCAAGTTCCATTATACTACTAAATTGAATGTATTTTCAGGATAAAAGTTAGAAGTTGGTTCAGATATTCTATCAATGCTAGAAAATGGCAAGGGGTTCTTCTAGTCCTCATGTTATCCTGCTAATCACCACAGCTAATCAGACTTGGCATTCTCATGGTTCAGTAGCCTGCAATGGAGTAAAAGGCTGGTCCTTGGAATTAAAGAGTTAAATCGTCTTTAGACCTCACTTTTAAAAAGTTTTGCTGCAAGATCTTTCAGACAATGACTAGCTGTTAAGCTCAAAACTAATTAACATTTCAAAAACTAGTGTTAATCAGTATTAGGAAGACTCTAGGGAAACACTTTTCTGCAAAGATCTTTTTCTTTCTTTGCTTTAAAGCAATAACTTCTAAGTTATTACTTTAATTTTAGGTTATGTTTGGCACACAGTAAACAAACCAGAAAATCGCTAAGTTAAAAGAAATGGAATCACAGATTTCTCCCTTATACTCTGCTAGAGGCAACTTCTTCATCAGATTTTACTCGCTCATAGGAACCAATTCTAAGTTATGGAATAGTAGTGTTCACTAATATGATTCCATAAACTCACACTCATATAGGAAACAGAAGTGAATACAACTTAATTCTCAGTAGCAATTCTGTTACTATTGCTATCTACATATTTAGAAATTGGGCTGAAAACTTAACTTCATGAGATTAAACAAATTTGATTTATAGTTTTACAATGTTTAGTTTAAGAAAGGGCTTTGCAATTAAAATTCCAAGTCATCTGACAGATATATAAATGGAAGCACTAGATGTCATTGCCCCTGAACAACTTAGTCATGTTTAGACTGAGGCATTTTGAATTCTACTCTTTACTGTTCTCACTAATTAGGTTTTGATCGTATATTAATTGTGTCAAATTTCTGATTCCTCTGAGTATGAAAATAGCAACAAACCTACCCTTTACCAAAGGCTACACATGTAAGACTGTTCAAAAGATTTCTTTTCTCCATATTGGTTTCTCCTTTCAGCAGTTAACAAGCTTCCATATTGGATGAAGTTCCGTATAACACTTGCTGTTAGTGCTGTTGCACACCTATGAGTCTGTTCAGTTAGTAGCTCATCCTCCAGTGGGTTTTCCAAGGCACTAAGTCTTACAGAAGATTGTCCATTTTACTCTTAAGAAACAGCTGATGAATTCAAACTTCATGTCTTTGGGTTGGTTTCACAACTCCTTATCAGTAGGTACCAAAAATATTTAATAATGTACTGAGTTATATATGTGCATTCTAGGCTTCTTTGGCTTAAATACTTATTCCTTCATTTAATAGTTATATGTTGTTGTTGTTCTGAGCATTTTGCTAAATTTTGTTTTCTCCTGTTTGAAAGGGACCTTATAATAACACTTTGCTCATAGTAAGGCTGAAAGAAGACACATGCACATATATTTGATAGGCACATTTTATTGTTGTTGTTAAGTGCTGTTGAGTTGAATATGACTCATAGCGACCCTATGAACAATGGATCTGAACCTTGTCCTATCCTGTGTCATCTTCACACTTCCTGATACACTAGAGACCATTGGGACAATGACCATGACAATCCACTTGCTCTAGGGTCTTCCTCTCCTTCTCCAACTCTTCACCCTTCTGAGCGTCATATCCCTCTCCTAGACATAGCCCCTCCTAACAACATGCCTGAAGTATGCTAGGTGAAATTTTATCATCTTTGACTCTAAAGAGCACTCTGACAGTACTGTCTCCAAGATATTTGTTTATTGTTTAGGCTGTCCATGAGATATTTAGTTCTCTTCAACACCACATCTCAAAGACACTGATACTTCTGTCATCCCTAGTCATTCTCCAGCTCCCAGATGCATAGTAAGTGATCATAAATACCATGGCCTGAATCAGAAGCATCTTAATCCTCAACTGGCATCCTTGTTGTTGTTATTGCTATGTGTCATTGAGTTTCTTACAATTCATAGTGACCCTATGTACAACAGCTCTGAAACCCGCTCTACAATGAGCTAACTTTATTGCCTTTTACACCCCTACCCCATTATCCGATTCAGTCAATCAATCCATCTCATCGAGAGTCTTCCTCTCTTGCACTTCACCCTGCCCCTTCCAAGCATAATGTCCCTCCCTAAGGATTGGTCCTTCCTTGCAACATGCCCAAACTATGTCAGACAAAGCTTCAGAATCCTTGTCTCCAAGTAGCAGTCTGACTTCACCCTCTCTAAGAAGAACCTGTTTGTTCTCCTAGTGGTGGTCCATGGTATGTTTAACACTCTTTTCCAGCACCACTGCTAAGAGACATCACTTCTCCTATCATCCCTTATCATTGACCAGCTTTCTAACACATAGCAAGTAATTAGAAAGACTAAGGCCTGGATTAGGTGTACCTTAGTCTCCAGACTGACATCATTGCTCTTTAGTATTCTGAAGAGGGCCCTGAAAGCAGACTTTCCCAATTTAATTAGTCTTTTGATTTCCTGGCTGCTGGTACCAAGAGTGTTGATTGTAGAACCAAGCAAACTGAAGTTGTTATCAATCTCAATATCTTCACTGTCTATCATGATGTTGTCAATTGGCCTGGCATTGAGAATCTTTGTTTTATTGATGTTGAGTTTCAATCCATATTAAAGCCTGCAGTCCTTGGCCTTCTGTAGCAAGTACTTTAGGTTTTCTTTAGTTTCAGCAAGGATGGTTGTGTCATCCGTGTAATGCAGGCTGTTGATGAGTCTTTCTCCAAAACTAATGCCACGTTCCTCCTCATACAGCCCAGCCTCCTGGATGATCTGTTCTGCATATAGATTGAAAAAACATGGAGATAGGACATAGAGTTTGTGTACATCCTTCCTGATTTTGAACCGTGAACTGTTTCCTTGATCTGTTCCGACAACTACCTTCGGTTCCACATACAGGTTTCACTTAAGCATAATCAAGGGTTCTGAGATTCCCCTTCTTGCCAGAGTTAGCAACAATTTGTTGTGATCCACACAGTCTAATAACAATAAAAAAAAATTACAATGTATATGAATGATTGGAAGCAGAGCAATAAAAAGAAGAAATAGATGCTAGTTGTAATATAAATAAAAAAAATTATAATTATTACCATTAACAAAGTCATGGTTATGGGCTACGTATTACAGAAGCAAGGAATATAATAAAATTGCTTTTATTATAGGGCATGTTCAAAGCCTAACAGAGAGCGCTCCATTTTGCTGACAATGGGTGTCTCAACCTATTGCCATTAATTTCTGTCACGGCCACTCTGACTCTTGGTAACATGTTTAACAGAGCGAAATATAGCCTTGGTCTGTGCCGTCCTCACAATCACTGGAATATGATTCCATTGTCCATTGTGACAGCCTTTATGTAAATCCATCTCATGAAGAGCCCTCCACAAGAAGAAGTCTGATAACCCAATTATAAAATGGGCAAAAGACATGGAAAAAAATTTTCGCAGGGGAAGATATTCAAATGGCCACCAGACATAAGAAGAAATGTTCCAAATCACAGGCAATAAGAGAGATGCAAATAAAAATCACAGTGAGATACCATCTCACTTCACTAGCAGTGACAAAATTTAACAGGACAGAAAATAATAAATGTTGGAGAAGGCGTGGTGAGATAGGAACTCTTTTACATTGTTGGTGTGATTGTACAATGGTGCAACCACTCTGGAAGGCAGTTTGGTGCTTCCTCAAAAAGTTAAAATTTTCTATGACCCAACTATCCCACTACTGAGAATATACCCGAAGAAAACGAGAACTGATATTCAAATAGAAACTTGTACACCAATGTTCATAGTAGCATTCACCATTGCAAGAACATGGAGATAGCTCAGATGTCCAGCCACAAACAAATGGATTGAGAAGTTGTGGTGCATTCATACAATGGAATACTATATAGCACTCAGGAGCAATCATTTTGTAAATTACTACCTAACTTGGGAGGGACTGGAAAGCATTATGCTGAGTGAACTAATTCAGTCTCACAAGGACAAATAGTGTATAAAACCATTATTGTAGAATGAGTATGAGGATCCAAGGTCGGGGGGAGGATGGAATTAGAGGGGTGATGATAGGGGGAGGGTGTTAATTATAGGGTTGCACAATTTGATGGGTGGGTGGGGTGAAGGAAATGGGAAGGATCTTTTGTGGAAAACAATATATTCAAACTTTGTAAATAAATCAAAGTAATATAAAAATGTAAAAATTAATTTTAAAAGGGGTGTAAAATTTGGTATTAAAGTGGAATAACAGAAGAAAAAAAACCCTACAGATTATTTCGTTCCAGTAAGCTTATAAAAACAGTTCACTAGTTAAAATAGGCAGCATCATGATGGATGGAGAGGAGATTGAAACTGTCAACAGCTTCATCTTGCTTGGATCCACAATTAACACCCTTGGTACCAGCAGTTAGGAAATAAGGAGATGCATTGCACTGGGAAAATCAGCAGTTAGAGACTTCTCCAAATTATTGAGGAGTAATGATGTCAGTTTGATTTCCCATTACTTGCCATAAAAAAGCTGGACAATGAATAAGAATGACAGAAAAGAATTGATGTCTTTGAGCTGTGGTATTAGAGAAGAGCACTGAACATCCCATGGATGGCGAAGAGAACAGATATGTCTTGGAGAAGGTGCAGTTGGAGTGCTCTTTGGAAGCAAGTTGCCTCACATACTCTGGGCAGGTTGCTGGGATTGATTCTTCTTCTTCTTTTTTATTTAAAATTATTACTATTTTTTTTTAATTTACATTCACTCTTTGTTGCACATTTTCCTCCCTGTCCTCCCTCCCCAGTTCAATTTTCTCTTTGGAAAAAAATTCTTTCATTGTTGTACAATTGCCCCCACTCAGTCTACTTTACTATACAGCTCTTATTCTGGACTGTTGTCATGCAAATAATACCTAATCATATATTTCTTTTAAGCAATTCTTTTCCTCATCTGTTTCAATGCAGGGTACATTATTTATCCCCTCTTTCCTTAGTTTTCTCCCTACCCCCATGTCAATCCTGTTTTATAACAAGGGCATTATGCAATATTTGTCCTTTTGTGACTGAGATATTTCACTCAGCATAATGTCCTTCAGGGTCACCTATTTTGTATAATATTTCATAAGTTCCTTGTTTTTTGGTGCTGCATATTATTCCATTGTGTGACTGTGCCGGGGCTTCTCTGTCCATTTGTTTGTTGATGGGCCATTGTTTCCATTTCTTTGCTATTGTGAACAATGAAGCAATAAACATGAGTGTGCACATAAAAAAATGCCTTTGCATAGCCAATGAACCAAAGATAGATATTCCTCTGGTACGCCCTACTCTCACCCAAGATCCATCTAATATTAGCTATATAATATTCCTGGTACCGCAGCCACTTCTAAATTCAGCCTGCACATCTGGGAAGAAATAAAGAAATTAAGGAGCTGAACAGAAGATTTCAAAGGGCAGTGTGGCAAGACAAAACAAATTATTATAATGAAATGGGCAAAGAGCCGGAGTCAGAAAATCAAATGGGCTGAACTCACTTGACATTTCTTAAGGTGAAAAAACTGAAGAACAAATACAAGATCCAAGTTGCAATACTTCAGGATGCTTTGGGCAGAATATTAAATGATCCATTAAAAGGAGATGGAAGGCCCATAAGGAATTTTCAGACACAGAAGAACTTCATGAAACAAAGTATGAGCAAGAACTTGTGGTGATGAAGAAAGATGTTCAAGCTTCTCTGAAAGAATTGGCAAAAAACAAGGCTCCAAGAATTGACAGCATACCAATTGACATATTTCAACAAACAGATAATTGCCCTGGATGTGCTCACCAAGTTGTGCCAAGAAAGCTGGAGGACAACCACATGGCCAACTAACTGGAAGAGATCTATACTTGTTCCCATTCCAAATTGACCATTTAACCTAACAGAGTGCAGAAATTATCAAACAATATCATTCATATCACATGTAAGCATGATTCTGCTGAAAATTATTTAAAAAATGACATTATTACTCTTCAATAATTTGGAGAAATTCCTAACTGCAGAATTCCCCAGTGAAATGCTTCTTATTTCCTGATTACTGGTACCAAGATTGTTAATTGTGGAGTCAAGTAAGATGAAGTTCTTGACAGTTTCAGTCTCTTCTCCATTCATCGTAATGGTGTCTATCAATTTAGTGGTAAGAATCTTTGTTTCCTTGACTTTGAGATGTAAATCATGCTGAAGGTTGCATTCCTGAATCTTCAACAAGTACTTGAAATCCTCCTCACTTTCAACAAGCAAGGTTGTGCCATCTGCACAACACAGATCACTGATGACTCTCCCTCTGATCCTGATGTCAAATTCTTCTTCTCGAATCATTTGCTCAGCATACAGATTGAATAGGTATGGTGAGAGAATACGAGCCCGAAACACGCTATTTTTAATTTCAAACCATGTAGTGTTCTCCCACTCTGCTCTCACAACAGCCTTCCGCGTCCAGGAATAGGTTTCACCTGAGCACAATTAAGTGTTCTGGGATTCTCATTCTTCTCAATGTTAGCCATAACTTGTTATGATTCACACAGTCAAATTCCTTTGCATAGTCAATAAAGCAGAAATAACATTCTTCTGATATTCTTTACTTTCAGTCATAATCCACAAAGAAAAAGTAAAGAAAATGTTTATATATCATGATCAAGACCAAACGGGGGGGGAACCCCAAACCCCAAAAACAGTTAATATAGTGGAATCTTCGAGTACTGCAAGATGTGTCTGAAACCACAGGTGTGTTTGTGGTTGCCTTTTCTGATTTTTATCAAAGAAGGTGCCTAGGACAATAAATCAATGAAAATATATGTTCCTTTTTTACCTAGCCTTTACAAAAAATTAAATAAGTGGTTCCCAAAGTTTTTGGAGGGAAAAAAAGTCTGAGAAAAGACCTTATTTCTGTGAAAATTTCAAATGGTCACAATGAGAGGGTCACAATGATAATTGACTCCTCCTCCATTATTTTTAACCATATAGACTATATTATATACTCTGAGTCACAAATATAATCTTGAACATGTAACAACTTCAGTTTGTAGGGAAGCAATACTGAGGACTTCTGCTTTGGTCAGCACAATATGCTCAGCTCAAAGCTGAGCTGTGAATTGTCTCTGTTCCTGGCAATCTTTGACTTGACACTATTTTGATGTCATATTGAGAGCTTTGAAACCGAATTTTATACTTAATGACATCCAGTCCCAAAAGTTTTCAAGAATCTTTGCTTTATCCACCTAAGCTGAAACATGTTATCCTCAAATAAAAAATCATTAATACTATAGAAAGGGCTGACCTAGTGGGAAGAAGCAATGGTGCAATCCCAAAGGTAAGCAGTTTGAATCCACCCGCAGCTCAGTGGGAGAAGGATGGGCAAGCCTCCTGAGATATTTACTGTTTCTGATGCTGGAGAATCAGTTAGGAGTCAGTTCTGACTTGAGAGTACACAACAACAAAAAATAAAATACAAATTTGCCCCAGTTTTTCCTTATTTTTTTTGTAAAAGATTGTTTTTTAAAAAAGTTTATACTGAGATTATTGCTCATATTTCATGAATAATATCCTCTGACAAATAGATGCCACACTCAAATCAACAGTTTAGGAGACACCAATGATTTCACAACTACTTAGTGTAGAGCATCCCTACTTAGTAGCTAACAAAATGAATATTAAGTATTTCAAAGAACTGGTAAGGAAAATAAGATAAAGGACAATGAATATCTTCTATTAAGTCATTATCTTGGACAAGTAGCTACAAAGGAAAAATGCTTTTATGACTATTGCAGAAATAAGCATTTCTTTTAGCTAAATCCAACCATTTAATATAGGATAGGAACTAGAGTCACCTATCAGAAGGAAAATGATTCAAAATAGTTTACATGTCAATTTTCTGTATGTGATTAATGATGCTAATGTAGTTTCTTTATTTTAGAAAAGTCAAGACAAGGTAATATAATGTATTAGCAATTATAGAAGGTGCTTGCCTATTAGCATTTTTTATTTCCTCCCTTATGATTTTCGTTATGAATTTTTCCTGAAAATTTTCTTCGTGATTGTCTTGGCCTCCGTAAATTCATGAAGACCATATTCTTCAAGTTCTCATTACCAGAGATCTTAAATCCATTAAAGAGGCATTGGACAAAATTTGCCATATATCAGTGCACACACATTGTCCCAGTCTATAGAGAAGCAGAGCCTATCACAAACTTGGTCAGGACTCCTGCGGCTAAGCCATAGAAAGTGTTGCTCACTGTCTTAATTGCAATATCTAAAGATTTAAACGTCATGATTTGCAAGACTTGTCCAGATACTTTCTCTTTGGCAATGCCTAACTCATCTGTCATACTGGAGAAAGCTGTGACCTGGATAAAGTAGCCTTACTTCCTATAGAGACGCCCCCTCCACATTCCAGTTTGGCCCCTTCTTTATTCCTGCTCTTAATGGGGTGACTTATTTTGTCATGGTGTTCCTTGTTAATCTGAGGACCTTAACTATATGGTCAGTGAATTGCCAAATACATACTTCTTAGGTCTTTCAAGACTGCCAAATCTTTTCAGTAGCTTTTGACATAAAATGACAGAAGTGAAAGAAATATTAATGATACTTAAATATCTTTTTATTTCTCTTTATGTTACTAATTTACAACAAGTAAGGGATAAAAAAGTAGCAAGATGATTTCTTCTTCCACCTTTACTGCAAGATTAGCTTAGCTATTCAGGGCCCAGTGTATGAGTGTACACAGTAGGTACTGTTTCTGCTTACTTTCTTCACTCATGCTATATAAAACCTCAAGTAAGTCTGCTTCCAGTTTGTATAGTAATTGCAGGACGAAGATAGAATGGGAATGAAGGAGAATAATATAGTCCCTCTAGTGGAAGAATTTCACTTCATTTCAAAAATTTGTTTATATGACATAAATGTGCTTCCTATTGCACAGGATATAGGCAAAAGTTATCTCAGAAAATACTATGTAGAAAATAAAGTTGACAAAGAGGAAATAAAATTATGTCTATATGCAGATAATATGATAGTATACTTAGAAAACCCTAAAGACTCAGCAAGAAAACTACTGGACATAGTTGACCAATTCAGCAAAGTGTCAGGATACAAAATCAACATACCAAAAATCAATTGGATTTCACTACAGTGACAAAGAGAATACAGACTGGAGCTAAGAAAAACAATACCAATCACAATAGCTAATCACAAGATTACATACTTGGGAGTAAATCTAAAGCACAAAGGATCTATTCAAAGAAAATTACAAAACATTAGTGGAAGAATATACCTTGCTCATGCATAGGAAGACTCAATATTGTAAAAATGACAATTCTACCAAAGATAATCTACATGCACAATGCAGTTTCAATACAAATACCAATTCCATTCTTCAACAAGATGGAAAAGGCTATTTCTAATTTCATTTGGAATTTTCATTTTCATTTGCAAAGCATGCCTTAAAAAAAGAAACAAAATAGGAGTCATCTCACTTCCTGATTTCAGATACTACTATACTGGCGTGGTGGTCAAGACAATGTGATACTAGTACAATGAAAGACACATAGATCAATGGAATACAATTAAGAATCTAGAAATCTACCCATCTCTCTATAGTAAACTGATATTTGACACATAGCTTAAATCAGTTAAGTGATGAAATGAATGCCTCTTTAACAAATGGTGTTGCCAAATTGGAAAACTATCTGTAGAAAAGTCAAGCAAGACCCATACATCACACCATACACAAAAACCAATGCAAAGTGGATCAAGGACCTAGGACTAAGATCAAGGACTATAAATTTGATTAAAGAAAAACTTGGAAGAAACCTGGAAGCCCTTATCTACAACATGAACAGTCTTCTAAGCATCTTGAAATACCTCCAACCAGAAGAGAATAAAATAGATGAATGGGACCTTCTAAGAATAAAATCCCTATGCACATTCAATGTTTTCTCCAGCAGGGTAAAAGGAAAGCCACAGACTGGAAAAAAAATATTTGGTAATGACACGTTTGATAAGGGACTTCTATCTAGAATTTATAGAATACTTGAGTACCACAACTAGATAAAGGTAAAGAACACAGTTGCAAAATGGGCACAGAATATAAAAAGACACTTCACCAAAAAAGACATTCAGACGGTGAACAAACACATAAAGAACTGTTCAAAAGCCCTAGTTCTAAGAGAGATGCAAATGAAAACAATTATGAGATATCATCTCACCACAGTAACAATAGAAAAATTCAACAGAACAACAAATGCTGGTGAGCTTGAGTAGAAACTGGAACCCTTATTCACTGTTGGTGGGAGTGTGAAATGGTGCAACCACTGTGCAAGGCAGTATGACACTTTCTCAAAAAGTTTGATTCAGAAATTCTACTACTGGTAATATACCCTAAAGAAAACAGAACTGCCACCCACGCTATGAACACCCATGTTTATTGCTGCTTTTTTCAAAATAGCAAAGAGTTGGAAACAACCCAAGTGCCCAGCAACAATCGATTGGATTGAGAAGCTTTGGTGTATCTGTGCAATGGAATATTATGTAACACTGAAAAGCAGGAAACTCATGAAATGTTATTAAAAATGTGTGAGCATGGAGGACATTATTCTGAGTGAAATATCTCAGACAAAAAAAGGGCAAATATAGCATAATGCCATTGTTACAAAACAGGACTGAAATGGCGGTTGGGGAAAACTAAGAAAAGGGAAGGGTAAATAATGTATATGACATTGAAACAGACAAGGGAGACAACTGTATAAAAGGAATGGTGATTAAGGAAGAAGTTTAAGCTGCTTTGAAGGAAATAGCAAAAAATAAGGCCCCAGGAATAGATGGTATACCAATTGATATATTTCAGCTAACCGATGCTACCCTGGATATGCTCACCAAGTTGTGCCAAGAAATCTGGAGAACAACCACTTGATCAACTGACTGGAAGAGATTTATATTTGTTCCCATTCCAAAGAAAGGTGGCCCAACAGAACGTGGAAACTATAGAACAATATCATTGATTTCACATGTAGGCAAGATTCTGCTGAAGATTATCCAAAAACGACTGGAACAGCACATCAGCAGAGAAATGCCAGAGGTCCAGGCTGGGCTTAGAAGGGGTCATGGTACTAGAGATATTGTAGCTAATGTAAGATGGATCTTACCTGAAAGCAGGAAATACCAGAGGAATGATTATCTATGTTTCTCTGATTATGCAAAGGCGTTTGACTATGTAGACCATAACAAAATGTGGCTGACTCTGAGAAGAATGGGAATCCTAGAACACTTTATCTTGCTAGTGAGAGACCTATACTTGGACCAAGAGGCAGTCATCAGAACAGAGCAAGGAAACACTGCATGGTTCAAAATTGGGAAGGGTGTATGCCAAGGATGTGCCCTGTTTCCATACCTTTTCAACCTGTATGCAGAATAGATTATCTGGGGAGGATTGGCTCTATGAGGAGAAATGCGGCATCAGGATTGGTGGAAGATACATCAACAATTTGAGTTATACAGATGACACAATCCTGCTTGCTGAAACTGAGGAGGACCTGAAGCACTTGCTGCAAAGTGTCTAGGACTGCAGCCTTCAATATGGATTGAGGCTCAATGTCAAGAAGACAAAGATTCTCACCACTGGATCAATTGGCAGCATCATAATGGATGGTG
>NW_006399793.1:9957476-9959722 GCF_000299155.1 Elephantulus edwardii | reverse complement strand
GCATAAGTGTTAAAATAAAATTTAAAAAGCCCACAATGTACAAATATATGATTTTTAACAAACATTTACAGAGAAGTTAGATTTTCATTTATTTGTTCATTCATTGTTGCTTATTTTATTCCCTCTCTCTGCTTTCCCTCTCCCCTAATTAAATTTTTATTCTTAATACTCATTCATTGTTGCACAATTACAAACCATTTCTCTTTCCCCCAAGTCCTCTTAGGAATGATTTACCTCTTCTTCTGGGCTGTTGTCGAATGTATAATACCTAATGATATATTTCTTTCAGACAGTTTTTTCATTCATCTGTTCCAGTGAAATAGTTATTATCTATTCACTCTTAACCTCTTCTCATCCCAAACCATTCCCCCCCATGTCAGACCTGCTTTATACAAGCGGTATTATGCAGAATTTGTAGAAATGTATATTTTTTAAAAGAAAGTACAGGTGGAATGAATCTTAACAAAAATATTTTTATGCAAATGTGTTCGTTCTATTAGTTTTAGGTCTAAATGACATCTATTTAATAATAGGTTTCCTGACTAAATTTTTCTATGCTTTCTCATTTTCATATCCCTGTATTATGTTCATATGCTTCTTAAAATGATAGATACATCATTTAGATATACAATAACTAGGTATTTATTTGTGCTTCCAGCATTTATATATACAATAACTAGGTATTTATTTGTGCTTCCAGCTCCATTGGGAGTGTGTTCACTGCTATGCAGTGATATCACTTCATATAGCACTAAAACATAGTCCTGCATTTTCATTCTTTTACATATCCATTTCATAGTAAATAGACAATTACTTTTCAAACAGTGCATTTTGATGGCTAAAACTAATGTCAAACAAGATTTTACTGGGTTGAGCAACCAATCAACCAAAAAGTACGGGTGTAGCAAAATTCAGTGGCCTAGGATCTATACTCTGTCCTTTTTCTACTTGCATCTTTGCACCATTTGAAAGTTTGTTGGTTATAGAGGCAATGTACACCGAATACAGAAAGCATACTCACACATCTAGTTTTCTATTGGAAAATAGAGACCAAACCTAGAAAAAGGTTGGCATTGGCTAAACCTTGGTCATATATGAAATCCTTAGTGGAGATAAGATGAAGAGAATTTAGAGATTATCCCCTTCCCATGGGCTGCCAAGAGAACCAACAGGTCTGTCTTGGATAGGGTGAAAGCGAGATACTCCTTGGAGAAAAAGATTTTGAAGCTCTCTCTCACATACTTTGGGCATGTTACCGGAAAAGACTAGTCCTTGCAGAAGGACATCATGCTTGGAAGGATGGAGGGACAGTGTAAGAGAGGAAGATCGTGGGTAACATGAGTTGACACAGTAACTGAGATAATGGGGGCGGGGGTATCGAAGGCAATGAAATTGGCTTAGAATAGAACAGAGTTTAGGGCTATGATGCAGAGCGTCACACAGAGTTGCAGTTGTCTTTAAGATGCATAAAAACAGCAACAACAACAAAATCTTAGAGAAAAAATATTCTACTAGTTACAGTTTTTAGAGAACAACAAGAGCTTTCACATTTTATTTTCTTGTAAGAAATTTTATTTAATATAAATTTGGGGTCATTTTAACATGACATAGCTAAAAATCTGGTTTCTGAATTATCGCTAATTTTAATGTACTCATGTCTTCAGAGGAGTAGCAATGGATGTACATCCTTGTTATCAACTGAACCCTTCCTGGTTGAAGCAGAACAGTTGTTCAGTGAAGGGATATAGAAATAATTACTTAGTAGCAAAGCCGCTGAAGAAAAGGGGGATATAGAAAAGTTTCCTATGCGGCATCCACTTCGGAAATGGCTTGCCTCCTGAAACTCTATGTATGAACAGTGCTCAGGCCATTTGTTCATAGGGTCTCTATGAGTCGTCTACGACTCGACGGCATCAAACAACAACAGCAATAGCATTCTTTAACATTCTATACTTCTATCCTTTGGATCCTAGAGAAATAGGGCTGCTGCTTTTTTTTTTTTTTTATTTTAAACACTGGTTTATTTCTAAAGTTTGAACACATTATTTTTAACACCAGATCTTTCTCATTTCCACTACCCCTATCAAATTGTGCGACCCTCTAAACAACCTACCCATCCATTCTCATCATGAGAAATAGGGTTTTTAAAAAGTCTGTATTATGCCAACTATGCAATAACATGTATTGTTGTGTTGTTGTTATGTGCCGTCGAGTCGCTTGTGACTAATAGCGACCCTATATAAAAC
>NW_006399793.1:9954107-9956796 GCF_000299155.1 Elephantulus edwardii | reverse complement strand
CTTTTATTCAATGATACTCAATTCTCTGTGGACATGATATTATTATACTGACTAGACTTAGGAACTAGTTAGATTTAGCTTGTGACATTTCTACAAAGGGGATTATTTAAAAATATTTTCAGAATTAAAGACAGTTGCCTTTGAAATGCTGATGATTATCTAGCAATTTATTTCACCTTTGATTTTACAATATTATATACAACTTTTTTTGTTTTTGAAGCTTTATAAAACTATATTTCAAAAATAGAAAGTCAATAGAAAGATGAAAGTCAATCCTATATTGTCCCATGAGCTATGTGGGCACAAAAGAGTAGTTAACTGATGAAGGAGATCCCTTAATAAATATCTTTGACTGCATTGATAAATACAGGTGATGATTAACTATGTGATATTATTTCTATTTATTCAGTGTTGAATCAATCAGTCCCTCAAGTCAGCTTGCTACAATGGCTCCTCTGGATGTGGTCTTCTGACTAAGAGTGTTAAAAAAAGGTCATTATTACTCTTCTTGATTCTTTTGTTTGATTAAATTCCAACCTTGCTAATTGAAGTCTGCCTTTCTGAAACCCCTTTACAGTTTTAATTGACTATGCTACTTCTGGTGACTTATACAGAATTGTTGTTCATTGTAATAAACAGGTGCTGTATTTTTCCTTATACAAGCTTGCATTTTATTATAAAGATGGAAGAATGGAAAACACAAGTTTAATTCCTTTAAGAACACTTTTCAAAGATTTGAGCACTTTAAAAGAAAGAACTATATATAAGAAAGATAATGATATTCAGATTGAAAGGGTTACTATTTTGAAAGAAAAACCTGAGAATGATTTTTCTCTTAAAGGTCAGGAAATTTGTTTTCACTGTTTAAAAAAAAAGACATAGTACAACTATTAATTGCAGATTTAGTGAAAAACTGTTATCTCTTAAAAATTTCTGTATTATGTAGTACTTTCAGGGAAGATGAAACTTATCACACATTCTGAAAAAATTGTCATAAAATACATTACTTTCATAGTGCCAAGAAGACCTTACTACATCAGCTCCTCCGTTAATGTTAATTGAGGATTTATTTACAGTTCATTTTCTCTTTCTTCTCTAGAGATTGACAGTTTATATTGAACAAATTTATTCTTACACAAATGATAAATTTTCACATCATGTTGAGACATCGTTTCGCTTATTTTTAGTTACTTTAAATGATCAGTTGAGTCATACCTCTTGGAAGAATTGCACCCACACATATGCACATAAAAACACACATAGTGCGAAGTCTTTATAGTTCAGTGTTTGAGGAAAGGAGAGAAAACTAGCCTCTTATTACAGATGTGACAAGCAATGACACTATTGATGATTTTCTAACCACTTGTGGTTTTATAATCAAGAAATTATGTATATTTAACTAAATGCAATGTTGTTATTATTGTGTGCCTTCAAGTCGGCTCTGACTCATAGTGATCCTATGCACAATATTTTTGAAGCCTGCTTTATTCTGAGCCAATATCACTGCCTCTAACACACCTACCCTTGTTATCCCCTTTGCCGTGTCAATCCATCTTATCCAAAGTCGTCTTCTTTTGCACAGTCCTTCTCCCCTTCCAAGCATGATGTCCTTCTCCAAGAACTGATTGGTTCCTTCTGGCCATGTTCCCAGGTATGTGAGACAAATCTTCAAAATCCTTGTATTTGTGGAGCATCTTCATTTCACTTTCTCCAGCACAGTCTCTTGGCAGTACATGGTATATTCAATGCTCTTTAGCAGCACCATAACTCAAAGGCATCAATTCTTCTTTTGTCAT
This sequence comes from Elephantulus edwardii, assembly GCF_000299155.1. Lineage (NCBI taxonomy): Eukaryota > Metazoa > Chordata > Mammalia > Macroscelidea > Macroscelididae > Elephantulus > Elephantulus edwardii. The sequence continues at coordinate 9,955,000 of NW_006399793.1, read as the reverse complement.
CTTTGGTCATTGTACAGCTAGATTAGATATATAGATACAGATAAAGATAGAGATAGAGATGGAGATCAGTCACCACTTAGTCTTGAAATGAATGTCATTGCTTTTCAGCACTCTGGAGAGGTCCTTGACAGCATATTTTCCCAATACAATTAATCTTTTTATTTCCTGAGTGATGGTGCCAAGAGTGTTGATTTTGGAATGTGCAACCTGAAATTGTTAACAATCTCAATCTCTTCTCCATATATCATGGTGCAGTAAATAAACTTAATGACAAGAATCTTTCTTTGTTTTGTTTTATAATTCTTCTTTTTCTCTCTCCCCATCTCCTCCATATTTTTATTGGTATGCAAATTATTAATATATATTGTGTTTAATTCAGGTACATAATGTTGTGTGTGTGTGTGTGAGTGGGTGGGGTGTATATATCTGAAAAAATGGGATAAAAAGTGGACATAGTCCAATGGTGATTAACTTTATAAAACACGTTGTATGGGAATGATTATAAGAAATAAAATGCCAATGAAGAATTTTTCTTTTCTTGATTTAGAGCTTCAATCCATACTGTAGACCATGGTCCACAGTTGATGTTGTTATATCGCTTGCAACTCATAGTGACCCTATGTACAAGAGCTCTAAGTGCTGCTCTATCCTGTGGCAACCTAGCCATCTCAAACGCACTTATTCCCACCGCTCCAGTCATAGAATCGATCCATCTCACCAAAGGTCTTCCTCTCCTTTGCCTCACCTCCACTCTGCCAAACATGATGTCCCTTTCCAAGGACCAGTCCCTCCTTGCAACATGCCCAAAATGTGTCAGACGAAGTTTCAGAATCCTTGACTCCAGGGAACACTCTGGCTTCACCCTCTCCAGGACAAACCTGTTTGTTCTCCTA
>NW_006399793.1:9945834-9953185 GCF_000299155.1 Elephantulus edwardii | reverse complement strand
GCTTGCATGAGATAGCAATGATATTGTTCGATAATTTCCACACTCTGTTGGGTCACCTTTCTTTGGAATGGGAACAAATATCGATCTTTTCCAGTCAATGGGCCAGCTGGCTGGCTGTTCTCCAAATTTCTTGGCACAACTTAGTAAGCACATCCAGGCCAGCGTCTGTTTGTCGAAATATGTCAATTGGTATGCCATCAACTCCTGGAGCCTTGTTTCTTGCCAATTCCTTCAGAGCACAGTAGAATACATTAAAATCAATGTGAAGAAAAAAATATGCATGAGTATATGGGTGGAGGGACAGCGCAGGAGAGGAAGACCCCAGATGAGATGATTAATACAGTAAGTAAGGCAATGGGGGTTGATGTGTCAGAGTCAGTGAGACTGACTCAGGGCAGGGCAGACTTCAGAGCTGTTGTACTTAAGGTCGCTATAAGTCACAGGCAACTTGACAGCACATTATTGTTCTTTTGGCCTTCCATGGGATGTGCAGTTTTCTTCTCCAACGCCACAGCTCAAAAGGTTTCAATTACTCTTCTGTTAACCCTATTCATTGTCCAGCTCTCAGATGCATAGCAAGTGATCAGAAAGTTCATGGCCTGAATCAGAAATCCCTTAGTCTTCAACTGATATCACTCCTCAATAATTTGGAGAGGTACCATAACTGAGCTTTCCCAGTGCAGTGCTTCTCCTTATTTCCTGAGTGCTGGCATCAAGGGTATTAAGTAAGATTAAGTTGTTAACAGTTTCAATTTCTTTTTCATCCATCACGATGTTTCTTATTGGTCCTCACTTTCCTATTTTAGTTCAGTGGTAAGAATCTTTTTGTTTTCTTGCCTTTGAGATGCAGTTTATACTGAAGGCTGTGTTCCTTGATCTTCTGTAACAACTGCTTTACGTCCTCCTCACTTTGATCAAACAAGGTTATGTCATCTGTATAACACAGGTTATTGATGAATTTCCCTCCAATCCTGATGCCATATTCTTATAGTACATATTAACTAAAGGTGTAGGCACATGTTGACTCTATATATTTTGGCAATGAGCATGGGGAGGGGGGACCAATCACATCATAGTTTACATTGTTTCTAAAATTAAAAATGAATTCACCAAGAATATAGAACTTCTTGTTTATGAGATGTGAGTCTTTCCTCCATTGGAATTTCTTCTCCCCCCGAAAAAAACCCCAAACAAACACTGTGTAATTTAATGTTGTTGTTATTACTTTCAATAGAGTTGAGTAAAACACATAGCAACACTATGAACAACAAATTTGAATCCGTATTAACCTGTTCCAGATTCACAATCTGTGACACACTCAAGGCCATTACTGTAGTCATTATGTCAGTCAAACTGGTTAAGGGTTTTCCTCTCCTTTGCTGTACCCTCGTCTTTTCAAGTATGAGGTCCTTCTTCAAAGAATAGCCTTTCCTAACAACATGCCCAAAACATGCTAGATGAAATTTTGCCGTTCTTGCCTCCAAGGGGCACTCTGATTCCACCTTTTCCAAGAAATGTCTATTCTTTTGGCAGTCCATGGGCTATTCAATACTCTTTTCCAACACAAGATCAAAGGCATCAATTTTTCTTCTCTCATCCTTATTAATTGTTCAGCTTTCAGTAGTATATAAAATGATTGAAAATGGTCTGAATCAAGGAAACCTACATCCTCAGAAAAACACCATTGCTTTTTTAGTAATTTGGAGAGGTCTATGACCATAGACTTTCCCATTTCAATATACTCCCTGATCCCCTGACTTCTAATAACAAGTGTATTAATTATGCATCTAAGTCATAATCTTTATCTATTATGATGTCATCTATCAGTCTAGTGGTGAGAATTTTTGTTTTCTTGATGTTGAAATGCAATCTATATTGAAGGCTGTAGTGTTTGATCTTCTTTAGCATGTGTTTCGAGTCCTCCTTATGTTCAACAGGCAATGTGTGTCATCTGCACGCCAAAGATAAGTCTTCCTCTAATCCTGATGCCTCATTCTTCTTTACAGAGTCCAGCTTCTCAATTAATTTTCTCAACATACAGATTGAATAAGTACAGTGAAAGGATGCAGCCCTGACACATGCACTTCTTTATGTTATACAAACACACAATAACTTCTTAATCTAGGAGCAAGGTTGTTTCATCTGCAAGATGGGAGTTGTTGATGACCCTTTCTCCAATCATTATTGCATGATATTTTCCCTATAGTCCGACTGCCTGAATGATATGTTTGCAGTATGGTTTGAAAAGGTATGGAGAAAGGATATATCCCCGCCATACGCTGTCTTGATTTTGAAACATTTATTTCCCCTCATTCTGTTCAGACAACAGCTTTCTGGTCTAAGGATAGGTTCTGCAGGAAAACAATCAAGTGTTCTGAGATTCTCATTCTTCTCATTGCTAGCCACAGTTTGTTGTGATGTACACAGTCAAATGCCTTTGCATAGTTGGTAAAACACAAATGGTCATCCTTCTGACAGTCTTTACTTTCAGCCATGGTCCTTCTGACATCAGTAATAATATATATCTAGTTGCCACAGCCCGTTCTAAGTATGCCTTGCATTTCTCACAATTCTCTGTCAAGTATCTTCACAGGGGAACACCCAGATTATGAGCAAGTGAGACTGGAGCCTGAATCATATTAGGGATTAGTTAGAAGTGATTAGTTACTGCATTGAAACAGATGAGGGAGAGAACTGTTTAAAATGGATATATGGTTAAGTATTATTGTCATGACAGAAGTCCAGAATGAAGACTTCATAGTGGAATGGACTTGAGGGAGGTATTGTATAACAAGAAAGATTATTTCTTTTCTTATACTTTTCAAAGGAAGAGTGAATTGCGGGGGAGGGGCAGGGAGAAAAGTGCAACAATGAATGAATGGAAATCCAACATCTCTGTAAACTTTCATTAAAATTAATAATTTTTAAAAAATAAAAAAATGTAGGAAAAAAAAGAAGTGGTTATTTACTTAGACTAGGCCTGTGTTTCATTGATTGTGCAAAGGCGTTTGACTGTGTGGATCATGACAAACTGTGGCTGACTCTGAGAAGAATGGGAATCCCAGAACATTTAATCGTGCTAATGCGAAACCTATACTTGGACCAAGAGACAGTAGTCAGAACAGAGCACGGTAACACTGCATGGTTCAAAATTGGGAAGGGTGTATGCCAGGGATGCATCCTGTCTCCATACCTTTTCAACATGTATGCAGAGCAGATTATCCAAGAGGCTGGGCTCTATGAGGAGAATTGTGGCATCAGGATTGGTGGAAGATCTATTAACAATCTGCGTTATGCAGATGACACAACCCTGCTTGCTGAAACTGAGAAGGACCTCATGCACTTGCTTCAGAGGGTCAAGGCCTGCAGCCTTCATGAACTCAGGCTCAATGTCAAGGAGACAAAGATTCTCACCACTGAACCAATTAATTGGTAGCATCAGGACGGATGGTGAAGAGATTGAGATTGTTCACAGCTTCAGTTTGCTCGGCTCCACGGTCAACACTCTTGGCACTAGCAGTCAGGAAATAAAAAAACGTATTGCAATAGGAAAGTCTGCAGTTAGGGACCTCTCTAAAATTCTCAAGAGCAATGGTGTCTCTCTAGAGACTAAGGTGCGCCTGATACAGGCCATGGTCTTTGCAATCACTTGTTATGCATGAGAGAGTTGGACAATGAGTAGGGAGGACAGAAGGAGAATTGATGCATTCATTTGAGCTGTGGTGCTGGAGAAGAGTATTGAATGTACCATGAACTTCCAAGAAAACAATCAGATTCATCCTGGAGAGGATTAAACCAAGCAACTCCTCAGAGGCAAGGATTCTAGGCCTTTGTCTGACATAGTTTGGGCATGTTGCAAGGAGGGACAGGTCCTTGGAGAGGGACATCATGCTTGGTAGGGTGGAGGGACGGCGCAGGAGGGGAAGACCCTCTATGAGATGGATTGATTCGGTGACTGGGGTAATCGGGATGGGTGTGTCAGAGGCAGTGCGGTTGGCGCAGGATAGAGCAAGGTTTAGGGCTGTTGTGCATAGGGTCGCTATGAGTCGCAAACAACTCTACGGCACATAACAACAACGACAGGCCACCTAGTCTGCTACCAATCTTAAATAAATGGATTATAAATGCGCTGAGTAATTTTGGCTTGACAGCGACTGAGCAAGCTTAGCTTCCTGTTGTGCGCATTTTTCTATACTTTAATGAAGAAGCTCAAGAACATAGCAGCGTTAAGAAAACAAATGAAAATCCTCACTGGTGGATCAATAGACATCATGATAGATGGAGATAAAAATTGTAATTATCAGGAATTTAATTTTCCTTGGCTCATAATCAATATCAGTGGTAGCAGCAATCAAAACATCAATATATATATTTCATTGGGCAAATCTGTTGTAAGGATCTCTTTGACATGCTCAAGAGTAAGGATTTCAGTTTGATATGTTTGATGGAAACTATGGCATTTGTTACTAGGTATGTGTGTGAAAGTTAGACAGTTAATATGAAAGACAGAAACGATGATTTGAATTCAGATTTTGATGAAGAGGATTGAATATCTCAGAGACTGTCAAAAGAACAGACAAATCTATTCTGAAGGAAGTGCTGCCAAGAAGTTTCTTAGAGGCAAGGATGGTGAAACTTCATCTTACATATTCTGGAAATGCTTTCAGCAGAGGTCCATCCTTTGAAAAAGACACCATCCTGAAAAAGGTGTAATAAAGTCAGTGAAAAAGGTAGGCCCTCAACAAGATGGTTTCAGAAAGTATCTACAACAATGATCTTGTACATACTGGATACTTTAAAAATAGCATATAGTAGACCATACTTTGAACTGTTGTTCATAGGACCCCATAATTTACTCACCTAACAACAAAATCTAACAACAACCACCACCTTATTAAAAGTAAAAGACAAGGGAGCTCTGGGGGCCTAGTGGAAAGAAGCTGTTCTGCAATTCTGAAGGCACACAGTTTGAATCCACCAGCGGATGCTCTGCTGAAGAAGGAGGGGCAATCTCCTCCTGTGCCAGTCGGATCCGATTGGATAGTACACAAAAACAACAACAACAAATGAAAAGTTAAATACATGCAGTGATTGTAACAATGGTCTGGATTATATGAAGCTGTTGGTGGGTTAAAATTGGGAGAGAGTTAGTTGCTTTGGGTTGTTTCTCTCACCTTTAATCTCTTATAAGGAAAAGGTAATTAAAACACACACAAGGGAAATCCTCCTTACATCAACCTGTGCCTTAATTAAGGTTATTATATGTTTCTCTAATCTTCTTATCACTAACTGACTGATCATATCTTACAGTACCTGATAAGTATTATTGCATTAATATATAACTTCTCCAAAGCAGAAAGATGATATGGCTGGCTTCCTTAAAGATTTACTGCCTTGGAAACTTCAAAGGGCATTTGTACTCCACTCCTGAAATAATAGGCCTCAGAAAGTCCCATGTACAATAGAGCACACTTAGAGTAGACTGACGGATGAGGTATCAGAGGCAGAGTCTTCTTACTGGGAATCGCAAAAGAGGAGGAATGGTTGCAAATAGATACTATTGATTGGAACATGGTATGTGGGAAGTATGAATGTAGGAAAATTGAGATCCTTAAGTGAGAAATGGAGCACATAAATACTGATATACTAGACATTAGAGACTGAATATCCTTTCTCGAAAGATGATGTTAAGGAAGACAATGGACTTCTGGCAGAATGGTGTTACCTGATCAGGAAGATTATAGGGAGGTCTGAGTATCCAAATTTGGCCTCCTAACACAATGTTGGGAACCCATGGAATTGCACAAGAACGGATCTGAGACCACCCTATAATTTTCTTAATCAGGTAAAAAAAAAATCTCCCAAAAGTCTATCATCATATCAGATCTAGAAGAGACCTATGTGGGCCTTGGAAATGATCACATTGAGACAGCAGTGTAAACAGAGACGCAAAGTCACAAAACTTAGTAGAAGCCCAGTGGCAAGAACGTCTCTCAGTATTGCCTCAAGCAAAATATCTCCCTGAACTGATATAGGAGATTTGGACTTACATCCTCGTAAATGAGAGCCAGACAACAGTGTGAGAGACCAATAGCAGTGTGTGGTGCAAGCCATCACAGAAGTGACTTGTGGACTAAATTATCATATCAAGAGGTGAATGATAACCCCAAATCTCTGTAAATGTTCATTAAAATTAATAAAATTTAATAAAAAAAGGAGGAGACTGAGGAAGAGAGGTTTGACCAGATAGGTGAGAGTGCAAAGAATGGTGATGTAGCAGGGAAAGGGAAGAGACAAGTGTTTGGGGCTTGGGGAAGGACAAAGAATTTATTGGTTATATCTGTAAGGGAAGTATCTTTCATCTGCTCAGTAAAATGTTTGTCTGTCAGATATTGTTCTAAAATTAAGCATCCAAGGTATATTCCGAGTAGTGGAATAGCTGGTTCATGTGGAATATCTTTGTTTGGTTTTTTGAGGAAGCGCCAAACTGCCTTCCAGAATGATTACACCATTTTACAATCCTACCAACAATGTATTAAAGTTCCTTTCTTGCCACATCCTCTCCAATATCTATTACTTGTTACCCTATTAAACTTTGCCACTTACTGGAGTGAGATGTTACTTCATTGTGGTTTTGATTTGCATCTCTCTTATTGCCAGTGATTTGGAGCATTTTTCATGTGTCTGTTTGCGGTTCTAATATCTTCCTCTGTGAAAATTCTTTTCATGTTTTTTTCCCATTTTGCAAGTATACTATCAGTCTTTTTCTTGTGGAGGCCCAGGAGTATTCTGTAAACTTTTGTTAAAAGACTCTTCTCTGAGATGGTATTACCAAATGTTTGTTCTCAGTCTGTAGGTCTTCTTTTCACCCTGCTGGAAAAAGTTTTTGATGTGCACAGATTTACTCCTTAGAAGACTTGGACTATATCCTGAGAATATGAGAGCTGACATTTGTACACCAATGTTCATAGCAGCATTATTCACCATTGCAAGAACATAGAAACAGCCAAAAAGTCCAACCACAAAAGAACAGCTTGAGAAACTATGGTACATTCACACAGTGGAATACTATGCAGTACGCAGGAGCAATAACTTTGTAAATGATTACCTGACTTGGGAGGGATTGAAGAGTATTATTCTGATTGAACTAACTCAGTCCCACAAGGATAATTATTGTATAAGACCAGAAGGAGTATAAGGATCCAGGATGGGTGGGAGAGGCTGGAAGCATAGGGATGTGGAAGTTCAGGGAAAATAGAGAATTAATCGTTGAATTGTGAAAGTTGATGAGTGGGGGAGAGGGAAATTTAAAGAATTTGTTCAAATTTTTATTAGAATTTTGTAAATAAAC
>NW_006399793.1:9940988-9945724 GCF_000299155.1 Elephantulus edwardii | reverse complement strand
AAAAAATTAAGTATCCAAATTAAGACAGCTTAAAAAGGATTGAGCATCTCCTTTAAATAAATAATAGGCCTTCAAAAACCCTATGTACAGCAGAGCACACTAACAGATATGGCAACTGAGGCTGAGCACTCAAATTTGGAAATGCAAAGGAAGAGGAAAAACTATAAGAAGAAATTAGTGACTGGTATAACTAATATTAGATGAATCTTGGCTGAAAGCAGAAGTGCCAGAGGAATGTCTATATCTGTATTTCATTGACTATGCAACGGCGTTTGACTGTGTGGATCACAACAAACTGTGGCTGACACTGAAAAAAAAAATGGGAATCCTAGAACACTTGACTGTGCTTTTGTGAAACTTATCCTTGGGCAAAGGAGGCAGTTGTCAGAACAGAGCAAGGAAGCACAGTATTGTTCAAAGTTGGGAAGGGTGTATTCCAGGGAGGCATTCTTGTCTGCTTACATTTTCAATCTGTATGCAGAACAGATCATCGGAGAGACTGGGCTGTATAAGGAGAAATGTGGCATCAGGATTGGAGGAAGACTCATCAACAAGCTGTGTTATGCAAATGACACAGTCCTGCTTGTTGAATCTGAGCAGGACCTGAAGTGCTTGTTGCAGAAAAAGCTACAACTTTCAATATGGATTGAAGCTCAACATCAAGATAACAAAGATTCTTACCACTGGGCCAATTGTCAGCATCATAATAGATGGTGAAGAATGAGATTGGTAACAGCTTCAGTTTGCTTGGCTGCACAATTAATACTCTTGGTACCAGCAGCCAGGAAATTAAAAAATACATTGGGAAGATTTACTGTCAAGAGAGCTCTCCAAAGTACCGCAGAGCAAAGATGTTGGTCTGGAGACTAAGATGCATCTGATCCAGGGCATAGTCTTTGTAATTATTTCCTATATTTTAGATGCTGAGTGAAATATCTCAGTCACAAAAGGACAAATACCACATAATATAATGGACATTATAAAAAGAGCACTGACATTGGGGTTGGGAGAAACTAAGAAAAGAGAGAATAAGTAATGTACACTGAATTGAACCAGATGAGGAATAGAACTGCTTAAAAGGAATATATGGTTAGCTATTATTTGCATGACAACAGTCTAGAATAAAAGCTGCATAGTAAAGTGGACTGCGGGAAATTTAACACAATGAAAGAGTTTTTCCCAAAGAGAAAAGCAAACTAGGGAGGGGTGGGAAAGGAGGAAAATGTGCAACAATGAGTGAATGGAAATCCAAGTTCTCCATAAACTTTTGTTAAAATCTCAATTAACAAAAAAGAAAATATGAGCAACCAGTGGAAGGTTCTAAGCAGGAGCACAACATAGTCAGATGGGCATTTTGGAATGGTTATTTGGTTAAGAATGACTAATAACCAAGCAGTTATCTACTCAGCTCCAGAGGAGAAAGCTGAGACAGTCTTCCACCATGGAAACCATATAATAGGTGGTTGTGTTCTTCCCATAGTATCAGCATGAGACAGAATTAACTCAACAACACTTGCTTTGATTTTTGTTTGGAAGAGTGGGACAGATGGGTCAATGCTCAACAACTAACTAAAAGGTTGGAGGTTTGAGTACACCTACAGTCACCTTGGAAGAAATACCTGGTAAAGTACATCTTACCTAGTGGAGAGCAGATCCATTCTGTTACACACAGGATTAGATAGTAACTATTGTTTGTTTGCTTGTTGTTGTTATTTAATTTGGGCAGTAAAACATGTAATGAATTGCTTCCTAGAAAGATTGGAGTTAAGAACAACAGACACTTTACTTAAAAACTTAACTTTATTGGGAAAAAAAAGAAAGCTGGTCAATGACTAGAGATGATAGGAGAATTGATGCTTTTGAGCTGTGGTGCTGAAGAAGAGTATTGAATATATCATGGACTGCCAGGAGAAGAAACAGCTTCATCCTGGAGGTGAGACCAGGTTGCTCCTTGGAGGCAAGAATTCTGAAGCTTTATCTGACATACTTTGGACATGTTGCAAGGTGGGACCAGGCCTTGTGGAGTGACGTCATGCTTGGGAGAGTGGAGGAACATTTCAAGAAAGGAAGACCCTCAATTAGGTGGATTGCTTCAATGACAGGAGTAATAGGGGTAGGTGTGTCAGAGACAGCAAAATTGGCACAGGATAGAGCAATGTTTAGGGCTGTTGCACATGTTGTCACTATGTGTCTCAGGTGACTTGATGGGACATAAAAATAATGTGGAATGTGAGAAGCATGAATGTAGGACAAGTAGGAAAACTAGACATTGTTAAGAAAGAAATGGAATTCATAAATATTGACATATTAGGTATTAGCAAAATGAGTGGATTGGTATGGGACATTTTGAACCAGACAACCATATGATCTACTATGCTGGAGAAGAAAATGTGAGGAAAAATTTGAGTCACTTTCATAGCAAAAAAGGTTGTTTCAGATCCACCTTGAAATATAATATTGTGAGTGACAGAATAATATCCATATGCATACAAGGAAGATCTGTTAATACCACTATCCTTTAAATTTATTCACCAACAACTAGAGCCAAAGAGGAGGAAATAGATGATTTCTACCTAGTGTTGCAGTCAGAAATCTATCAAATGTGTAACCAAGATGTATTAATAATAATGGGTGACTGGAATGAGAAAGGTGGGACCCATGAAGAGGAATCAGTAGTTGAATAATATGGACTTGGTGACAAAAATGAGGCTGGAGATAGAATGATAGAATTCTGTACAATCAATTATTTATTCTTAGTAGCTACATTTTATAAGAAATACAAACACAGGCTATACACATGGATTTCACCTGACTGAATGCACAAGAATTGATCAATTACATCTCTGGAAAGAATCTTTGGAGAATTTCAGTATCAGCAGTGATCAGGTGCTGATTGTGGAATAGACCATCAGATACTCATATGCAAATTCAAGCTGAAGATAAAGTTAAATCATATCCACAAAAATAAAAATTTGATCTTGAGTCTATCCCTCCATGAATTTAAAAACCAACTCAGGAATAGGTTTTAGGCCTTGAACACTAGTGAAAGAAGAGCGGATGAGCTGTGGGATGATATCAAGAATATTGTTTATGAAGAATGCAAAATGTCATTACAAAGAAGGAAGAAAAGACCAAAATAAATTTCAGAAGATTCTTTGAATATTACGCTATAAGCTTCAGAAGTCAGAGCTGAATAGAAGATCTCAAAGGGCAGTTCAAGAAGAAAAGGCAAAGTATTATAATGAAATGTGCAAGAAGCTGGAGTCAGAAAATCCAAAAGGCCAAAGTCGTTCATCATTTCTTAAACTGATGGAATTGAACAACAGATTCAAACCACAAATTACAATGCTTAAGGATTCTGTGAGCTGAAAATGAAATGATACAGAAATGATTAAAAATGATAGAAGGAATATACAGAGTCATTGCACCAAAAATAATTATCTGAAACAGGAGAATTTCAAGGAAGAAAATATGCAGTTTTACAATTTGATGGCATAGGGGTGAGTGAGAGAAATTAGAATAATCTGTTCTTGAGAATAATGTATTTTAGTTTTGTAAATAAATCAGTATTTTTTTAAAAAAATCTCAACATCTGATCAAAAGGCAATGGTGAGGAAGGAGTGAAAAATAAAGCCCTATGAATTGATGCAATACCAGTTGACATATTTTAACAAACAGATGCTGACTTGTATGTGCTCACCAAGTCGTGCCAAGAAAGCTGGAGGACAATAACTTGGCCAACTGACTGGAAAAGATTAATATTTTTTCCCCATTCCCTAAAGGTGACTCGAGAGAGTGTGGAAATTATCAAGCAATATCATTAATTTCACTCACTAGCAAAATCCTGCTGAAGATCATCCACAAACAACTGCAACAGTACGTTGACAGAACCACCAGAAATGCAAGCTGGGTTTAGAAGAAGTGGTGGCACTAGAGACATTATTGTCAATGTCAGATGTATCTTGGCAGAAAGCAAAGAGTACCAGAGGAATGTCTATCTGTGTTTAATTGACTATGCGAAGGCATTTGACCGTGCGGATCATAACAAAATGTGCTTAACCTTCAGGAAAATGGGAATCCCAGAACACATGACTGTGTTCATGTGAAACCTGTACTTGGACCAGGAAGCAGTTCTCAGAAAAGAGTAGGGAAACACTGCATGGTTAAAAATCAGAAAAGGAGTGCATCAGGGATGTATCCTGTCTCTATACCTTTTCAATCTGTATGCAGAACAGGTTATTCGGGAAGCTGGACTATATGAGGAGAAATGTTGCATCGGGATTGAAGAAAGACCCATCAAGAACATACATTATGCAGATGACACAAACCTTCCTTGCTGAAACTGAAGAAGAAGCCAAGTGCTTCCTGCAGAAGATCAAGGACTGTAGTCTTTAATATGGATTGAATCTTTAGATCAAAAAAACAAAGATTCTTACCTCTGGGCCAAATAGCAGCACCATGATAGATGGAGAAAAGATTGAGGTTGTTAACAATCTCGGTGACAGAAATGGACCGGGAGAGAGAATGATCGATTTTGAACAATCAATGACTTTCATAGCAAATACATTTTTTAAGAGACATAAACGCAGGCTATATACCTGGATTTCACCCGATGGTATGCATAGGAATCAGATCTATTAGATCTGTGGAAAGAACCGCTGGAGAAGCTCAACATCAGCTGTAAAAACTAGGCCAGGAGCTGATTGTGGAACAGACCACCAACTACTCATATGCAA
>NW_006399793.1:9916768-9939228 GCF_000299155.1 Elephantulus edwardii | reverse complement strand
CAAGGATTCTGATGCTCCATCTAACATGCTTTGGACATGTTGTGAGGAGAGACCGGTCCTTAGAGAGGGACATCATGCTTGGGAGGTAGGAAGGACGGCGCAGGAGAGGAAGGCCCTATGAGGTGGATTGATTCAGTGACTGGGATAATTGGGATAGTAGTGTCGGAGACAGTGCGATTGGCACAGGACAGAGCGGAGTTTAGGGCTGTTGTACATAGGGTAGCTCTGAGTCGCAGGCGACTCGATGGCACATAACAACAACAACAACAACAATAACAACTCCACAGTCAGCACTCTTAACACCAGCAGTAATGAAATAAATATATGAATTGTTTTTAAAAAATCTGCTGACAGGGATGTCTCTAGAGTGCTGAAAAGAAATGATGTCAGTCTAGAGACTACAGTGTGCCTAGTCCAGGCCATGGTCTTCACAATTACTTGTTATGCATCAGAAAGCTGGGCAATGACTAAGGATGACAGAAGAAGAATTGATTCAAATTGTGGTGTAGAGAAGAGTCTTGAACATACCATGGCCTGCCAAGATGAAACCAAGTCTCTCCTTGGAGTGTAGGATTTTGAAGCTCTGTCTTACATACTTTGGGCATGTGTCCAAAAGAGCCCAGTCCTTGAAAGGACCCCCAATGGGATGGACTGATTCAATGACTGGGGAAATGGAGTTTGGTTTGTTGGAATTAGTGAGACTGGTTCAGGACAGGGCAGGCCTCAGAACTGTTGTAGATAAGATCGCTATAGTTTGCAGGCAAGTCAACAGTACATAGCAATAACAACAGGCATTGCAGAAATGAAATGTGTTGGCCTGAGGTTTTTTGAATCATATAAATGCATGATCTACTGTGTTGGAAATTAAAAAGGAAGGAAAAATGGGGTCATTTACACTTACAAAGAACATTTCTAGATCCATTTTGAAATCCCAATCTGTTAGTGACTGGATAATGTCCATATTAATACAAGGAAGACCTGTTAACAGCACTGTCATTCAATTGTATGCATCAACAGCTAAGGCCAAAGAGGAGGAAATAGATGACTTCTACCAATATTTTTTTTTTTAATTTTTAAAAAATTTTATCCTTCTTTATTTACAAAGTTCAAATGCATTGCTTTTCACACCAGATCTTTCCTATCTTCTTCACCCCCTCACCCATCAAATATTCAACCTATGATTAACCTCTCACCCTATCCTCACCCCTCTGCTTCCACCCTCCTCCCCCTTGGATCCTCATATTCATTCTACAATAACGGGTTTTTACAGTATTTGTCCTTATGAGACTGAGTTAGTTCACTCAGTATCATGCTCTCCAGTCCCTCCCAAGTTAGGTAGTAGTGTATAAAATTATTGCTCCTGTATGCTGCGTAGCACTCCATTGTGTGAATGTACCATAACTTCTACCAAATTTTGCAGTCAGAAATCTATTGAACATACAATCAAGATATTTTGATAATAATGGGTGACTGAAATGCAAAAGTTGAGAATAGGAGGAATGATCAGTATTAGGAAAGCATGAACTTGGTGACTGAAATGAGGTTGGAGGTAGAATTCTGTACAACCAATTACCTATTCATTAGAAACAACTTTTATGAGAACCGTCAAGAACAACTATCCACATGGACTTTGCCTGATGGTCTACACAGGAATCAGATTGCCTCCATCTGTAGAAGAAATTGCTGGAGAAGCTCAATATCAACTGTGGAAACTAGGTCAGGTGCTGATTGTGGATCAGATTATCAACTACTCATTTATAAGGTCAAACTGGAGCTAAAGAAAAGAAAAGAAAATCCACAAGAACCAAAATTAGACTTTGAGTCTCTCCCACCAGAATTTAAAGAAAATCTCAGAAACACATTTGAGGCCTTGAACAGTAATGAGGAAAGACCAGATAAGCTGTGAGAGGTTATAGAGAATACCATTTATAAAGAACACAAAAAGTCATTACAAAAATAGAGGGAGAAGAACAAGATAGATGTCAGAAGAGACTCTGAATATTGCACCAAAGCACTGAGAAATCAGACCAAAGGGAAGACAGAAGATTTCAAAGGGCAGCATGGGAAGACAAAGCATATTAAAATGAAATGTGCAAAGAACAGGAGCTGGAAAATCAAAAGGCCTGAATTTGCTAGGTATTTCTTAAGTTGAAGGAACTGAAGAACAAGTTTAAGCCTCAAGTTGCAATAGGATGCTGAGTGCAGAATGTTGAAATGACCCAGGAAGCATCTAAAGAAGTTAGAAGGAGTACACAGAGTCACTATACCAAAAACAATTAGCTGACACAGAAGAATTTCAAGAAACGACATGTGATCAAGAGGCAATGGTGTTGAAGGAGGAAGTTCAAGCTACTCTGAAAAAATTGGCAAAAAGCACAGTCCCAGGAATTGACGGAATATCAGTTGATGTACTTCAGCAAACAGATGCTGTCCTGATGTTCACTAGAACACTGAAAAGCAACGATGTCAGTCTTGAGACCAAGGTTTACCTGTTCCAGGCCATAGTTTTCATAATTACTTGTTATGCTTCAGAGAGCTGGACAATACCTAACTAAGGATGATAGAAGAAGGATCGATGTCTTTGAGATGTGGTGTTGGAGGAGAGTGTTGAACATACATACCATAGAATAGCAGGAGAACAAGCAGGTATATCCAAGAGAGTGAAACTAAGCCGCTCTCTGGAAGCAAAGATTGTGAAGTTCCATCTCACATACTTTGGGTGTGTTGCCAGGAAAGAACAAGCCTTGGAGAAGGATATCATGCTAGAAAGTGTAAGGGCCAGCACAGGGTAAGATATACTGACTCAGTGACTGAATAAACGGGGTTAAGTCTGTTGGAGACAATGAGATTGGCTCAGTATAGGGCAGGGGTCAGAACTAATGTACAAAGGGCTGCTATGAGTCACAGACCACTTGTTGGCACACAACAATAACAACACATATAGACAAATATTGGGAAGGATAGGAATCCCAAAACACTTGGTTGTGCTAAAAAAAATTTATAGTTGGTCCAGAGCAGTTGTGCGGACACTGTTATGCAGGTAACACAGTGTTGCTTGCCTAACGTGGGTAGAACCTGAAACAATTGCTGCAGAAGATCAAGACCTGCAGTCTTCAATGAATCTCACCATCAAAGAAACAAAGATTCTTACTGGTAGGCCAATTGGCAGCCCCATAATAGATGGAGAAAAAAATGAGACTGTAATATTTTCAGCTGGGTTTGGGCCCACAATCAACACTCTTGGCATGAACAGTCAGGAAGTAAAAAGACAAATTGCATAGAGAAAAATCTGCTTTCAGGAAACTCTTCAGAGTGCTGGAGAGCAATTATGTCAGTTTGGAAACTAAGGTGTACCTGGTCCACTCTAAGTCTTCTCAATTACTTGCTATGCTTCAGAGAACTGGACAATGACTAAGGATATCATAGGAAGAATCAATGCCTTTTAATTGTGCTGGAGAAGAGTATTGAGTATACTGCCACAATAACAAACATATCTTTGCTAACATTGTGAAGGCAGATTGCTCCTTGGAAGCAAGTATTTTGAAGCTCTGTGTCACATATGCTGGGCATGTTACCAGGAGGGACCAGTCCTTGGAGAAGAGCTTCATGTGAAATGGTTGAGGGTTAGTGTATGAGAGATGTGAGAGATGCATGAGAGCCAATAGATGACATGGGTTGAACAGTGACTGGGTTAAAGGAGTCAGATGTGATAGAGACAAGGAGATTAGAGGGTGGAGCAGAATTCAGAGCTGTTGTTCACTGGGTTGCTATGAGTCTCAGTTGACTTGAGGGGACATAACCAAAACAACAATTTAGCATAACTATGGGTATAAATTGGTTTCGTGTAGTGTGATTTAGATGAAATGGATTAAATAAGAGCAAACTAGATTTTCATACATTTCTTTTAGAAAGAAAATTTTGGAAGACTAGTAAAAACAAATAATATTCAAAACGTCTATTTTCATCAGAATTTTAATGAATGCTTTCCCCCAGTATAGTCTAAGACACCGTTGCTTCTTATTTTTGTTCGTATTTTTGACTGATAACAGTTTAGTTCCTTAAAAATAGTATATTAAAAAAATAAATGTGATGACATGATACCATATTTTACTCACTGATTTATAAGTTAGTCAAAATACATTCTTTCAACCAAAAATATTCTGCAAATAATGACAGGTATAAAATATTTTCAGGATATTTCTGAAATTAGGGAACAACAGTACAAAGCAAAGAAGAAACATATATGCAATTAAAATCATTATTTTCTCCCTTTCATCGTCATTTTGTTAAATTCAACATAGAACTCTTCAAAACATAAGCCTGGGCATAAGATCCTTATCACATCTCTGTTTTACTGTTGGCTCCCGAGGATACAATTTCCAGTGAAGTGTATGCTTGCTATAAATTGATATGGTTTTAGAATCCTGAAGTGAATCTATAGGAGTCTGTGATGCTCACTTCATTATCATGTTGCCATCTTGAATTTTGCTTGCTGTTTTATATATTGGTTTGGTGCATTTTTACCCTATTGATATAGACTCTTGTACCAAATATCTCTACTCAAACTGCTTAGCTAGCCTCATAGGTATTTTTAACTAGATGTAAAGGCAGGGCATTGAGATCCATTGTCTAATTATGATTACAGTTTCCTTTATGACTGACATCCTTCACTTGGCATGAGAATGTAACCACAGGCCCAGCATTAATGTATCTTAAATTATGTCTATACCAAAAAGAAAATTTCTCTCTGCATTATATTTGGAACACTTAAGTGCTTTTTTATGCATTTGAAACCATATTGGCATGTTCACAGTATTTTATTATACACTTGGATTTCTACCTTCTTGTTCACCGTGATGATCAGCTTGTTCTATGGAGCCCACCCCCTTCTTGCCTGGCCCAGTCTCTAAGCCAAGCACCATGGACACCCATGGGGTGAACTTGGCAGACATGAGACCCAGATGCTGAGTTCAAGTATGTAATTTTCCAGAAACAGCATCTGGGTGTTTGGTTGGCCTTTTATCTGGCTTATGTTGTCTGTCATAGTGGTTGTACAAAGTCTGTGAGCCTGGCACAGAATTTGTCTCCTCATCTGTGGGTCCATCTTGTTTATACAAAATGTCATTTCCCATATCTTCTCTTCGGTGTTAACAGTCCTCCTCAGCACTACATCTGGAGAAGGGAACAGGGCGGACTTCTCTACCATTTCACTAAGCATTTAAACTCACCTACGTCACCTTCCTCTAACTCTCATGTCCTGTCGTTTCCTATATGTTATCTGCTTTCATTCTGTGGTAGCTTGCTCACTCTCATCTTGTCCCCATTTCCACTGTGAATCAGAAAGTGTAATAAAATGATTCAGTGGTTGGCACATGTGTGCAAGAGCCGTTTCCCCATGATTGGACCCCCAGGGCTCTACAACTTCTTTCAGTTTCAAGTTCTAATTTTAGACCCAGCCATCAAATTCCAATTCATATCTCATAGGCTAAATTCATTGTTTGAGTCAAAGAACAAGATTATTAGAGTTAAAATAGGGTTGATCTTTTCATCAGAATATTAACACAACATGGATATCTGCTTTTAATATGCTACTTCAGCAAATATAAAATACGTTTTTCATTTCCTATCTCTTCAAAAGAAGATCCTGTGATTTGAAAAGGTTTTATGCTTTTCTTTTCCTTTTAATTTCCTTGTCTTGATCCTGGGGAATATTTTTTCCTCTCACTTCAACGAGTGCATATAAAATTACAGTTTATTGAGAAACATTATTTCTTGCCATATAAAAAATTCACATTATATTCTTTGCATTTTAAACAAACAAAATGAGTAATACTCTTCAAATAATAAGCACCATTAGAAAATGTGGCAAATTTATTAAAACTGGATACTTTAATAACATAACAACTATTATTAGATTTTAGAAAAATTAGATTTGGTTCATTTTATCTACAATCTAATTTGTATAAGAACAAAAATAATGTAAGCATACAGTTGTCCTTGATGTGAAAACAGGATTCCTTAAATGGTAAAATCTGTGACATCTTCCCTACTGACAAGTGCTTCCAATCTTGTTCATTAATTTTATCACTAACATAAACTTTTAATATGCATATGATCAGAATATAGGACTTCCAGGGCAGCTTAAAGTGACTGTAACCTGTAATTACTGTTCCTGTACTTGATTATAATAATCTGATTGCAATTATTCAGTGATTTTAATACAAGCCTCAAGCTACATAACAATAATTCAAGTGCAGTGATTGGGAACATGTTTCTGTTTGGCTATGAAATGATGTTTTAATTCACCCTATTCGAAGAGCTCACTATAATTTTGTGCAGGTAAGTAAAGCAAATTTATATTACCAGATAAAATATACTTATTTTAAAATAAATTAATGAGTGAAAATTCTATATAAGGCAAAATATAGTATTAGCAAGAATTTTTTTCAAGAGAGATAATATCACATAGACCCTAATGGTTGGAAAAACTTAACCTCTGTGATCATGAAATGAAAATTTATGTGAGAAGGAGTAGAATCAGCCAAAAGATTTACCAGGATGTATGCTAATGTTTCCATAAATATTTCTATTGAACTTTGGTACATGAAGAACTAAAATAACAAATTATAGTTGTTGTGACCCATTGCATCAGAACTGACCCATAGCTGATCCTCCAGCAGGTTTTCAGAGGTAGTTTACTGCCACTGGAAGACATTTCCCATCTTTCTCCCACAGAGCAGTTCGTATATTGGAACTGTGTGCCATTGGGATGGCAGGGCAGCTCTTTACCAAATGGATGTTGTTATTGTTGATGTAGGTGCCATTGAGTTGCCTGTAATTCACAGCCACCCTGTGCATAATAACTCTTTATTCTCCCCTTTCTTAAGCCTGTCTCACTGACTGCAACACACTTACCCCCAATACACCAGTTTCTGTGTCAGGCCAGCTCATCCAGGGTCTTCCTATCCAACACTGTCCCTTCATCCTTCTAAGCAAGATGCCCTCCTCCAAGAACTAGTCCCTCCTGCCCTCACACGCACAGAGTGTGAGATGGAACTTCAAAATCCTTGCCTCCAAGGAAAAACTTAGTTTCACTCTCTCAATATAGACTTGTTTGTTCTCTTGGTGGTTCATGGTATGTTCAAGACTCTTCTCCAGCACAACAACTCAAAGA
Organism: Elephantulus edwardii; assembly: GCF_000299155.1. Lineage (NCBI taxonomy): Eukaryota > Metazoa > Chordata > Mammalia > Macroscelidea > Macroscelididae > Elephantulus > Elephantulus edwardii. Next base: position 9,932,054 of record NW_006399793.1, on the reverse strand, counting down.
CATTAATTTTTCTTCTGTCATCCTTAGTTATTGCATAGCTCTCTGACACATAGCAAGTAATTGTGAAGTCCATGGCCCGGATCAGTTGTACCTTTGTCTCTAGACTGAAATTATTGCTCTTTAGCACATTTGAGAGGTCTCTGACAGCTAACTTCTCCAATTCATCTTTTGGTTTCCTGACTGTTGGTGTCAAGTGTGTTGATTGTAGAACCTAGCAAGCTGAAATTGTTAACATTGTTTTTTTCTTAAACCAAATGGATACTGTATAATTTATTTTGAAGACAATTTGTAAACACAAACAAAGTTTTTGATAGGTGATTACTTTTGAAATATTGGCGCTAGAGTAAATGGAAAGAACAGACACTCCACCTTTGTCAAGTATTTTCAAGGATGAGTGTACAGATAAAATAATTTTTTTTAGGACAAAACGAAAATGTATACAAGATATGTGCCTTTATGCTGACTTGCTATCACTTGGTATTCCTTATTTTTAAAATTAGAAGCCAGAAAACTGACTTCTAAGTGGAAAGTACAAAGTAACAATTAGTTTAGGCATGCTAATTTAACCTATTGGTAATGCAATAGTACAAAAAGAGCTATATAGTGATATGAGAGAGAAAGAATAGTTTTAAGTTACTCTCTTGAACTAGAATATCAGAATTGCTGGACTGCCTGAAGGTGTAGAGTAGGCAGACCCAATAGACTTCTTTGAAAAACTTATCCCCAAGGCTCCTCAACTCAATCTAACAAGCGACCCAATTTTCTACAGGTGCTTAAGGATTCCAAGAAACAAAGGAATAAGGAGACAAAGCATAATCTGACTTTTGCAAGTACCCAACTGGGAAAAAAATTATTTATCATCGCTGTGTGTGACAAATGAGGTATACATGGTAAGCCAAACAAAACAGAGAAAACAAAAAGTATTATTCCATTCAGGAATTAAAAGTATAACCAAATGAATAATCAGAATTTTTTTTGTATTGTTTGATGAAAATTTACATGTTAGCAACATAAATAATAATAAATTATCTTTAAATAAAATGTAACATGAAAAGCAAAAGAATAGGCCAATAGTGAAAACAGTCTGTTCAAGCTTAACTTTGCAAGGATAATTCAGGGTTTAAAAGAACATTTGTAAATAAGTAATCATGGTTGATTTTCAGTGATATTTTACAATGTTGAAGGGGATTGAAATACAATGTTGAAGGATTTTGGCATATTATACCAGGTACAGTTGGTAATGTTTTTTAAATAACATACTCATAATAAAGAGTTTATTTACTTTTCCTTTCTTAGTTCTTTTAAAGATTATTATTAGCCTTTTTTTTTTTCAAGTAGCGAACACTTTATTAGTCTGTCGATGTTTTAGCAGTAGGTGGATCAGAGGAGGCTTCATTTATGTATAGTGAAGTAAACATACAAGTGCAATAATTGTACTTTATGATAAGAACAAGGAAGAATAAACAGTGATGTGGGGAAAAATATAGGCAGACTCCACTTCATAGGAAGGTGGTAGTAGGAAGTCCTAAATTTCCAAAGGGAACTCGCTTTGTTTTTTTTTTTGTTTTAATTTATTATTAATTTCAGTAAAAATTAAAAATTACAGAGACTTAGAATTTCCATTCATTCATTTTTGCACTTTTCTTTCCTCCCAACCCTCCTCCCCAGTACACTACCCTCTTGTAAAAGTAAAACAAAAATTCTTTCATTGTTTTACAAACCCTCCCCCAGGTCCACTCCACCATGTAGCCTTCGCTCTAAACACCTGTCATGACAAAAATATCTAATCACATATACCTTTTAAACAGTTTTCTTCCTCATCTGTTTCAATGAAGTACACATTATTGTACCCATCTTTCTCAGTCTCCCCGCAACCCCGATGTCAGTCCTGTTTTACAACAGTGGCATCATGCAGTATTTGTCCTTTTGTGACTGAGATACTTCACTCAGTATAATACCCTCCAAGGTCACCCATTTTGAATAATACTGCATGAGTTCCTTGTTTTTCAATTATTAGTCTATTTTTTTAGACCCTACTATGAAACTATCTCTTTTCGCTTTAACAATAAAACTAGTAGACACAATAAAAGACGTAAACACTTAATTCTTTTTAGATTTATTTCATAATCTACTTTATAATAGAGAATATAAGAGAAAAACATAATTATCACTGAAGAAACTCTTTACCTATGATCTGGTGAACTGTAAACCAATTATATCTCAGCATCAAGAATATCTTTTACAATCACTTTTTATGCATCAGAGAGTTGGACAATGACTAGGGAGGATAGAAGGAGGATTGACACCTTTGAGCTGTGGTGCTGGAGAAGAGTATTGAAAGGTACCCTGGACTGCCAAGAAAACAAACAGATTTATCCTAGAGAGGGTTAAATCAGGCTGCTCCTTGGAGGCAAGAATTCTGGGGCTTCATCTGACATACTTTGGACATGTTGTAAGGAGAGACAGGTCTTTAGAGAGGGACATGATGCTGGGTAGAGTGGAGGGACAGCGCAGGAGGGGAAGACCCTCTATGAGGTGGATTGATTCAGTGACTGGGGTAATCGGGATGGGTGTGTCAGAGGCAATGCAATTGGCACAGGATAGAGCATGGTTTAGGGCTGTTGTACATAGGGTCGCTATGAGTTGCAAACGACTCGACGGCACATAACAACAACAACAACAACATCAAGAAAACAAAGGTCCTTACCAGTAAGTAATATCATAATAGATGAAGAAAGGACTTAAACTGTCAATTATTTAATCTTACTTGGATCCACAATCAGTATGCTTGGCATCAGCAGTCAGGAAGTCAGGAAGCATATTCCTATTGACAAGTCTGCTTTAAAAATACTGAAGATAATTGGTCTTTGTTTTAAGACTAAGGTGAACCTGATTCATGCCATGGTGTTTTCAACCACTTGCTATTCATCTGAGTGCTGGACAATGAATAAGGGTGTGTTGTTGAGTTGTCTGCAACCTATAACAACATTATGTACAGCAGTTCTGAGGCCTGCCCTCTCCTGCGCCAGTCTCACTTATTTTGACACACCAACCTCCGATTGCCCCAGCTACTGTATCAATCCGTCTCATCCAGGGTCTTTTTCACTTGCCCTGTCTATTCACCCTTCTTCCAAGCAAGATGTCCTGGCCACATGCCCAAAGTATGTGAGACAGAGCTTTAAAATCCTACCCTTCAAAGAGAAGCTTGGTTTCAACCTTTCCAAGACAGACCTATTTATTTTTTTGGCTGTCCATGGTATGTCCAAGACTCTTCTCCTGCACCACAATTTGAAGGTATCAATTCTTCTTCTGTCATCCTTAGTCATTGTCCAGCTTTCTGGTGCATAACAAGTAATGGTGAAACCCTGCCTGAATTGGGGTGTACCTTAATCTCTAGATTGACACTGTTGCTTTTCAGTACTCTGGAAAGGTCCCTGAAAACAGATTTTCCCAATGCAACTCATCTTTTGATTTCCTGACTGCTGGTGTTAAGATTGTTGATTGTGGAGCCAAACAAACTGTTACAAGGGATATTGTTGATGTCAAAATAATGTTGACTAGAAGCATAGAATATCAGAAAAAATGCTTACTTGTAATACTTACTTGTTTTTTTATTGACTGTAAAAACATATATTTATCTTGGATAAAGTATATCCAGGATGCTTCTTAGAGGCAAGGATGGTGAAATTTTGCCTCACATTCTTTGGACATATTGTGTATTAGGAGAAATCAGTTATTGAAGAGACATCATGCTGGGGAAGATAGGTGATCCCGCAAAGGAGAAGATTACCCTCAGCAAGATAGATTGACACAGAGACAAAAGTAATTGCATTTGCTATGTTTTAGATCAGAAGGATGGATTTAAATAGGGCAAGGTTTTGATCTGTTGTTTAGAGTGTCATTCTGAATTGTAGTCAACTAGATCGTACAGAATAATAACAACAACCACAGTAAGAACAGTGTATTCATATACACAAATATGTACAATAATGTACAACCTACACTCACTCATAAGGCCTCTTGAATATGACAAATTAAACTTTGTCCAAATGAGAGTTCATCTTCAGCTATAGTATTTAAGATTCCGAAATACAGTTTCAAGGGAAACACAATTGAGTCTATAACAGGAATTCAATTATATTTTTTATTGAAGAAAGACTTCCTCTACACTCTCAAACTCAGTAAAGTCTGACTAGATGTATTAATTGGAGTTATATTAGTTCTAATTTTGTTTGAAAATTAAAATTGATGATGTAAAGTTAATTTTGTGGAGTTGCTGGCCCTACGTAGAAATTTTACTCCTATGTCCTCATGATTACTGTAGGATGGTGAAAATGATTTATATAATTGTACAAACTTAATCTCAGTACTTGAAGAATTAACTGGCTTTCAGAAACATGTAATAGAATATTTTTGTAAGAAAAAATATAGACATCAAGCAATAAAAGAAAAAGAATAAAACCTCCTCACTGACAATAACTTAAAAAATATTAAATGTCATTCTAAGGACACATGTTTAGTCAATGACAAAAACAGACAAATAATTTATGCTTATTACTTCTTGTTTCTTATATTTTCTGTTAAATCTTATTTGATATGCTCGATCTTACATAAATATTCTTAGTAAGTGGATTATTCTATTAAAATATATTTTATCTTGCACTCAAAACAAATAAGATACTAACAGGCATTGAGTAATATAAGAAAATATTTCTTATATGACTTTTACCTCAAAGTAGTATAACATCTGATTCAACAAGGTATTAAAAAGGAATGTGCAAAAAATTACAAAATAAATGTTGTTCTTGTTATGTGCCATCAAGTCGTTTGCGACTCATAGCAACCCTATGTACAACAGTCCTAAAACCTGTTCTATCATGTGCCAATCACATTGACTCTGACACACCATCCCCAGTCACTGAAACAATCCACCTCATAGTGGGTCTTCCCTCCTGCACTGTCCCTCCACCCGACCAAATATGATGTCCCTCTCCAAGGACCTGTCTCTCCTTACAACATGTCCAAATATGTCAGACGAAGCCCCAGAATCCTTGCATCCAAGGAGTAGCCTGGTTTAACCCTCTCCAGGATGAATCTGTTTGTTTCCTTGGCAGTCCATGGTACATTCAATACACTTCTCCAGCACCATAGATCAAAGGCATCAATTCTCCTTCTATCCTCCCTAGTCATTGTACAACTTTCTGATGCATAACAAGCGATTGGAAAGACCATGGGCTGTATTAGGCACACCTTAGTCTCCAGAGAGACACCGTTGCTCTTGAGTGTTTTAGAGAGGTCCCTAACAGCAGACTTTCCCATCACAATACTTTTTTTGATTTCCTGGCTACTGGTGCCAAGAGTGTTGACCGTGGAGCCGAGCAAACTGAAGCTGTGAGCAATCTCAATCTCTTCGCCATCCATCTTGATACTACCAATTGGTCCAGTGGTAAGAATCTTTGTCTTCTTGACGTTGAGCCTCAGTCCATACTGAAGGCTGCCGTCCTTGACCCTCTGCAGCAAGTGCATGAGGTCCTCCTCAGTTTCGGCAAGCAGGGTTGTGTCATCTGCATAACGCAGATTGTTAATAGATCTTCCACCAATCCTGATGCCACACTTCTCCTCATTAAGCCCAAAAAATAAATAAAAATTTAAAAAAGTAAATGTGCAAAGAGTTGAAGTCAGAAAATAAAAAGGGCTGAAATCACTCAGCATTTCTTAAGCTTAAAGAATTGAAAAACAAATTCAAGCCACAAGTGGCAGTACTTAAGCATGCTTTGGGCAGAATGTTAAATGATCCAAGAAGAAGTAAAAGAAGATGGAAGGAATATACAGAGTCATTGTACCAGAAGCAATTAATTGACACAGAATAATTTCGTGAAAATGTATGATCAAGAGCCTGTGGTGATGAAAGAAGAAGTTCAAGTTTCTCTGAAAGAATTGGCAAAAAACTAGGCTCTAGGAATTGATGTCATACCAATTGACATATTTCAACAGACACACACTGCCTTGGATGTGCTCACTAAGTTGTACCAAGAAATCTAAAGGACAGCCACCTTGCCAACTGACTGAAAGAGATCAGTGTTGTTCCCATTCCAAAGAAAGGTTACCCAACAGAGTGTGGAAATCATCGAACAATATCATTAACATCACACAGGCATGCAAGATTCTACTGAAAATTATCCAAAAATGACTGGATCAACAAGAGAATTGCCAGATATGCAGGCTGGGTTTAGAAGAGGCTGTGGTACGAGGGATATTATAGCTAATGTTAGCTGGATCTTGGCAGAAAGCGGAGTATGAAAGAAATATCTATCTGTGTTTCATTGACTATGCAAAGGCTTTTGACTGTGGAGGACAGCAAACTGTGGCTGACTCTGAGATGAATGGGAATTGAAGAACATTTGATTGTGCTAATGCGAAACCTGTACTTGAACCAAGAGACAGTTCTAAGAACTGAGGAATATATGGTTCAAAACTGGGAAGAGTGCCCATGAGGGAGGTGTTCTTTCTCCATAGCTTTTCAATCTGTATGCAGAACAGATCATCCAGAATGCTGGGCTATACAAGGAGGAAAACAGCATCAGGTTTGGGGGAAGATTCATCAACAACCTGCTTTATGCAGATGACACAAACCCAATTGCTAAAACTGAGGAGAACCTGAAGCACTTGCTGCAGAAGGTCAAGGACTGAAGTCTTCAATACGGATTGAAGCTCAACATAAAACAAAACCAAACAAAAGAAACAAACAAAGATTCTTACCACTGGGCCAAATAGCAGCATCTTTATGGATGGTGAAGAGACTGAGATTGCTAACACTTTTAGTTTGCTTGGCTCCGCTCCACAATCAACATTCTTGGTTCCAGCAGCCAGGAAATCAAGAGACAAATTTCATTGGGAAATCCATGTCATCGACCTCTCAAGAGTACTGAACAGCAATGACATCAAGCTGGAGACTAAGGTGAACCTGATTCAGGCCATAGTCTTCACAATTATGTGCTATGCGTCAGAGAACTAGACAATGACTAGGATTACAGAAAAAGAATAGTCTTTCAGCTGTGGTGATGGAGAAGAGTGTTGAATATCCCATGGACTGCTAGGAGAACAAGCAAGTTTGTCCTGGAGAGGGTAAAACCAGGCTCCTCCTTGGAGGCAAGGATTCTGAAGCTTCGTCTGACATAGTTTGGACATGTTACAAGGAGGGATCAGTCCTTGGAGAAGGACACCATGTTTGGGAAGGTGGAGAGACAGTGCAAAAGAGAAAGACCCTCAATGAGAGGGATCAATTCAGTGATAAGGGTAATAAAAGTAGATGTATCAGAGCAGTGAGATTGGCACAGGATAGAGCGGGGCTTAGGGCTCTTGTACATAGGGTCACTGTGAGTCGCAAGCGACTTCTCAGCACATAACAACAATAACAATGTAACATAGATTTTAAGAAATCTTACACTTATTCCTGAATTGTTGATTTTTATTTTAAAGCTCACTACAAAACAAAAGCTTAGAAAATTATTTAATTTTGTCTGTTCTTTATATTTCCTTCTCTGAGAGATACATCATAAGACAGAAGGTTGATACTATTCTATCAGTCCATTTTCAAATCTGTGGGAGTCAAAACACTAATGAGATACTTTATTATAGCACTATACTATTGCTTTAAGGCTTTTATGATGATTAACATTTTTAACTTCTTAAAAAGAAAATAAAAAAAGATGCTGAGGTCAATCTGTTAATATGTACTTTAATCAATTTAGCAGTTGTGAATACTTTTAATATTAATTTCAGACAAACATTTTCCCCCACTCCACATAATAGACTGGTTTTTATACATTCAAAGTGGTTTCTTTTTTCAATAGTGCATCAAAGTCAATAAAATAAACGGATATACTGCATCCACTTTCAAAACCAAGGTGAGTATCTTACCACTGTTTCCAAAATTGCTTTTGTCTAATGGTACTTGTTTAATATTCAGCAATAAGATGCCTTAATATAACAATAAAATTAGTCCCAGATATTTATCATGCATAGGAAACAACATTTCTTTTGACCACAGCCACCACAGCTCAAACTTTTACTTCCTTTCTTTTTTGGCATTATCCGTTTGTTATTACAGACTCATTTTTGCCATGTGTTAGCATTTTCAAAAGTGAAAGTTCACATATCCAGCTCTATATTTATCCAAATGTAAAGATGTTTAATTATTATGGCTCTCTTTCAAATTATAAGCCTGTTTTAAGAAATTAGTATAATATTTTTAGGAGCTAGTATAATTTCATGAAAATAAATATTGAAATAAAACTCTAAAGATTCCAAATTGTCTTGCAGAGAAGCAACTGAAAGTCTTTTACTGTCACTATAACTAGTTTCTTTTTTTTTCCTAGTCCACTCACACCCTTAGTACCAGTAGTCAGGAAATCAGATGTATTTCGTTGGGCACGCCTGTTGTCAAGGGCCTCTCCAAAATGGTGAAGTGTTTAAAGACTAAGGTGCACCAATTCAGGCTATGGTCTTCTCAATCACCTTCTATGCAGCAGAGAGCTGAACAATGTATAAAGATGACAGAAGAAGAAGAATTGATGCCTTTAAACTGTGGCATTGGAGAAGAATACTGTATGGAATGCAAAAAGAACAAACAGATTATGTTTTGGAGAAAGTGTAGTCAGAGTACTTGTTGGAGGAAAAGCTGGAGAAGGAACTTCTTTCACACTTCGGACATGCAGCTAGGTGAAGTTATTCCTTGTAAAGGAATATCATCCTTGCAAAGTGAAGGAGAGGGAACACCCCTCCCCCCAATGAGCTGGATTAAAATGATTACTTCAGCAATGGGCTGTAGTATGTCAGAGATGATGAGGATGACACAGGGGCAGGGATCAGGGTGACTGTTCATAGGGTCACTGTTAGTTGTACTCAACTTGATGACACCTAACAACAATAAATACTTAACTAAAGTATACCTCCAAGGGTTTTAATTGTGACATATGTAAAACTACTCTATGTTATCTGTCCTCTTGCTGTACAGAGGTAACTTGTGGTTGCTGTGAAGCTGAACACTTATGACACTGATGCGTCAAAAGCAATAATGGTTACTCATGGTGGGCAGTATTTGATGGAGCTCTCCTATTAAAACAAACTTGGAAGCAGAAGTGGTATTCACTTCCAAAATAGATTGCTTCCAGAAACCCTATGAACCTGGAGAAAGGCTGAAAATTATACAAGTGTTCAGGTCTTTCTTTCATAGGGTCGCTGTGTGTTGCCTATGACTCAACGGCACTTAACAACAACAAGACAGAAAAAAAAATATGCCTTTAAACTGTGGTGTTCAAGAAAAATACTGAATATCCCATGGAGTACCAAAAGAACAAGCAACTATATCTTGGATAAAGTACAGTCAGGCTTCTCCTTGGAGGCAAAGATGACAAAGCTTTATTTCATATACTTTAATCATGTTACTAGGAGAGTCTGTTCCTTCAAGAGGGTCATTGTGACTGGAATGGTGGAAAGTTGGCAAAATAGAAGAACAATCAGATTGGCACAGTGACTGCTGCAATGGGTGGAAGCATGTCAGAGATGATGAGGATGGCACAGGACAGGACAGAATTCAGATCTTGTTCAGAAGGTTGTTATGTGTCAAACTCCACTCAGTGAAATTTAACAACAACGTATTTTAAATTGCACATGAAATAAAACAGTTTATTAATTATGAATTAATAATAAATTTTGAGAACTAAAGAATCATTTAGTGGAGAGTATATTATGACTTAAAGATTATAGTTGAGCTCCCAAGGAAAGCAAATTAACTCCTGGTTTATTCCATTAGCAATGCTAGCTTTTTTCAATTTGAATACAAAGAAAAGGTTACTTGTGCATGTGTACTCTAAAAGTGTCTCTCTGTTGACTTATATAAACTGTGTTTATATGCACTCAAATCAGAGCCAAATCGTAGCTGACAATTCAATAGGTTTTTAAGGACAGTAAATTACAGAGGAGGACGCTGCCCATCTTACTCACATGGAGAAGCTGGTCAAATCATGTATCTGCCTCCAGTTTTAACAGTGCAGCTCCTTAACACTAATCTACCAGACCTCCCTGTGTGACCTAGCATATCTCTGAATAGCTTATACAAGATGAGAAAGCACAATGTTGTTTAAAATCCTGTCTCTGATGTCTGGCTCCAAGTAAGCAGCGTCAACATTATGTGGGGACTTATTAGAAATTTATGTTCTTAGATTCTGCCCCAGAAATAATCGGAGACTGAATGAGAAGCTAATTGATCTCTTACAATAAGTCTTTCCAATCGTTCTGAAGCTTATTAACATTTGACATCATTGAATAAGAACAGGGATGGGGAAACTTTTGTGTAGAGTCATATAGACTTTATAATTCAAAGGGTCTTCAGTGTATTCCTGGATTGTATATATGATATTCAAAAGCATGTTATTCCAGAAGTAGAGGTCCAATCCTTCTTCCTAGCTTTTCATTATCTAGGAGTTCTGCTGAGATCTGTCCACCATGGTTGATTTTTCTGGCATTTGAAACACTGATGGCATAGATCTTAGCAGCAGAACAAATTGCAAGTTACTGCATTGCAGTAAACTGACAGACAATTGTTACATTAATAAGACAAAAGAATAAACAAGCAAGCTTATGCATGTGCTGCTTAATTAGCCCTGTGGTGGGAATTTGTTTTCTTGATGTTGACATCCAACTGATAGACAGGTGTTGTTATCTCTAAAAGAAAACCATAAAGAGAATCAGAACATACAAATATCATGACACAGGCCTTCTGTGAACTCAGCTAAAGCCTAGGATGTTGTAGCAGGATAGGAACCCAGATGGAGAAAGTGAACGTTAGTTAGTTGACCATCCAGCAGGTTTTTGGAGGCAGTAAATCGAACATGAGGAGACTGCTCATCCTTCTCCTTCCTCCTACCTCAGAATAGTCAGTCTATTTGAACAGTGTGCCGTAGAGGAAAGATGGTAAAGCTTTATCTCACAAAGTCACACTTGGTATGTGTTATCAGGAGAGATCAATCTTTGGAAAAAGATATGGAAGGTTAGTAAAGGGGAGAAAGACTTTCAATAAGATGTACTGACATAGTAATTATAACAATGGAGCTGAGCATTCTTTACATTGTAAGGATAACAGAGATATGACAGATTTCAGATTAATTATTGTAGGGTTGCCATCGAACACCTCTAAACAACAAGAGAAAACGAATGTTATTTTGCACTCTGGTAGCTTTTTGTTGTTGTTAGGTATCATTATGTTGTGTTTGACTCATAGCAACCCTATGAAGAGCTGACATGAATTCTACCCTATTCTGTGCCATCTGCATCATTTCTGATGCATTAGAGAAGCTCATAGCTTAAGCCAATGTACCAATCTATCTCACCAAGGGGTTTTCTCTCCTTTGCTGGCCACAGTCTTTCTAAACATAATGACTCTTTCCAAGGAAAAGCCTCATCTAGCCACCTATCCAAAGTATGAAAAACAAAACTTCACCATCATTGCCCCCTGAGTTTTCTGAGTGCAGTTTCACCATGGCATATTTGTTCTTTTCACAGTCCACGGAATATTCAGTACACTTCCCCAGCAACACAACTCAAAAGCATCAGTTCTTCTGTCATCTTTATTCATTGTCTTGCTCTCTGCATAACAGGTGATTGAAAAGATCATGGCCTGAATTAGGTGAACCTTAGTCTTCAAAATGGCATCATAAATCTTCATCATTTTGGAGTGTTTCCTGACAGCAGACTTGCCCAATGCAAAGTTACTGTTGTTGTTGTTGTAGTGTGTGGTCAAGTCAAGTATGACTCATAGCTACCTTGCAACCAATAACTCTGAACCCTGCCCTATCCTGAGCCAATTTCACAGATCTCTGACACAACTGGCCCCATTGTCGTTGTTACTCTGGCAAACCATCTCATCCAGTGTCTTTGTCATACCTTTCCAAGTATGATATCCTTTTCCAAGGACTAGTCCCTCCTGGAAACTGTCCAAAGTATGTGAAACAGGGTTTCAAAAATCTTCCCTTCCAAGGAACAGCCTGATTTCACCCTGCCTGGATCTGTTTGTTCCTATGGCAGTTTGTGGTATGTTCAATACTCTTCTCCAGTACCATAACTCAATAGTACCAAATTCCTTCTGTCTTTCTTAGTGATTTTCCAGCTCTCTGATGCGTATCAAGCAATTGAGAATATCATGACCTGGGTCAGGCACCCCATAGTTTCTAGACTGATATCATCTGGAGAGGTCCTGAAAGCAGACTTTCCTAATGCAACTCATCTTTGGGTTTCCTGACTGCTGGTGCCAGGATTGTTGACTGTGGAACTGAGCAAGATGAACTTTTTAACAACCTCAATCTCTTCTCTATCTATCATGATGCTTTTAAGTGGCCCAGTGGTAAGAATCTTTGTTTTCTTGATGTTGAACTACAATCTATATTGAAGACTGTATTCTTTCACCTTCTGCAGCAATTGAATCAGGTCCTCCTCATTTTCAGCAAGGAAAGGTTGTGTAATCTGCATACTACAGGAAGTTGATGGGTCTTCTTCCTCTTGATCATGATGTTACATTCTTCCTCACATAGTCCAGCCTTTTGAATGACCTGTTCCACATCCAGATTGAAAAGATATGGAAACAGGATGCATCCCTGGTGCACTACTTTCCTGATTTTGAACCATGCAGTCTTCCATGAAGACTGCTCCCTAGTCTAAGTATAGGTTTCACAAGAGCACAATTAATTGTTCTGGGATTCCCATTCTTCTCAAGTTAGTCACAGTTTGTTATGATCCACACAGTCAAATGTCTTTGCATAGTCCACAACCTCTTGCAAAATAACCTTTTGCATTCTTTATGGATTATATTCTTGATCTCCCATAGCTCATCTGGTCTTCGTTTATTTGTGTTCAAGGTCTCAAACGTGTTTTTGAGATAGTCGGTTTTTGTTTGTTTGTGGTTTGGGGGGTGGGGGTTTGTGTAATTTTTTTATTATTATTTGGTTATATTTGATTTGATTTCATTTTTTTTTTAGCATCAGTTTGAAATATCATAGGAGTAGTTGATGGTCTGTTCCACAAATAGCATTTGGCCTAGTTTTAAAGTTAATGTTGACCTTCTCTAATGATTCTTTCTACAGATATGATCAATCTGATTCTTGTGTAGATCACCAAGTGAAGTCCACGTGTAAAGGCCTTGATTGCATTTCTTATAAATGATGTTTGCACTGAATAAACAATTGACTGTACAAAATTCCATCATGCTTTCTCTAGCTTCACAATAAAGTTCATGTTTTCTGACTACTGATCCTTCTTCGCCATTGCCAACTTTTACATTCTAGTCACTCATTATTATTGATGCAGTTTAGTTGCATGTTTGCTCAATTTCCAACTGCAAAACTTGGTGGAGATAATCCATTTCCTCTTCTTTGGCTTTGGTTGTTGGTGCATATATTTGAATGATAATGGTATTAATAGGTCTTCTTTGTATGCATATGCTCACAACATTGAAATGGTCTTTTTAACAATAAATGTGACCCCATTTTTATCATCTTTACGTCTCCGGCATAGCAGATGGCTCAGGCCTCTGGTCGCCTCCGATATACTATTTCCTCTCCAATCCCATGCTGTTGGGGAATGTTGGGGAGGAAGGGAGGGCCTCTAGCTAGGACAGACAGCCTAAACTCCAGATAAATGCAAGCCTCCCAACGGCCTTTAATATGGGGTAGAGAAACCTCCCCTGTGTTTGGCTGTACTGGCTTGAGAAAGCTCGCCACCTGGGAAGATGACTGCCACATATATTGAGCTGGGAATGGTCCACATGGAGCTGAGGTACTCCTATCCAGTCTGCATGTCCTATGTCTGCAAACCCACCCTATCCATTCTTCTTGTTTACATGCTTGTATATAAGTGTGCTACAGCCCCAATAAAACTGAGCTGTATTAACTCTCTGACCCTCTCCCAAAGTGGTGTGTTACGATCATGCTTACCCCCATCAGGGTGTCACTGTTAGTTACTGGCAAATGGACAGCAACACAATGTGATTTCAGTGCTCTGGGTAGATCATCTCACAGGCAAACTCTGGGACATCGAGTGTGAACTCCTGGGCATCATCTCTTTATTGCCTGTGGTTGACTCAAGCAAAATGAAATCACTGACAGTTTCAATCCTTTCTCTGTATATCATAATATTTATTGTTGGTTTATGGGTTAGGAATTGTCTCGTGGCTTACTGGTAAGGAACTGTACTGCCAACCCAAAGGTAGGCAGTTTGAATCCAGCAGGTGCTTATGGAAGAAAGTTGGTTAACTTCCTCATGTGTGATTTAACACCTACCAAAATCAGCTGGAGGGTCAGCTCTGGGTTGGTTCTGACTTAATGTACACAACAACAGCTTCTAGTAATTCAGTTGAAGTTAAAATTTTCCTTTATGTTAATTGAAAAAAATAATCTTTAATACAGTGTCAAAAGGCTCCATTAAAATGTCAATGGGGGGAATGGTGCCTGGCAATAGGTTGTAGGATAGAGAGGCAAATTGCCATTGTTTAAACATTTAAACTTGATTAGGAAATGTTCTTCAAAATGTTTTCCTAGAATAAAATTGCATTCTTTCTTTTAAAAATATTATTAAGGAAATGTTAGTTTTCAATTGCTTTCTTACCTACTGCAGAGCTACTAGTGGGTTTGAATGATCAGAAAGACAGTGCAACTCTCTACAGAGTAGGCCACAACACCTCTTTAATCACAAATAATTATTTTAAATAATTTTTAATGTAATATAATCAGTAAATATTTAATGTAATCAAATCTTAATTCAGAATTTCTTTCGGGTCTTGTGAATGTATATTGCTACTCCACTGGGTTTCATTTTTAACAGGAATAAAGTTTAAACTTCTCAAGTTGTAAGGTGAAAGAGTCTTATATCTGTAATAAAAGAAAATAGCTCTTAGTTATGTTTATTGTAATGTAAGCTTTATATCTTATAAAGAACTGTTCCATGAATTATTTTATTTAAACTAAAAGACATAGTTTCTACTCAGTGGCACCCTATAACAATAATATGTTTTCCTAAAGAAATTAGAAATAGAAATCAAGCAATCTATGGAACAAAAATTCTTCAGAATTATTAAGTACTTTCTGTCTTCCATGGAGATACTACATTATCATTAAAATTATATCAGACATTTTTGTAATGCAAAAAAATTAATCTTAGATTAATTCTTTTAGGTAAAAACTAGGTAAAATTACTAAAGAATTAATTAAAATCTGCCTATTAAGTTAAAAATCATAAA
>NW_006399793.1:9911888-9916278 GCF_000299155.1 Elephantulus edwardii | reverse complement strand
GTGTGTGTGTGTGTGTGTGTGTGTGTGTGTGTCTGTGTGTATAGTTAGAATGAAGAAGAGAATAAATATAGATCTTGTTACTTACTCCAGAGGGCACTGTACTGCAAACCCAAACGCTGTACCTCTCTGTAGGTCATATAGAACTAAATATTGCCCAGTCCTGTGTGATGTCTGAATTCATTTTTATATCCTGGTGTCACATTATTTTGTAGAGAGTCTTCATATTTTCCCCTTAACCTTCTGCTTTAGCAGGCTTAATGCCCTTCACCAAGGACTGGTTCCTTCTAATAACATATTCAAAGCATAAAAGATGAAGTCTTACTGCTCTCTCTTCTAAGCATCCTTGCTGCATTTATTCCAAGACAAGTTTGTTCTTTTGGTTATTGTTGTTACTGTTAGGTTTCATTGAGGTGAGTATAACTCACAGAGACCTTATGATCTGAGTCATGTCCTACTGTGTGCCAGGCTTACCATCTCAGATACACTTGAGCTATTGCTGCAGTCACCATATCGATTCACCTTACTGAAGGTACAACACTCAGTGTGCTAGTTCCTTTATCCATTGCTCTTGATATATAAGTTGTGAAAAACTCTAGAGTTAGAAAAATTTCTTTAATCTAGAAAACTGGTTAAAGTATTCCGAATGCTTCCTAAAGTATCTTAAAATTGCTTCAATAAGTTAATTTCTTTTTCAATGTGAAAAACATATTGCTTGCTTGTCTTGATTTTCCTTTTACTACTGAATATTGTTTGTGGTAATATTATATAAATCTTAGATTATACAGGGTGTATTCCATAGTATTTGTTTCTTCTTTTCTTTGCATTTGCTCTGCTTAAATATTTTAGAGAATCATAGTCTGCACCAAATACTTGAATGCTGGAAAATAACAGTGGTAAGGAGTTGAGCTACTAAACCAAAGTTTTGGGAATACAATCCAACAGATGATCTGTGGGAAAAACATGAACAATCTCTTCTGGTGAGATTTATTGCCTCTGAAAACATACTGGAGGGTCAACCATGAGTTGGTTTCACTGAATAACACATAACAACAACAATGCACTCCTAAGTAGGTAGCTCTAATAGTTTTGTCTTACCTTGCATCACAATAAACACATTTGGTACCAATAGTCAGGAAATGTGTTCACCATGAAAGTCTTTAGATAAGGACATTTCCAAATTGAGGAGTAATGATGTCAGTTTGAGGACTGATGTGCATGGCCTGATTCAGGTTATGGTCTTTTTAGCCTCTTGTTATGCATCTGAGAGTTACACAATGACTAAGAATGACAGAAGAATAATTAATGTCTTGAAACTATGGCAATGGAAAAGAGTGCTGTGCATCCCAAGGAGTGCCAAAAAAACAAACAGATATGTCTTGGAGAAGGTGCAGCCAGGATGCTGCTTCTTGGACACAAAGATGATGATGTTTTATCTCACAAAGGTTATTCCTTTGAGGGGGACATCATACTTGGAAAAGTGGAGGGATAGGGAAGGAGAGAATGACCCTTAACCAGGTGAACTCACAAAATAACTGCAGCAATAGGCTTGAGTTTGTCAGAGATGGTGAGAATGGAATAGGATAGAACAGAGTTCATATCTATTTTTCATGGGGTCACTCTGAGTCATATGCAACTCAGTGACATCTAACAACAACAATAACAACAACTAGAGGCTTGTTGTTTTGTTTTTGTTGTTAGGTGCCATCAAGTCAAGTATGATTCATAGCAACCCTGTTCTATCTTGTGTCATCCTGAAACGTCATGGTTCAAAAAAGACTGTGTCCCTGTCAATCCACCTGGTTAAGGGTCCTTCTCTCCTTCACCAACCCTCCACCCTTCCCAACATCATGTCCTTCTCCAAAGAATAGCACCTCTTAGCAATATGTCCAAAGCACGTGAAGCAAAACCTCATCATTCTTGCCTCCAAAGAGCACTCCGGCTGCACCCTCTTCAAGACATATCTTCATTCTCTTGGTTATCCATAGGATGTTCAGTGCTCTTCTTCAACACCACAGCTTAAAAAGGCGTCAACTGCCAACCCAAAGGCACGTGGCTCACATCCACCATGGGAGAAAGATGGGCAGTCTCTTCCTGGTCCATTCATTTATGCCTCCAAAAACCTATCAGAGGATCATTTGTGAGTTGGTTTTGACTCAGAGGTACACGGCAACAAAACACTCATAAATATATACAAATATAAATAGATCTTGTTATTAGGTGCCATCAAGTCAGAACTAACTCATGACTCACCACCCTCCAGCGGACTTTTCAGAGGCTGGAAGTCACACGGGAGAAGATTGCCCTTCTTTCTTGGAGAAGGTGTTGAATTTGAGCTCCATGCCTTTGATTTGGCAGTGAAACTCTTTACCACTAGACCACCAGTGTGTGTGTGTGTGTGTGTGTGTGTGTGTGTCTGTGTGTATAGTTAGAATGAAGAAGAGAATAAATATAGATCTTGTTACTTACTCCAGAGGGCACTGTACTGCAAACCCAAACGCTGTACCTCTCTGTAGGTTCAAACATGCACACACACATACACACATATTAATATTTCTTTTATTTATATGAGTGATTCATGGTTAACAGAAGAGAGAGCCCGGAACAATTCCTTAAGATGTGGCAAAGGTCACAAACAAGACTGACTGATTAAATCATGATTGCCTCTTTTATTGAAATAAAATGTTTATTTTACACTAGTTTACTTATAAAGTCCGTATGTATTGTTATTCCCTCTGGATATTTCCCATTTGCTTTACCTACCCATCCATCTAGCCATCAAATTGTGCTATCCGGTGATAACTGCTCCTGCTTACCCTCACTCCTTTGTTTCCACCTTCTCCCTTTCCCCTTGGATCTTCATACATGTTCCTCTTTTGCTTTTGTCTTCACTCCATGAAATGCTTACCTTAAACTTATCCTCCCAGTGTCAGAAAATCATGTTTTTGAGTCACTGCCAATCAATTTCTTTGGACTAATAATGTCTTATGTTTATTGTTTACCAATAACATCTTTATATTTCTCCTTAGGTTTTAATTCCAATCGAAGAGTTCTAATATACTTATTATAACATCTCTAGATGACTCAGTTGACAATTTTTGTCATCCTATTTTTATAAAAATAAATACACAAATTTCCCAAGAAATATTAGAAATTAATCCCCTTAATATCCAGGATATTTGTGCCACTGTCATGTTTGTTGTAAGTTCTGTTTCAGCATTTGTGTGAGTAGCAAAAATTAATTTCATTTCCAAGCTTATATCTCACAGAAAAAGAAAACCACTACATTTATTGGTCTTGCTGACACAAAATAAGTGAATGATTACTTTCAAAAAGTTACCACTGAGTATTAGCCTCAAACATAACAGCTGCTCACTGGCCTACTGACAAATTATTTGAGGGTAGAATAAATTGTTTATGAGAAGGAACTCAGCAGTCAATGACATAAGGAGGTAAATGGGTCAATAGTGACAGACTTTGCAAACAAAAGTTACATCCAATAAATGAAGAAGACATTCTAACATTTACAATAGGGGACATGTGATCCCTCTTATTTTCGATATAAGACACTATACCAGATTCTTAGAACAATGATTTAAGTGCATGTAAGACAAACAATACTGTGAGTGATACAATTTTTGCAATAAGCTCATTTCAAAATGAATACAAATGCTCTGAATTTCTGTTTCCAATGATCACTATGTGCGAATAACTTGCCTAATAATGTGTGTATGAGTCTGCGTGTAAGTTTATCTGTGTGAGAGAGAATTTATGTGATATGATTTGGTGTGGTATGGTGCAGTGTGGTGTGCTCATTGGATACTTGCACATTCGGTGCATATAAGTTGGAATTGAGTCATCAGTGGCTAATGATGGGTTTGTGGATATACAAGAGAGGGGTATGTGGTTGTATGTGTGTGATTACATGTTACATGTGGTAACTATCTAGCTGAAGGGCAAATCTTATATCATTTTCTTAGTTTTTGAATTATTTTAAAATTAATATACTAATGAGTACATTTCCTATTTGTAGCTAAAATTTTGCTTGAATTACTCTCATTCAATACTAAACCGTAAAACTACCAAACAAGCAAACAAACAGCAATCTTAAAAGAAGGATTGTCAAAATGAGATAGATGAATGCAAAAATAGATGTACTAGGGAGTGATATAAGCTTTATTTACTCTTCATAATGTTTATTGTATGTGATCATTAAAATGTCCTGATCCTATTTTCTTTTCCAACCAAGGTTGACAAAATGTAAATATCTTGTTGAGAGACAGGAAAGCTAAATTTAATAAACACCCATATATTATTTGAGCCACATTACACTGAAAATTTCAGAAGGATTTAAGAATTTAAGGATTATATTGTCATTTTATGTGTGTGTGCA
>NW_006399793.1:9907917-9911708 GCF_000299155.1 Elephantulus edwardii | reverse complement strand
ATATAACTTTTTTTCAAACAATTCTTCAAGTTTTTGTAAGGTCTGAACTAATTTACCATGTCCTTAGCATATGTTCTTTTGAAGAGCAGCTGTTCCAAAACTTTGTGAAGCAAAAAGCACAAGAGTTATATGGGTCTTAAACACAGGTGGTATGAGGCAGGTATATGTCAGTTACAGCAGGTTGGCCAATCTTCCAAACCAATAGCTCTGCAGAGAGCCCATTTTCAAAGCACCAATGAGGAATATGCATTAATTTTCAGCTAGAAGTTTTGGTTTAAATGAAATACTGAATAAAATTTGAAGAATTAAAGTTAGGGTTTTTTTTTAAAGTTTATATTTTCACAAGTATTTTAATCTATCTGACACAGCATAATGCATAGAAAGGGAGCACTTGTGGCCTTCTGGTAAGAAGCTGCACTGAAATCTTAATGAAATATGGTTCAAAACGTGATGCTGCATCAGAGACGGATGGGCAATGTCCTCTCATGTGATTAAACTACCTCTGAAAACCCACTGGACAGTCAGTTACGGGCCAGTTAACTAGGTGACACACAACAACAATAATGTAAATTAAGTGAGTCAAGAATTACATCAGTATCTACTAGTATGTAAAAATCACTAATTGATCAAATTCTTCTCTCTTTTGGAAACACCTCCTTGTGTCTGGCAATTACTTCCAGCAGCTCACCAGTCTGTATGCCACCAGCCTGCATCTCTCACAGTGTCGACCCAGCTGTTCCACACCTGATTGCCTATAGGATCATGGCCCATATCTCACCAGTTTCTGCAGAACAAGCTTGCTTATTTACAGTCATGTGAGTCACTCCTATGACAAGTCCGAGTGTCTGGGAGACCATCTAGCTAATCACCAAAACCAAGGGACATAGAAGAGCTCGGAAACTGAGAAAAGCAGCAGCTATTGGTGTTGGAAATTATGGACTTATACAACAGGTCAAGCATTTGGGAAAATATTGACCAGACACTTCTTGTACCTGTTCTATTACAAATCTTAGCAGATCGAATTCCAAAAACAGGAAGTAAACAACTTAACCTTTGTGGAATTAAAATTCTGTCCTCTCTCTAATAATATAATAGACCATCCCATGCTCTTCAATTAGCTTTGCCTAGACAATGTGTCCCTTTAGGGAGGTCTGGTGGCCTACTAGCAAGAAGCTGCGCTGCAATACTTAAGACACGCAGTTCGAGGCTACCTGTGGCTCTGCGGGAGAAGGATGGACAATCTCCTCTCATGTGATTAATTGCCTCTGGAAACCTTTGAAAACCCGCTATGGAAGGTCTGCTATGAGTCTGTCCTGACTCGACGATAAACAACAAAAGCATATTTATTACAGCTTTGATGACCTAGTGGCAAAAAACTGCGCTGCAATCAGGCCACTACCTGCTCCGCTGAAGAAGAATGGGTAATCTCTTTCCTTGCTATTAACTGCCTTTGAAAACCCACCAGAGGATCAGCTATGGGTAGTCTCCAACTCTACCTATGGTGGTTGTTGTTATGTGCCGAGGAGTAGCTTGCGACTCATAGCGACCCTTTGTACAATAGCCCTAAACTCTGCTCTGTCCTGTGCCAATCGCACTGTCTCTGACACTCCCATCCCGATTACACCAGTCACTGAATCAATCCACCTCATAGAGGGCCTTCCCCTCCTGTCTTGTCCCTTCACCCTACAAAGCATGATGTCCCTCTCCAAGGACCGGTCTCTCCTTACAACATGTCCAAAGTATGTTAGATGGAGCCTCAGAATCCTTGCCTCCAAGGAGCCTCCTGTTTTGACCCTTTTCAGGATGAATCTGTTTGTTTTCCTAGCAGTCCATGGTATCCTCAATACTCTTCACCGGCACCATAGCTAAAAGGCATCAATTCTTCTGTATCAGGTGCACCTTAGTCTCCAGAGAGACACCATTGCTCTTCAGTACTTTGGAGAGGTCCCTAACAGCAAACGTTCCCCATGGCAACACATCTTTTAATTTCCTGGCTGCTGGTATCAAGAGTGTTGACTGTGGAGCCAAGCAAACTAAAGCTGTGAACAATCTCCATCTCTTCACCATCCATCCTGATGCTGCCGATTGGTCCAGTGGTGAGAATCTTTGACTTCGTGACATTGAGCCTATTCTACGGTACACAACAACAAATCTACTAGGTAAAAATTACTAATTTTCCAAGTATTTAGTTCATTTGCCTTGAATATATTAACTTTGTTTTTCTTCCCTGAAAATTATGTAACTAACTACTGGTGGCCTAGTGGCAAGAAGCTGCATGGCAGTCCCTAAGGAAAGCTGTTCGAGCCTACCAGCGGCTCTGCAGGAGAAGGATGGACAATCTGCTCCCTTGATATTAACTGCCTCTGAAAACCCACCAGAAGTTAGATATGGGTCGTTTCTGACTCTATATGGTTGTTAGGTTGTTTTTATGTGCTATTGATTCAACCTTGACTCATAGTGACCTTACACACAATAGCTCTGAACCCTACCCCATTCTGGGCCAATATCACTGTCTCTGACACATCTACTTTCATTATCACAAATTACTGGATAAATCCATCCCATCTGAGTCTTCCTCTCCTGTTTTTATCTACATTATTCTAAGCATGACATCCTTCTCTAAGGACTGGTCCCTTCTGGCAACTTGGCTAAAGTATTTGAGAAGAGCCTCAAAATCCTTGCCTCCAAGAAACAGCTTGGCTTCATCCACTTCAAGACAGACCTCTTGGCATATCATGGTATATTCAATACACTTCTCCAGCACCACAACTTAAAAGCATCAATTCTTCTTCTGTCTTTGGTTATAGTCCAGCTTAGGTTATATAATATTTAATCTAAAATGTTGACTTAATAAAAATAAGATTAAGTACATAGTTGAAAAGGTATAACAGATGTTCTCTCTCTGACATATATCTTTGGAAACCACTAGTTATGAAAATTCTTAGTGTGAGTAAACTACAGAGCTATCTTCCATATATATAATTATCTTCTGAAAATTAACAGAAAAAGAAGTTAAATTCTTAAGTTTTAAAGTATTAACATGAGATAACTTTTAAATTACATACCTAAAGCTTTTATTTCTGCATTAATTATATCAAAAGTAAGATTATCACCAAGTTTGTAGGCTAATACTGCGCTGAGATGGTTAACAATGTGCAGCCTCATCCTGGCAAACCGTTACAACTTTCTTCATTACAGGGATAAGGGATTTGTCGATGAGACAGTTCCACAACATTTTTTATCTAATCGAAAATTGACTCCAATTAATATTTCCTCTAAGGCAAGAGAGATACTCCACTGAGACTTGTAACTTCTTTCACTCAAAGGTAATTATCAAGCTCAAGGAATGATTGGTTTAATAGAATTTCTAGTGATTATATATAAAGTATATGTGATATAAATCAGGAGATTGAGCATTCCCATAAATATCACGAATATTTAAATACTTTTCATGAAATATATTCATAACTGTCTTTAGATTTTTCTAATGACACATATCTCAGTGAAAAATTTTACAATTAGATCTAGCTCTAAGCTATTTTTTCTTTCTTTTTAATATGCTACCCTTTTAGAAATTATATATATATATGAACAAAAATTCAACCATAAGTTATATGACACATTATTTAGTTAAGGTGTCAAATGATTGATACATTTATATAAAAATGTTTACGGCATTGAAATCTATGGGAGAGAGAATAGTCTAAAAGTATTATATTTTAGGGCATTATTTTTATCGTAGGAGTATGCAATGAGGGTTGTAGAGTGGATTATATTTGGGGCTAGGGGGT
>NW_006399793.1:9906117-9907723 GCF_000299155.1 Elephantulus edwardii | reverse complement strand
TTTTGTGTTGATTAGTTCATTAAAATAACTTCATTTGTGCATTTGCTTTTTATTTAGAACCACTAGAAAGAGATTTTGACCTGATGGGGAGATATTAAAATGGATTCTTAAGTAGAGAGAAAATAAAAGGGATTGCTTTCATATTAATCCTGAAAACGTTCCCGGTCAGTCACCCACACTGATAGGGGGTATGTTAAACTCCACCTATTGTTACATGATATGTTTAATTTCTGGATACTAAATCTTAAAATATTCCCCATTGTAACCTAATACATTGTTTCTTCATCTTTCAAGGGGAAAGAAAACATATAATCCAAGCTCCTATAAAAAAGAGGAAATAATGGGCAATACATATTGCTGAATATTTTCAATAAATCCTAAATGTTTAGGTGAAATTTAACATGTAACTTTATGTCAAAACTCTGCTGCTGGTGCTGCTTCTCTACTAGCAGGGCAAAAGAATAAATTTTGTTTCTGTGAAGTTGTTAAATATTCAGGAAACAAAGTTTGGATTAAAGATAATAGTTTAAAACTAAGTGCATCTCCCACCCTCTATCCCAGAATATTGTTTAAGTATTAATTTCTGTAAACTTATACTTTTAAGATATTATATAGAAGCGTTTTAGTTAAAGGTCTGTAGAGAAAACTTAATAGATAAGATTATGTATTTTTATTTATTAACTTACATATTAAAATATGGGGAAATGAGTATCTCAAATCCTTTTAAAACTTTAATGAGCACATTTTGAGAGATTAGTAACACCTCTTCACCTCAACCAACTTCTCAACCCTGCTTTAAGGGAATCACATGAGTACTTGACCTCAGTAAGATTTTAAGAAGAAAAACAAACTTCATAAAACTTAATCACATTAGCTGAGAGCTGGAAGGATGTTTTAATGCTGTTTCTAAACCACCAAGTTCCATTACATGAATCCCATCAACATAATCCATTCTAAAGAAAAAAGGAATGAATCAAATGGAAAAGATTTGTAATTGTATTATCTTAAATCTCTGGGGCAATTAGAAACATTTTTTATCTGTACACCTAGATATAACCTTGACTTTTCCTAATTGGCCTATCAATTCAGATAATATGAAATGCAGGAACACTTTTGCAGCATTGTAAATTGAAAAGAATTCTAATTGTTGAAAGCATGTGTACCAGTCATATGTGAATAGACAGGCAGAGAAAGAGGAAAGGAACAAGTGCATTTATAATAGGATGAAGTGTTAGAACTTGAAGTATTTCTGTTAATGATTACAGGTTATTTCTTAGCATAGAAAGATTGATAGTTCCTTTTCTGTCTGTGATGTATCCTTCATAGTTGTTATGTGGCTTTACCTAGTTGTATTGTTTGAAAAAAAAAAGCCAAACCACTTATATATTAATGTCGTTGTGTAACATAGAGTTGAAACAGACTCATAGCTGAACCTCCAGTGGGTTTTCAGACGTAGTTAATCATGTAGGTGGAGATTGCCCATCCTTCTTGCAAAGACAAAAAACAAATATGGTATATAGGTTGTATTAAAATAGACTTAGCACCATAAACACTCTTGGTATGATATTTTAAAAAACAGATTATAGTACTTATATCTGAAAAATAT
>NW_006399793.1:9903802-9905377 GCF_000299155.1 Elephantulus edwardii | reverse complement strand
TGACTCCCCAGCAAGTTTTCAGAGACAGTTAAGTAAATCATGTGAGAGGTGATTGTCCTTCCTTCTCACAGAACATCTGGTGGATACAAAGCACTTGCTTTTGTGATTGCAGCAGTTTCTTACCATTAAGCTAGTGGATAAGGAGTTGTGCTACCAACCCAAAGATAGGTGATTCAAGTTCACCAGTAGTTGCCCCTTGGGCGAAAGATTGGCAATCTACTCTTCCGCAATTTACAATCTATATAAACATGCTGAAGGGTCATTAAGTTGGTTCTGACTCAATGACAATGATGTGTGTGTGTATACACAAATAAATATTAGTGTAATGTTAGTTTAATTTTGCTTAAATAGTTTGGGCACTAATTTTTCAATATCGGGTTTATTAATATTTGTTTTTATTTTCTAGATGAATACTTTCAAATACACTTAGGTAAATTTATAAACAGGAACTAAAACAACTAAGAAAGGCATGTTTATGCTGTCAAAAAAGTTTTACTCTAGACATATTTTCCTAAATACATAAATTTGATTAAAAAATATAGGGCGCAATGTATATATAATAATCACCATTCAACAAAACTGTGAAGAAAATGAATGAAGCTTGGAAGAGTATATGAATTTCCAAGCTTTAGAAAAAAGTTAATCCATTCTAAAAAGTTCTAATTTTAATTTTATTACAGCTTCTCTATATCTATAACCCTAACTTGCATATTTCAAATAAAAGCAAACATTACAACGTAACTTTTTCTCCCAAAATACATATTTAGGAGTTTTTAGAAACCAAAATCAATGGACAGTAGAAAATAATTTTATGTTAATCATAATATAAATTATTATTATGTTGATGAATTATTATTTACAGTCATTATAATATATAACCTGAATATATTGATTATTGTAAACATCATTTGATAATTTTAGCATAAATATGTAGTTTATATAGCTTTTAAAGTCATAAAAATTATAGAATTTGAAAAATGTTCTAGTATAAACATGTTGTTGTTGTTATTTGCTGTCGAGTTGCCTGCGACTCATAGCGACCCTATGTACAACAGCCTAAACTCTGTTCTGTCCTGTGCCAATCTCACCATCTCTGACACACCTACCCCCATTACCCCAGTTACTGAATCAATCCATCTCATCAATTGTCTTCCTCTCCTCTGCTGTCCCTCCAACCTCGCAAGCATGTCAGACGAAACTTCTGAAGCCTTGCTTCCAAGGAGCAGCCTGGTTTAACCCTCTCCAGGACAAACCTATTTTTTATCCTAGCAGTCCATGGTATTCTCAATACTCTTCTCAACAACACAGCTCAAAGGCATCAATTTGCCTTCTATCATCCCTAGTCATCGTCCAGCTCTCTGATGCACAACAAGTGATTGCAAAGACCATGGGATGTATCAGGCACACTTTAGTCTCCAGACTGACATCGTTGCACTTCAATACTTTAGAGAGGTCTCTAACCACAGATATTACCATCCCAATAGGTCTTTTAATTTCCTGGCTGCTGGTGCCAAGAATGTTTACTGTGGAGCTAAACAAACCAAAACCGTGAATAATCTCAATCTCTTCACCATC
>NW_006399793.1:9892021-9903632 GCF_000299155.1 Elephantulus edwardii | reverse complement strand
GCAGATTGTTGATGATTCTTCCTCCAATCCTGATGCCACATTTCTCCTCATAGAGCCCAGCCTCCTGGATAAACTGTTCTGCATAAAGATTGAAAAGGTATAGAGACAGGATGCAGCCCTGGTGTACACCCAATTTTGAACCATGCAGTGTTTCCCTGCTCTGTTCTGACAACTGCCTCCTGGTTCAAGTGCAGGTTTCGTATTAGCACAATCAAGTGTTCTGGGATTCCCATTCTTCTCAGAATTAGCCAAACTTTGTTATGATCCACACAGTCAAACGTCTTTGAGTAATCAATGAAATAGATAGACATTCTTCTGGTACTCGTTTTCAGCCAAGATACATCTAACATTAGCTACAATATCCCTAGTACCACGAGCCCTTTCTAAACCCAGCCTGGACTTTGGCAGTCTCTGCAGATGTGCTCTTTCAGTCATTTTTGGATAATCTTCAGCATAATCTTGCTCGCATGTGATATTAATGATATTGTTCAATAATTTCCACACCTTGTGGGATCACCTTTATTTAGAATGGAAACAAATATAGATCTCTACCAGTCAGTTGGCCAAGTGGTTTTATTCCAGATTTCTTAGCACAACTTGGTGAGCAAATCTAGGGCAGCATCTGTTAGTTGAAATATGTCAATTGGTATTGAAAGGTTATTCTAGGAATAAGAATTCCACATCTTTTATCTTTGTAAACTAATTAACAATTTCTCAGCAATAATAGTTAAATAATTATTAACTTTACAGTTCAGTGCTTATTTTTAATTTCTTAATAATTTAATAATTAACCTTTGTAGATTTTTAATAGCTGTATTAATGGCTAAGGTTCTCTATCATTGTTACAAGTTATTCATCTGTACAGAAAAGTCAGATAGAAGTACATACCAAATATAGTACAGCATTTTGCTTAATAGTCTTAATTTTCAATTTTGCTTTTTAATATCGTAAGTGGCCAAGGGTAGAGATAGCAGTTACAAATTACTAATTGTTCCTATAAGCATGCTTGTGAGATTGTAATTTTAAGTCATAGCTTTTAGGTCATGCTATTAAAGCTCACAATAGCAAAAAAAGCTCACAATAACTTTAAAAAATATTATTCTTACTGTTGTTGTTATGTGCCGTCGAGTCACTCGCGTCGAGTCACTATGTACAACAGCGCTAAACCTTGCTCTATCCTGTGCCAATCGTACTGCCTCTGACACACCCATCCCGATTACCCCAGTCACTGAATTAATCCACCTCGTAGAGGGTCTTCCCCTCCTGTGCTGTCCCTCCACCCTCCCAACATGATGTCGCTCTCCAAAGACCTCTCCCTCCTTACAACATGTCTAAAGTATGTCAGATGAAGCCCTCAGAATCCTTGCCTCCAAGGAGCAGCCTGGTTTAACCCTCTCCAGGATGAATCTGCTTCTTTTCTTGGCAGTCCAGGGTTCATTCAATTCTCTTCTCCAGGACCACAGCTCAAAGGCATCAATTCTCCTTCTATCTTCCTTAGTCACTCACTGTCCAAATTTCTGATGCATAACAAGTGATTACTAGTCTATGATTGTTTATTCCAAGGAGCTCTGACATCAGGTCCAGTAAAGTCTCTTAATGACCTTCCTTTATATTCAATGTCATATGTGCCAATTAGAAAATATGTCTCTGTAGAAAATTTTGCATGTAGGTAAAACTATCTCTAACCAACAAATTCTTTTGAGATAGTAAAACTATTATGAAAAGTTAAACTTGGAGTAAATGCTGCACTGAAGTTACACCTCTGAAATTAGTTGCTTACATGGAGTATCTGTCAATGTAAAGAAAATTATAGTAAACTCACACTTTAAAATATTTTACTGATGATGTATTTATTTCTATATGCATTATGATGATTGTCTTAAAAAACTTAATAAATTGAAAGAAAAAATATATGTACCATATACTTAAGAAATGCAGTTTTACTTGGGAACTAAAAATGAAATAGGTGGTATTTTTTATATATATTTGTTAGCATGAAATAATAAATATAATACTAATCATCAATTTTATCCAAAACACAACAATTGTCATTTATGTTAATATTTCCATTGATACCATTTACTCCAAAATATTTTTAGTGTGCAAGTTTGAAACCTACCTTCTGCAAAATCTAGACATTGATGGAAGACTCTATAACAAACATTAAACAGAAGATGTTTAAAGATATCTAAAAAAGGATTTGTATTTGTTATTGATACATTAATGTTCAAAGTTGCTATAAATTATTACAAGAAATCATAATGGAAACCACTCGGCGGAAAATTATATTTTCTTAACAAACTTTAAGGAGGTAAGGTGAAAAAAAAAATGCCTCACTGCATGCAGTACAATCTAACTTTGAGATTAAAGGCCATCTAACTGCCCTGATGTGTCCACTTGCCCTACAGAGGTCACTTTTGGTTGCTGTGAAGCCGAACACTGTGACACTGATGTGTCAAATGCGTTTACCCATGGTGGACAGTGTTTGGGAGAGCTCCTGGATCAAATCAAGCTTGGAAGCAGAGCGGCATCCACTTCCGTAATAGCTTGCCTCCGGAAACCCTATGAACCTGGAGAGAGGATGAAAGGCACCCAAGCGTTGAGGACTCTCCTTCATAGGGTCGCTATGAGTCGCCTGTGACTCGACGGCACTTAACAACAACAACAACAACAACAACAACTTTATTTTTACTGTAATTATTGTTTTACAAGCTACAGAGTTACACACAGTAGAGGTCTGGTATTCATTTTGGGGGGGTGAATTATAATGATAAAACACAGTACAAACAGCACAATCTATGAGATAATTAATGAAAAAAAGTAAGAAAGTTTAATAAATTCTTTCAACTTAGAAACAACTCTTAACATATTTAATGTCAAAAAACAGTGTTCCTTAAATTCATTATTTTAGTTATTTTAACTTCACAAATATGGAAAAATAATTTAATCTTAAAGTATACATTTCACACAATTATTGTTTGACTTTGTAGGAAAGGAAGCTGAATTAATTTTTTTAGGATATTATAGTCATTTATATCTAACCTCCAGATGTCAGAGAAGAGTACTTGGATTTCATGTAGACATATTTCATTTCTTCAGAATGCAAGCTGATTTCAGATATAGTCAGAAAAGGAGATACGCATAAATCTATATGACCAGAAGAGATAAGTAGATCATAAAAAGTCCACACACATCATAACCCTGCACATCTAACACAGAGATAAGGACAGTTACAGATTATTATGACATGGATAGCTTGATAATCTATGGTAAATCTATGATAAATTTCAAACTATAACAAATATAATGACTCATTTTTTTTTAAAAGAAACAAACCACAAAGGCATAAATTTATCCTGAGATTTGTGTCCCTATGAAACTGAATAGTTCAAAGTCAAACATTATGTGACACGCTTTAGATTACTCTTATGAAAGACACTATAGAAATGTCACCCTATTATAACCTACTGTATTTAAAAATTAACTGCAGCAGAACAGCTACTGGAAATGAATACAGACTCACATGATCAGCCCCATCTATTACTCACTTGTAGTTAATACAAGACATTCTTTAGAAAAAAGAGTCTAAAAGACAATGAAATAAAAACATTACTAAAAGGAATGCATTTAATTTCAGGGTTGTTGTTTTTTGGTGGTTTTGTTTTTTTAAATATTCATCCTAACAGACTCATAGTACAGTATTTTCTCTTTAATAATAGAAGCCTTTCATTTAAATGATGCAATCAGCATGCCACAAGCAGGCTCTTTCTTTAGTGGGAGGAGTTAGCAGTTCCAACATTCAATTGACCTGTTTCCAAATAATCTACAGGAAGAAAATGAAGATTAAGTCCTCTAACAAGAGCAGTTTTCACAGCCTGGCTACAAAGAGAAGGATTCCATAAAAAGATGAGAGGGCAAGCCGCATTGTGCTGGCCCACTTAAATCTTATTTCCAATTCACTAAATGTGTTATTTGACTTGGCAAGTGAGCTGGTATGTGTATTAGATCAGCAGGGAACCTAATCAAGGAGATGCCAAGTTTACTGCAGCCCCTCTGAGCTGCATTAGCCTCAACTAGTGACCTTAAGCAAAGTGGGTGGTTGAACCCAAAAGAGAATAGCATTAACTTTTGCTTGAAGTTCAGCCTGATTTGAAGTCTCCTTTTGTGCGTATTCAAAAAAAAAAAATTAAAAAATGCAAAAAGCATTTAACAGAATTGAATCTAGTCTGCTCAGCACCATCTTCACACGCAAAGCTTCATAGAAGCTTGCCTCCATTAATGCTGACACATGCAAAAGAAATGAAAAGCATTAACTCAGCTGAGGCACTTGATTTTGCAGCTGCAGAACAATTTACTTTGTAACTCAGTAACTCAGATGGGGTTTTTCCACCCAGATAAACTGCTAATTTGCTAATTGATACAAAAAGTATTTTCAAATATTAAATAAACTGCAAATAAAGCAAAAAACAACTAAATTACAAGGAAACATGAAAAATACATACATTAGTTGAACATTTCTTAATAAACTATTAATAGACACATTTTCAAAGAATGTTTTCTCCTAATACCTACCATTAATTTCAATCTTAATATTCACACAATGAATTACATATACAAGTGAACTTTTGCATTGTACTTATACCACTGAACTACAAAAACTTTGCAGTTGAAAAAAAATAGTTGTCATATAATTAATTCAAGCAAGAGAGCCATTTTCCAAAATTCATTTGTTCTCAACTTAGTTTACCTATTTTATACTTTCTGTTTTGTTTATACATCCAAAGTAAATGACTAATAGTGCCAGTTTTTACACATAATTTAAAATCAGTGTGGAATGTTTCTAAGATATTGAACGTAGAGGTACACAAATACTAAAAGCCACGTTGTCTGTGAAAATAGTTATCAGTGTTAAGTAAGAACACTTTATAGAATTCCCATGAAGTCTTCCTTCTGACTGTAAATACTTTGGAATATAAGAGAATGCTCATTTTATTCCCACTTACATTTTCTACAATTTGTTTGCTTTCTTTCCTCCATATGATCTGAAACAAGAAGTTAAGCAAAGAATCATCATCCTCTAGAAAGTGCAAAAATTATAATCAAGGCCAGCAAACACAAGCATCCTTCCTGCCAATTTGTTCACCTTAATGGTTAACTGATGGAACAATTCCACAAACCCTCAGATTCCTAGCTAGAAGCCCTAGCGGTGTGCCACTGGGTCACTTTTAAAAAGAACAAAACAATTATATCAATACATGATTGCAGATAGATGTA
Organism: Elephantulus edwardii; assembly: GCF_000299155.1. NCBI lineage: Eukaryota > Metazoa > Chordata > Mammalia > Macroscelidea > Macroscelididae > Elephantulus > Elephantulus edwardii. Next base: position 9,898,358 of record NW_006399793.1, on the reverse strand, counting down.
CCCCAGAAAAACAATTGCAATTATATCACACATGGGTTGGGTTTTATTTGTTTGTTTTTGGGGGGTAGTGGCTTTAGATTGAACTGAAGAGTGTTTTGCAAATAACATAGTTAATTGGCACCAACTTATTTTCCCCCAACTCTGAAACCTCAAAAGATTTTCCAAACATTAATTGCAATGGTACCCTGGTGAGGCTGATATTATCATACCTATTTTCCAGGACAATAATCAGAGAGCACAGGGCCCATTTCTTGCCTTGCCCCATGCCCTTCAGAGCTTGTCCAAGCTCAGAGCTCCCTTAAAAACCACTGTATCAGCTCCATGGGAGCATAGAGGGAATTGAGAAATGGGCTCTTAGAGATTTAAGGGGTTTTGTAAGGTTGTGTGCAAGTGAGCTGCAGCTAAAAGTCAAAGCTGGAAATCTCAGACCCCTTATTCCATGGTTAGATATATTTTATCATTAAATTAATTCATGTAGAATATCAGCTTTGCAGGAATGTGCTGTTACAAAAGATGATATATTGCCAATAAGTTTTTAAAATACCTTTTAATAAGAAAAAAGTCTCTATCTGATTTGAATAAAAATAAAACACCACATTTTTATGGACAATGTGTATGATAGTCAAGCCAAATCCAAAAATGAATTTCCACCTTGATTTTTATAAAATAGAGAAAGAGATGCTAACAGTCTAATTGAGAGTAGAGACTAGATTCCTCTCCCGCGTCAGACAGTATTATAAAGAAGAGCCATATGCAGAAGGTGAAATGAGGGTTAAAAGTCACCCCAAACATGCTGCAAAGGCCTGTGGGCATCCCAACCTTTTTTCTTTAATTGGGAGGAGAAGAGCTTTTGACTAAAGACGAAGTTCCACAATGTAGGCCGGTAGCCCAACTGGGAAATACCCTTGATTTGAAGAGTTCGCAGCAGTTCTATTCTGAACTCTTTATATAGCTGCCTTTTCAATCCTGGGACACATATTTTAAGGTAAAAAGGGTATTTTACTAATTTTTTTTAATGAATCTTTGACTGGAAGCAATATTTGGAGTTGGTAATCATCGGCTGGTTCCTTTCCCCTTCTGCACTACAGGAATGAGGGCAGTTTCACAGCTGGTTGTCAGCACAGCTCTTATTACTAACACCAATTATTGATTTTTTTTAAAAGGCCTACACTATTAGTACCCTGCTACATCTGCTCACATAAAATATGTTTTAAAATTCCTTTTTAAAAAATATAAAATCTGACTCTAACCTTTCTATCATCAGTGTGCACACGCTTTTTACATTTTTTATCTCAAAACTTCACACGTTTAGCAAACCAGGAGATTTCTCTCTTCTTTCTTTCTTTTTTTTTTTTTAACTTCTAGGCTAATTTAGAAGCAGAAATGCTTTTTTGCTCATATGATCTCTCTGCCAGGCATCATGTTAGAAAAAGCAAATGGTGAGGAGTAAGTAGAGAATAAAAGGACACAAGTACAGAGTTATGGATATGCTATCCCTTTTTTCCTATCTTTATTTCACATGTTCTATCACAATGAAGCTGAAGCTAGTCATAAAGACTCACGTGATCTCATTCCTATCTGGCTACTTACCCAATGATGGAACAACTCTACAACACTCAGATTCCTCATCTGAACCTGCAGCTTTCTCTTTAAGAATCCCTTAAGAAAGTTAATTCTAGGAAATGTTTTAAAATAAAATATCCCAATTTAGTCAATATAGTCATTCTGAATTCAGCAAATAATATGCAGATCTGAGAATATTTCTGTTCTACAATGGTTTACATGTCTGCTAAATGTCATCATATCCATATGTCACTGCTAACGATTCGGTGCACTATTTAGACTGTTTCCACCTTTGGGATATTATAAATAGTCTTGCAGTGAACATTGATGTCCATGTGTTTGCTTGCTCTCCTGTCTTCTGTTAGGTATACACTTACAAGTGAGTCTTATATGACTTAGAACTTCAGGAAAGAACTTAAAATTGACTTTTTGTTTATGCAGTTTATGCATGCAACATTGTTCTGCTTTTTTAATGTTAATTTTCTTACAGAGTTGATGTATATTGTGCTTCACACTATTCTTCATTCACATTATGTTTCATACAATCATTCCAATGCATTAGGTTTTATAAAATTAATCACCACCAAACTTTGTCCGTCACTGTCCTGTTTTTCAGGTCCCCACCTAATACTTCCCATTTCCTTTGTTCTTCTGTTTTTGGTTTGTTGTTCTTTTTTCTTTATTTTTTTTCTTATTTCTTCCGTATAATTATCTGATCCAAAGGGGCCAAAGCTAGTCCACGTTATCTTACTAATGCCTGGAATTTCAGTATCTATGCATTTATTTTATTTTTTGCAACTTATAGTTTTCCAACATTCACGCTTCATACATTCCATGTTTCAATTATTAAAGGCTGTTTACCATGATTTTTCTTCATTTTGAGTGCCTTCCAATCTTGGTTGTACCTGAAATGCTGTAACTATCTGTGTTCCTTTACTGTTCATAGGGTTTTTAGAGGCCTGCTATTTAAGAAGTGGATGGCCAATCCTGCTTCCTAGTTTCTCTTAATCCAGGAGTCTATTAAAACCTGTCCACCATAGGTGACCCTTGTGGCACCACTGGCATAGCTTTCAGCATCATAGAAACCCACAAGCTACCTTAGTACAGCAAACTGGCAGACATGTGCTGTACTAATTAGAACAATCTATTCCCCAAATACAACAACCTGAAAATTTAGTTTTGTATATCTAATAGCAAATCAGGCATATGGATATAATGCTACCAGATGCAGGACATGCTCTTAGAAGGAAATTGAAGTGTTCCAGCTGGCAAGCTTAGGTAATCTCACATTTGGATATTAAGGTCACATGGAAGTCTTAGCTGAATCTTTGTTGCTCTGCTACACACGAGGCCCAATCACTTGCTATGCATCTGAGAGCTGGACAATAAATAAGGAAGACATAACAAGAACTGATGGCTTTGAGTTGTGGTATTAGATAAGAGAAACCGTCTATCCCATGGACTACCAAAAGCATAAACAAATATGTCTTGAAGAAAGTGCAGCCAGAATTCTCCTTAGAGGCAACGATGATAAAGCTGTGTCTCACATACTTTTAGCATGTTTCTAGGAGACGCTGCTCGTTGAAGAGGGACATCATGCTTGGAAAGGTAGAGGGTCAATGATTGAGAAGAAGACCCTCAACCAGGTAGATTGACACAGTGACTGCCACAATAGACTCTAGTGTGCCAGGAAGTGTGAGGTTGGCATAGGGCAGGCCAGGGTTCAGATCTGTTGTTAATAAGGTTGTTATGGGTTGTACTCAAGTCAATGGCACTTAAAAACAACAGAAATGGTACCTGGACAAGGAAATAAATTGAAACTAGATTCCAAAAAAGAGAAAGAAAAAGAATATATCGTTGTTCAAATCAGATAGATACTTTCTGAAAGTAAAGAATATCAGAAAGATGTTAACTTGTATTTTATTTACTATGTTGAGGCATTTGACTGTGTGGATCATAGTTAATTATGGATGATATTATGATGAATAGTAATTCCACACCCCTTAATTGTGCTCTTTTGGAACTGTTCATAGACTAAGAAGAAGATATTCAGATAGAACTAGGGGATATCACATAGTTTAAAATCAGAAAATGTGTGTATCTTGGTTACTAACTTTTCACTATATTTACTCAAAATATGCTTAGTAAATAATGAGAGAAACTAGATAATGTGAAGTTCATTTCATCAGGACAGTAGGAAGACTCATTAACAATCTGCTATGATGTTCAGATGACACATTCTTATTTGCTAAAAACAAAGACAATTTGAAGCACTCATATATAAATTAAAACCTCCAATGTACATTATACCTCAACATAAAGAAAACAATAATGATCATACTGGACAAATAAGGAACATTCCAATCAACAGAGTAAAGATTGAATTCTAAGATTTCCTTTTATTTAGGTGTACAATCAATACTCACTGAAGCAGCCAAGAAATCAAATTATGAAAATTGGAAGCCTCCTGCTCTCAAACCTATTGCACAACCATTGTAATAAAAATTATCTGGTAGTGGAACAAGGACAGGCATATAGATCAATGATATAAAATAGAGAACCCAGAAATCAATTCATCAACCTAAAGTCAACTGATATTTGATAAGGTGATAAAGCCCATTAAATGGGGACAAAAATTAGTCTTTTAACAAAGAGTGCTTGCAAAACTGGACTTGTATGTTGAGATAATTAACAGTTTTAGTTTACTTGGTTCCACAGTCAACACTCTTGGTAACATCAGCCAGGAAATCAGGAGACAAATTGCATTGGAAAAGTCAGCTGTGAGGGACCTCTCTAGAGTACTGAAGAGCAACGACGTCAGGCTGGAAACTAAGGTGCACCTGATCCAGGCTATAGTCTTTGCAATTATGTGCTATGCATCAGAGAGTTGGACAGTGAATAAGGATGATAGAAAGAGAATTGATGCTTTTGAGCTGTGGTGCTAGAGAAGAGTTTTGAATATACCATAGACTGCTAGGAGAACAAGCAGGTTTGTCCTGGAGAGGGTGAAGCCAGAATACTCTTTGGAGTCAAGGATTCTGAAGCTTTGTCTGACATACTTTGGGCATGTTGCAAGGAGGGACTGGTCCTAGAAGGACATCATGTTTGGGAGAGTGGAGGGACGGTGCAGTAGAGGAAGATCCCTGATGAGATGGATTGATTCTGTGAGTGGAGTGGTGAGAATGAGTGTGTTTGAGATGGCGAGGTTGCCACACAATAGAAAGGCATTTAGAACTCCTGTACACAGGGTCGCTATGAGACTCTAGGGTCTCAAGTGACTCGATGGCACATAATAACAACAACAGCAATGTGGAGGAACTCAACTTTCAATATGGATTACATGTCAACCTAAAGGAAACTAAAATTCTCACCACTGTCTCTATAGGCAGCACTAGAGTTTGAAGCTGTCAATGACTTCGTTTTACTTGGATTCACAGCCATTTGGTATCAGCAGGCATGAAATCAGGTGTATTGAATAGGGAAAGTCTGCAGTCAGGTACCTTTCCAAATTATTTAGGATGCCTTTAAATTGTGGTGTTGGAGAAGAGTGCTTGCTGGCTATCCCATGAACTGCCAAAAGAGCAAACAGACATATCTTGAAAAAGGTACAAGCAAAGTGGTGCTTGGACAAAAAGTTGATTAAACTTTACCTCACATACTTAGGCATGCTGCTAGGAGAGGCTATTCATTGGAGAAGGACATTATGTTTGAGGAGGTGGGGGGACGGCAAAAGAGAGGTAGACCCTTGACTAGGCGTTTGTTTTTGGACACTTGGGTTGTTTCCATCTCTTTGCTATTGTGAATAATGTGGCAATAAACATGAGTATACATCAGTTTGCGTGGCATCTCTAGTTTCTTCACGGTATATTCCTAGTAGTGAACTTGCTGGGTCAAGTTGTATTTCTGTTTTCAGATTTTTAGGAAAGCATCATACCACCTTCCATGGTGGTTGCACCATTTTACACTACCACCAGCAGTGAACAAGGGTTCCAATCTCTGCACAACCTTACCAGCATTTGTTGTTTGCTTCTCTGTTGAACTTTGATATTATTACTGGGGTGAGATGATACCTCATCATTGTTTTTATTTTCATCTTTCTGAGAGCTAGGGATTTTGAGCATTTCTTCATGTGTTTGTTTGCTATCTGAATGTCTTATTTGATGAAGTGTCTATTCCTATACTGTGAACATTTTGTGATTGGGTTATCTTTATTTTTGGAGAGGGATATGATGCTTGGAAAAGCAGAGGGTTGGTGAAGGAAAGGAAATCAGAACTGAGACACAAATTGAGATATATACACCTATGTTCATAGCAGCATTATTTATAACAGCAAAAAATGGAAACAGTCCAAATGGCAATATCAACAAATGAATGAATGGAGAAGTTGTGGCACATTCACACAATAGGATACAATGCATTATGAAGGAACAAACACTTCATAAAATGCCATATAACTTGGAAGAGACAAGATACCACTGTGCTGGGCAATATATGTCAGTCACATAAGACAAATATTGGATAAGACCACTACTGTGCTAATTGGAAGATGACTAAGTAAGATACGTAGAAATGTTCAAAATGTAATGGGGAAAGGAAAAAAGAGGGACAGGAAAAGGAGAAAAAACAATAGAGGGATAGCAGAGATTGATGAAGAGTTTGATAGATAGTGAAGGATTGGGAAATGGCCAATACGGTCTTGAAAAGACAGAGGGATAATAGGCATAATGCAATGGTATTATATAAAATATAATGCATATGAATTATTATATATAAC
>NW_006399793.1:9884602-9891686 GCF_000299155.1 Elephantulus edwardii | reverse complement strand
TTTTTTAAATGTCTTAGCCATTCTAGTGATAGTAAAGTGGTACCTAATTATGATTTTGATTTTTATATATTATAGACTTCAAGATGTTGAGCAATTTTACATGTGCTAGTTATCTTCTACCTAAATTACTTGACTATTTTGGTTTTAAGTGGGTTAGTCTTTTTGTGGTTAAATTGTTTAACTCTGTATATAGTTTGTATTTAATCTGTTGAAGTCATATGCATTTTGGATATTAGATTCTTATCAAACACATGATTTCTGGCAATGCTTCTTCAATCATTAAATTGTCTTTGTAGTCTATGATTGTCTTTTAAATAAATAAATAAAAAATAATTTTTATGGGATTTCACAGATGTAATTTTGTTTTATGATTTGCTTCATTCAATGTTTGGTAATGAATGGGGAGGGGAACGAAAAGATTATTGGCTTTTGAAAGCTCTATCATTATATTTTTAGTGTTGTTTCTATCAGTAAGGCCACATTTTCCAGCTGCCAACTCATATTCTTGTTTAGCAATTCACATTCCAGTCACCAGTAAATATCAATACATGCTGAACGCATATTTGATCAATTTGAGACTGTAACAATTGGTTAAAATATTCAAATTTTGTCTTTGATATTAGTTCTTGAATTGTACTTTTGAATAATAGTCATTAATTACTGATCCTTAAGCATAGGTGAAGTTTATGCAAGTTTTCACTTTCCTATGTTTCTTTAGACTTACAAATACGAAATAGAATTGAATTAATTGACATTAATTATAGTTAATTCATATAAAAATCAACTTAAACATAGGTTTTGTAGGCTTTTTAATAACAAAGATTGTATTAGATACAGTAAAAAGCAAACAAAAAACATCTGGGACTGAGAAATACTCTCTCTTGAAATGTTAATGATGTATCACTTTGTTATTGTTAAGTTCTGTAGGGACCCAGAGCGACCATCCTGTCTAGAACACAACACTTTCATCTTTTGTCTGAGATCATAGAGTTTCCAGAGGTAAGGTTTTCTGGAAGTGGAATGTGGAGATCCACAAAGACCACGCCTGAGGGCACCAGAGCAAGGAAAGTCCAAAAGCCATTTTAAAGGCAAGGCCAAATCTCATCAGCTCACACCCTAAGGTGATCAATAGCCACACCCTATTCTCAACCCCAAACCGGAAAAATAAACCTTTGCAGAATGCTCATCTTCTTAGCCTGGAAATAGCCCCAGACTGGCTAACAAAAGGCTTCTTTTAGTGCTTCATAATTAAGAGTAATGTCTTCCGCCAACTCCTGATTTGTAGTACAAACATTTCCTTGCCCCATGCTTCTTTTAATTTACAAAATCAGATAGAGAGTTAGATTAAATTATCTTTAAATCTACTCTAACATATACCTGACACAAACTTGCTTGCTAAAAATGGAGTAGCACTTACTGCAGAAGAAAAACCACAGACCTCCATATGGGTTACATAAAGGAAACAAAAGCCCTCACCACTGTACTGGTAGGTATCATGATGTTGTTGCTGTTGTGTACTGTTAAGCAGGAACAGACCAATAGCTGAATCTATGGCAGGTTTTCAGATAGAGGAGATGGCCCATTTTTCTCCTGCAGAGTGGCTTGTGGCCTCGAACGAAACACATGCTGTTGGGATTGCAGTGCAGTTTTTTACCACTAGGCCACCAAATCTTAGGTATCATGATAGATGGAGAAAAAATTAGTTATTAATTATTTCTTTTTACTTGAGTTCACAATCAACACTCATGATAATAGCAAAGAATCAAAAGAAGTGTTGCATCAGGAAATATTGATGTTAAAAGACCTCTCCAAGCGCTAAAGAGCAAGAATTTGAGTTTAAAGACTGATCCAAGTCTTGTTATTTTCGATTGTATCCTATATATCTGAAAGTTGGACAATGAAGAAGGAATGCAGAAGAAGAATTTCTGCATTTGAATTGTGTTGTTGAGGAGAGTAGTGAATATCCCATGGACTACACAAAGAACAAAGAAGTCTATTTTAAAGGAAGTACAACCAGAGTGCTCTTTGCAGGCAAGAATGATGAAACATTGTCTCTTTTTCTCTGGGCATATTTTCAGGTATAAATAGTCCTTAGAGATTTCATGGTGTGCAAGACTAAGTCAAGGAAATCAATGAAGACCTTCAATGAGATGGATTGACACAGTGACTACTGTAATGGACTTCAACATGAATATAAGAAATTGTAAGGATGGTGCAGAATAGAGCGAACTCAGATCTATTATTCATAGCTGATTTGATAGCAGCTAATGACAACAATCAAAGTACAGCTTATAGTTATTTATAATAATAATTTTGTTAAATGCAATAAAAGGCATCTGAGAATGAGAAATAATCTTTCTACAAATATTGAACTCTTCTTTCCCCTTTTGTTATGATTTCTAAATTAAAATTATAATTTATTACCTTAGACATGAAATTTTTATTATCTAAGTTCATCTTCTAACATTTATTTTAGGATATATTCTCTTGAATGAAATAATTGTATTAGCTACAGAAATAGCTAGAATGACTATTGTTAAAAAGAATTGAAATATTGCCTTATGTAAAATTAGAGTATGCAGAGGAAAATGATGTGACATTTAGTTATTTAATTAACTTTTTATTGTTGTGATAATTCTAAGGCAGCTGTAAGAGAAAAGATAAACACCCTACGTACGTCACCTAGTTATCTTACTCATGATTTTGACCATAGATGGATACAATCAGTATTATTCAGCTTTCTTAAGTTTCTGTCTTTGTGTGCATGTGTGTGAACGTGCGTATGCACCCAAGGGTATACTTCGATACAATTTTTTCACATACCTTTGAATTTTAGCATACAAATATTTTCTTAAATTACATGTTATTATTATTCCAAAACATATAAAAGTACTGAGGAGATTTTCCTTCAAAATCATAATCAAAAGAAAGGATAATGAACACCTCACTGGAATGGGGGAAAGGAAGAACAATCTGAAAGGACAATTGCAAATTTTGTGTATGACAATTAATAGTGTGGAACAGGAGTAGCATTAACAAAGTGAATTGGGGGAAGGGAGGGAGGGAAATGTGCATGAATGAATAAAAGCCAATCTTTTTGTGAATCTTCACTAAAATAAAAAAATATCTAAAATAATCATAATCAAGGCATAATTTCAGTTTCAGCCTCTTTTGTACTGATTACTACAAATAGCTGGTGAAAATTGACACCTGTTCCTGATTTAAAAGCAACATGAAGAATCATGATTGACCAATATTTTCCCCTCATCAATTCACCACATAGTTTTAACCAGAGGTTCACAAAATGTTAAGGGATTCACTTCTAGTGTTCAGGGCATTAGCTCATTAAGAGTAATAGAGCAGGCTTCTAGTTTGAAAAAGACACTGGCTCAAATGCATAATGATTTCACTTTCAAATTTCTTTTATCTCAGTGCTTCTACTTCAACAAATAAAAGTGCTTCCGATATAATAAGAAGACTAATGAGCATTGTAGATGATTAGGAAAATATTAAAATACTTCCCAAGGCATAATGACATCTTTTTCCCCCAAATTAATAAAAAAGGGATGTTTCTATTGTTAGGATCTTTATTGCCTGAATATGATCTCAGTACTAGACACAAAACTTTTGAACAAATTTAAGAAGAGAGAATATTTTCAGAGTTTCTGAAGTGAAGTTTTATTAACTTAAGAAAGACTATGTATGTACTTCAGGATTACATCCTTAAAATAAAATGTGCCAAAATGGGTCATTTGAAATCATTGCTTCGTTGCAGCTGGGAGTTGGCATTTTGCTGATCAGCTCACCGTGGACTCTTGCGTATGCTCACTATAAAGTGGTTACAAGTCCAGCCTTCCGATGTTATAGTTGGCTGCACTATAAAAGGACCATTTTCTAGTAAGTGCCTTACTTGCTACAGAGCCAGAGTGCAGAAGCTCTTTCATCAGTCACAGTTTTGAAACAGCAAGGGGTAAGACTGTCTCAGTTTGTTCAAAATAGGTATTGTGCTGTTTACAAAGAATAGTGATGACAACCTGGAAAGAGCTCATAACCAAGGGTTATGCAACAGAACTTAAATAAACGAAAAATAAAGAACATAATTTCACCCACAAAATGAGACATCTGCAAACCACTACAGCAAATTGTACAATGAACAGTATCTCCAGGGTCTCGTCATGTAATTCAGTGCTGTTTTTGGCTCTCCTTCATTCTAGGCTTGAAGACAGATTGCTTTACAAGGTACATCAGCCTTCAGGGAATAGCAATTTCCTTTCCCCCACAATAACACAAACGTAGGTTTTCAAACTGTTTATCTTTGATCAAATTTATATTACTTAGTACACTAAGCAAATAGATCTATTATTTGTCATAGAAATTATTGCTTCCTGTGGTTATTTTTAATGGGTTGTGTTGTGTTTTTGTTTTTTTTTTTAAATTTTGTCTTGATTTTTTTACTTTTGTTTTTTTTCTTTTTCATTTTCTGGGCAATTGGTAATGAGGGCTGATAACACCACCATTTGTTTCTTATTATTGTAATGATCTCAGAAAGCCATTTTAAAATATGATCTGCTTTTTAATGTACTGGATAAACTACTATGCTGCCAGGAATTATACCCAACTTCCTCACTCAATAGTCATGGGAACTCAAGCAAAAACCAAAACCCACACACATAATGCAGGAAACCACACGGAATGTATATATTACATTTCTGTGGTGATGTGTTTACCAAGAAAGACCACTTTAGCGCTATTACAACACCAGAAATATAAAATCCGAAATGTTCAAAATGGGAAACGCAGCTATAAATGAGTGTTCAGTTGTAAAGTATTTTGGCTTTTGAAATATTTTCAGTCATTTATTAACTGACAAATTTTATTCAAAATCATAATTTATTTACTTAAAAAAAGCAGCTTAATGAGAATACTATCCCATTATGCTCATCTCTGAAATGTAAAAATCCTACTCAATATCATAAATGTTTTCATACTGTTATCTTTATATATTTACAATCTGTCTTAATTTTATCTAAATATTATAACCAATATATTTGAACAATGACCATAATTATTTGAATTATTTTTTTTTACATTATTTGTCTTTTCACCCTCTTCATTTTCAAAGCAGGACAGTGTTTTCTTTTGGGGCAAGGTGAGGAAGAAATATATTGCATCTCAGATTTAGATTAGACTTTAAAACTTAGGAGTTAGTTTCATTTTTCTTCTAAATTTGGCACACTCTAGTACCTGGTGGTTGTTGTTGTGTACCATCAAGTACATTCTGTTGGGTTTTAAAAGGCAGTTAATTGAACAAGAGAGGGTTTCCCATCCTTCTTCTGTGGAGCAAGTGGTGGATTCGAACCATGTGCCTTAGGGATTACAGTGCAGCTTTAGTATCAAGGCAAATATCTTTTTCCTTTTTCTATTTATTTCTGAATGTAACAATAATAGTGTTATTTCCTATTTTCAATTTTCTCCTTAATCTGAGCTCTGAGACTAATGTCATGGGCTGCTCTGTGGGAGAAGAGTGGGCAGTCTCCTCCTGTGTGATTAACTGCCTCTGAAAACCCACTGAAGGGACAGCTATGGGTCATTTCCAAATCTACAATGAATACAACAATTCCTCATTTGGTTTAAGAAAAGTAAGGTTTTGTTGTTTTTTTTTTTTCTACTGTGTACTGTGGGAGAAGGATGGGTAATCTCCCATGTGATTAACTGCCTCTAAAAACCGGAGGGTCAGCTGTGGGTCAGTTTTGACTGGATGGTACACAACAACAACCTTATGATAATAGCTTTAATCACTAATCTGAAGTTTTAACTAAAAGAAAAATAAATGTATCATTTCATGCTTCTCAGAATATGTTTCTAAAAGCATATGCTTCATACTAAATTTAAAGAAAAAAGCAAAATGGGAGCTAAATCTATATTTAAAAAAAGGTAAATAGTCAAATTTCTATGAAGTCAATTTTGATGTGGGAATGCGAAAACAATCATAATATTAAGTCATCTTTTTACCCTCAATTTATTATTGAAAAGCCTAAGTTCTTATTAAGCAATTTATGGAATAAGAGCTTTACTTGGAAGGTTTCTTGACTGATTGAAAGAAAAGTTCATGATTAAGAGAAGAGTGTCTTCATTTTTTACTTTACTTAACTGTACAAAATTGGACATGCACACACATATACATTCAAACACGTGCTCTTACTACTAGTCATGTTATATATGATATGTTAATACTGTAATTAATGTTGAAAGCAGGAGGCTACAGTAGTATTCAAATTTCTAGTTTCTTTTCTTTTTTAAGTGAGAGGATGATATTGTTGTTGTTTTGTGCACTTCAGGTGAAATCAGTTCATAGTTGACACTCCAATAGATTTTCAGAGGCTGTAAATTGCCTGAGAGAAAATTACCCAACTTTCTCCCACAGACCAGGTGGCGAATTCAAACTACCTATCTTTGTGGTGGCAGCATATCTCCTTGTACCTAAGCCACTCCTTTTTTATTTGATGACTCCTTCCTAGTCCATTAAGGAGCTCATAACATAGAACTTTAAGTGTTGTTGTTCTTGTTATTGTGTGCTGTTGAATTAGAACCAACCCATTGCTGATCTCTAACAGGTTTATTAAAGGCAGTTAATTGCATGGGAGGAGATTGTCACCTTTCTTCCGTGGACCAGTTGGTGGATTCAAACCACAAGCCTTCCGGATTGAAACGCAGCTTCTTACTACCAGGCCACCAGAGCTCCTAGAACTTAGATAACTTAATTATATCCTTTGTATTAAATATTGACCACGGCCCTAAGGCTTCTCAAGGGCTTTCATTCAAAGGGTTGCTATGAGTTGCCTAAGACTCGATGTCACTTAACAAAAAAATTAAACATTGATTTGAAACTTGACTTTCAAAAACAACATAAAGTACTTTGCCTTCACCTACTCACATATATTGTTCTCAAATTCTTTAATATCATAAAAAACAGTTTTTGGGTGAAAATTTTTTGTTTGTAATGTCTATCTGTGTTTCATTGACTATGCAAAGGCATTTGACTGTGTAGATCATAACAAATTGTGGCTGACTCTGAGAAGAATGG
>NW_006399793.1:9881944-9883677 GCF_000299155.1 Elephantulus edwardii | reverse complement strand
AATTGGCACAGGACAGAGCGGAGTTTAGGGCTGTTGTACATAGGGTCGCTATGAGTCGCAGGCGACTCGACGGCACATAACAACAACAACAACATTATGCCTTCCAGGATATCTATCTTCCTTAGCTTCAACCTTCTTAATCAAAACAACGACAATATGATCAAGAATGTATGGAATAGAAAAAGAATCCAAGTTCTCTTGAAGGCACTAACAACAAAAGGATAAAGGAATTTAAAGTTAAAAGAAAAAACAAATGGAGATATTTTAACAAATAGATGCCCAAATGGACAAAGACTTGTCCATGCCAAAAATTATGAAGAGTTTTATCTGACCAATTGACTTTATGAGATTTATATTCCAATTTATCCCAAGTCAAGGCAGGCATCAATCTTGGTCTGTCCCAGGCGAGGCAGCAGCATGAGGTGAAACCTTGAAGGGCCTGGATCCCAGGATAGGCAAGTGTTGAGTATGGGCAAAATGGTTTACTGACAGACCTGTGTGCAGCATCATGATAGATGAAAAAAAGATTGAAATTGTCAATGATTTCATCTTACTGAGGTCCACTATCAACACCATTGGCAACAGCAGTCAAGCAATCAAAAGTAGTGTTGCAATAAAACAGTCTGCTGTCAGGGACCTCTCCAAAGTACTAAAGACCAATTATGTCAATTTAAAGACTAAGGTTCATCTCATTTTAGCCATGATCTTCCCAACCACCCGACATGCCTCTGAGAACCAGTCAATGAAAAAGGATGAAAAAAGAAAAGTTGATGCCTTTGAGTGGTGGTATTGGAGAAGAGTACTGAATATCCCATGGATTGAGAAAAGAATAAACAATTATGTCTTGGAGAAAATACAGCTCACAGTGCTCCTTAGAGTTTTTTCTCACATTCTTTGAGCATGTGTATGGGAAGCCAAATTTCATGCTGAATATTTGTAATAAACCGAATGCTATTTCAGGATGTGGGGGAGGCAGGCACAGTACAAGCTGGAATTCACCCTGAGGCACCAAGACAATCTTTAAGCCTTGTATTTACCTCCCTCCTGAGTCAAGCAGAAGGTTTTCTATAGAAAAAGCTTAGCTTGATTTGCATTGAATTCTCTTTGTGATTTGCTCCCAGGCAATTTTCAATAAATATACAGAGAAGCTGGAATCTAGCACTTCAGTTGTTCAAGAACTGTTTGCCTCCTGCTCTACTTCTTTTTTTTCCTACATTCTTGGTATTCTCTTACATTGTTAATACTTATAAAAAAGCTTTACCTTTGTTCTGCAACACATGGAAGAGCTAGTCTGTGGAAAGATATATGGGGCATGGGAAGTTAGAGGGACAGCAAAACAGAAGAAGACCTTTTGGGAGATGGATTAACCCAGTGATGGCAACAACGGACTTGACTATGTCAGATAATATAAAGATGGCACAAGACAGAAAAAGTCTAGGATCTGTTATTCATAGGGTGACTATGAGTTACAAAAGATGTGATGACACATAACAACAATCTAAAGACCCATGATTAACGAAATGGAGAAATCATGAAGCAATAGCCACCCACACTTGATTTAAGCTCCATATCAGCTGTGAAAACTAGGCCAGGAGCTGATTGTGGAACAGACCACCAACTACTCATATGCAAATTCAAGCTAAAGCTGAGGAAAATTGAACCAAATCCGAGGCAACCGAAATATGACCTTGAGTCTATCCCACCTGAATTTCAGAACCATCTCAGGAACAGAT
>NW_006399793.1:9879466-9880369 GCF_000299155.1 Elephantulus edwardii | reverse complement strand
GAAGAGTATTGAGAATACCATGGACTGCTAGGAAAACAAACAGATTTGTCCTGGAGAGGGTTAAACCGGGTGGCTCCTTTGAGGCAAGGATTCTGGGGCTCCGTCTAACTTACTTTGGACATGTAGTGAGGAGAGACCGGTCCTTGGAGAGGGACATCATGCTTGGGAGATTGGAGGGATGGCGCAGGAGAGGAAGGCCCTCTATGAGGTGTATTGTTTCAGTGACTGGGATACTTGGGATGGGAGTGTCAGAGACAGTGCGATTGGCACAGGACAGAGCGGAGTTTAGGGATGTTGTACATAGGGTCGCTATGAGTCGCAGGTGGCTCGACCGCACATACCAACAACAATAACAACAACATATCTTTGAGTCAGAACCAACACAGAATTGACTCTCCAGTGGGTTTTCAGAAGTAGTAAATCTCACAGGTGTATATTGCCCATACTTCTTTCGCAGAACACCTGGTGAATTTGAACCACAGATATTTGTGTTGGCCACACAATTCTTTACCATAAATCACCAGAAATTTCCCATTTAAGCTTTTACTAAAGGTTGTTTAAATTATCACAGTGGTGGTTATTGTTGAATGCTCTCAAGTCGAGCACAACTCATGCTGTTGTTGTTGTTGTTATGTGCCTTCGAGTCACTTGCGACTCATAGCGACCCTATGTACAACAGCCCTAAACTCCGCTCTGACCTGTGCCGATCACACTGTCTGTGACACTCCCATTCCAATTATCCCAGTAACTGGATCAATCCACCTTCATAGAGGTCCTTCCTCTCCTGCGCTGTCCCGCCACCCTCCCAAGCATGATGTCCCTCTCTAAGGATGGGTCTCCCCTCACAACATGTCCAAAGTATGTTAGACGGAACCTAAGAATCCTTGCCTCCAAGGAGCCATC
>NW_006399793.1:9867019-9878685 GCF_000299155.1 Elephantulus edwardii | reverse complement strand
CTGCTTTCAGCCAAGATCCATCTAACATCAGCTACAATATCTCTAGCACCACGACCCCTTCTAAACCCAGCCTGGACTTCTGGTAGTTCTCTGTTGATTTGCTGTTCCAGTCATTTTAGCAACCCTATAAACAAAAGGCCTAAAGGCCCTCTCCAATCATCAACATTTATCAAAGGTCATAGATTTTCTGGAGGCAAGTTGTTTAGGAAGTGAGTGCCACTCCTGCTTCTAAACCTGTCATAGAGTATTATTGGTTGAGCCAACAGCAATGCATAGCGACCCTAAGTACAGTAGCTCTGAATCCTTCCCTGTCCTGACCCAGTCTCACTAATTCTAACACACCAGTCCTCATAACTCCAGTTACTGTATCAATCTATCTCATCCGGTATCTCCCTCTCCTGTGTTGTCGGTCCACTCTTCTGAGCATAATGTCCTTCTCCAAGGACTGGTCTATCCTGGCTATGTGCCCAAATAAGTGAGGCAGAGCTTCAAAATCCTAGCCTGCAGGGAGAGACTTGGTTGCACCCACTCCAAGACAGACCTATTTGTTTTCTTTGAAGTCCATTGTATGTACAAGACTCCTTCAGCACCACAAATCGAAGGCATCCATTATTTTTCTGTCATCCTTAGTCATCGTCCGGCTCTCTTAAGCATAGCAAGTATTTGAAAAAAACATGGCCTGGATTAGGCACAGCTTTGTATCTAAACTGACATCATTGCTATTCAGTACTCTGGAGAGGTCCATAACAACAGATTTTCCCAATACAATTCTTCTTTTGAGTTCCTGCCTACTGGTGTTAATAGTGTTGATTGTAGATCTGAGCAAGCTGTAATTGCTAACAACCTCAATCTCTTCTCCATCTATTAGGGCGCTGCCAGTTGACCGAGTGGTGAGAATCTTTCTCTCTAGATATTGAGCTTCAAGTCATAGTAAATAGAAAAGACAATTCCAAAATCCAAGTAAGATACAGAAAAGAAAATGCAATGATGCATATAACTTTCAATGTGAGAAAATATTCACTTAAAGTAGAGATTATGAGAAAGACGTTTACTTGTGCATATGGTTTATTCTTGTCAATACACTTATTAAATTTGTGAACATGACCTAAGACCTCCATTAGCTTCTTTGTCTTTACCTCAGAATGTAAATCATATAAACAGTAGAATTTATAAAAATTAAATTTCAAATTAATTTATATTTACTTAAAAATAAAGAGTATAGTCTTCACTATAGATTACATCTCATCATAAATAAAACACAAATCTTCATCATTGAACAAATAGCAACATTATGACAAATGGAGAAAAGATAAAAGTTGTCAAAAATTTCATTTTACTTTGATCCATAATCAATGCCCACTTTTGCAGCAGTCAATAAATCAGAATTATTTTTTTTTTGCATTGGAAAAATCTGCTGTCAAGGACCTCTCCAAAGTGCTAAAAAGGAAGAGTATCAGTTTGACAATAAAAGTAGGCTTGATTATACCGGATAATTTCTTTTCTTTTTAAAGCATTCTCATTTATTTACAAAGTTTGAATACAGTTTTTTTTCTTCACAAAAGAGCTTTACAATTTCCTTCAATTCACCCACCCATCCAACTGTGCAATCCTATGATTAACACCCTACCTCCTCATTCTTGCCCCTCTATTTCTACCCTCCTCTCCACTTAAATCCTCATTCTCATTCCTCATAATCATTTCATACAGTATTTATTCTTATTGGACTGAGTTAGTTCACTTAGCATAATGCTCTTCAGTCCCTCCCAAGTTAGGTCGTAATTTACAGAATCATTGCTCCTGCTTGCTGCATACTCTTCCATTGTATGAATGTAACATAACTTCTCAATCCATTTGTTTGTGGTTGGACATCTTGGCTGTTTCCATGTTTTTGCAATGGTGAATAGTGCTGCTATGAACATTGGTGTACACGTTTTTATTTGAGCCCCAGTTCTCATTTTGTGGGTGTATATTCTAAGAAATGGAATAGCTGGCTTATATGGAATTTCTATGTTTAGCTTTTTAAGGAAGCACCAAACTGCCTTCCAGAGTTGTTGCACCATTGTACAACCCTACCAGAGTTCCTATCTCAACACATCCTCTCCAATATTTATTACTTGCTATCCTGTTAAACTGCGACTTCTACTGGAATGAGGTGATACCAGGGTATTTTCAATTGCTTTGCATGCATTTGAAAATTGAAACAATTAATAAGGAAGACCAAAGAAGAATTGATGCCCTTATACTATGATGTTGGAGATTGATGTTGACTAGTCCACCGAATGCCAAAAGAGCAAAAACTCTGTTGTGGAAGAAATGTAACCAGGATGCTCCTTTGCAACAAGGGTGGTGAAAATTCATCATTAATACTTTAGGCATCTAATCTAGAGGGGTCAATCTTTGGAAAAGACATCATGTTGGAAAAGGTCAGTGAACCAGAGGACAACCCTCAAGGAAAAAAGAAATAGACCCCACTACCTTAGTAACTGAAGACTTCAATTAGAAGTTTTTTGCATCTTATCTTTCTTTTCCTTTGTTAATTTTGCAAGTAGTTTGTTGATTTAATTGACCTTTTTGAGGAACCAACTTTTGGTTTTGTTGATGGTTTCAATTGTTTTTTCCGTTTTCTATTTTATTTATTTCTCCCCTAATTTTTATAATTTCAATTTCTTTACAGGGTTTAGGCTTTCCTGCTGTTCTTTTTCATTTTTCAGGAGTTGTTGGGTTAGAGTGCCAATTATAATTTTTCCTTGTCTTTTGATGTGTTTACTTTTTGCTGTAAATTGATCTCTAATTACTGCTTTGGTTGTTTCCCAGAAGTTTTTATAAGTTGTGCTTTCATTGTAATTTTTTTCAATAAACTTATTAATATAATTTTTTAATTTCTTCTAGTAAATCTTCATGCTGAGGTAAGGTGTTGCTCAGCTTTCAAATGTTTTTTTTTTCCTTCTTTATTGTCTTCGTATTAGTTTCTAATTTTGTATCATTGTGGTGAGAAGCTGCTTTATACTCTTTCTATGTTTTTTGGTGTTTTTTTTTTTAATTTATTGATGCTTGCCTTGTGGCCTAAATTGTGATCTATTCTAGAGAATGTTCCATGCACACTGGAGAAGAAGCTATACAGTACTTTGATTGGGTGCATTCGCCTATAAATATCTATGAGATTGAGTTTGTTTATTGTGTTGTTTAATTCTTCAGCATCTTTGTTGAGTTTCTTTCTGGTAGTTCTATCTTTTCTTGAGAGTGGTGTATTCAAGTCTCCAACTACTATGGTGGTGTTGTCTACTTATTTTTACAATTCTGTTATTGTTTGCTTTGTATGTTTTGCAGCTCTATCATTTGGTGCATAGATATTTTTTATGGTTATTTCTTCTTGTTCTATTGACACTTTAAGCATTATATAATGAGCTTCTTTGTCCTTTGTGATGATTTTTTGCATTGAAATCTATTTTGTCAGAGAATAATATGGCTACTCCCGCTTTTTTTTTGCTTGTGGTTTGCTTGGTATATTTTTCTACTATTCTGAGTCATTTTATCTTACTTTTCAGGTGTGAATCTTGTAGACTTGATATATCTTGGCAGTATTGATTAGTTTAGTTTTTTTTTATCTAATTTCCTTCTCTTTTTCTCTTCAGTGGTGCATTTAAACCATTCACATTCAGTGTAATTATTGAGAAGCCAATGGTCATTGCTATCATTTTGTTGAATTTTTTTGGTGGTGTTTCTGGTTATTTGGCTCATCCTGCTTTTTGTAGTATCTTTTTAAGAAGGACTTCTCCCAGTGTTTCCTGCAACACTGGTATTATTTTTACAAACTCCATTAGGTCCTACTTTTCTGAGAAAATATTAATCTCCCCTTCATATTTGATGGACAGTTTTTTTGGGTAGAGTGTTCTTGATTAACAGTTGTAGTCTTTGAGTGTTTGATGTATCTCATTTCACTGTCATCTTGGTTGCATGGATTCTGCTGAGAAATCAACATTTATTCTTATTTTGTCTCCCTTATAGGTTACTCTTCTTTTTTCTCTAAATGCTTTAAGAATTCTGTCTTTATCCTTGATTCTTGACTATGATGTGCTTTAGTGTTTTTCTTTTCGGGTCTATTCTATGTGGTGTTCTCTTAGCTACTTTAATATATATTCTCACATTCTTCATTATGCTTGGAAAGTTTTCTTCTATAATTCTTCCACAACTTTTTCAGTGCCTTTACCTGTCTTCCTGTTCTGGGATTCCAATTATGTGTATATTATTCCTCTTGATGGTGTTCCAAATTATTTTTAGGCTTTCTTCTTTTTCCTTCCTTTTTGATTATGCTTTTTGTTTTAGCAGATCAGTGGTGACAATTCTATCTTCTATTTCATTGGTTTTGTTTTCATATGTTCATATGTTCCTGTAACATGTTGACAATTCTATCTTCTATTTCATTGGTTTTGTGTTCATATGTTCATATGTTCCTCTAACATGTTGACAACATCTAAAACATTGGTCCTCATATTCTGGATTGTGAAGTCTCATTTTTCCAGAGCCTTTATTGCCTTGTTTGTTTGTGGAGGGTTTTTTTTTACCTGCATTGTCTTGGACTAGATTTTGTTTGTTTGTTGTAGTTGTTGTTGGTTTATTGGTTTCCCCCCCCCTTTAGTTCCTCTGGGTTTTTACTTGCAGAATCCTGTAATTCTTCTAGTTTGTCATTCACTGTTTGAAAATTGTCAATCATTGTTCTTTTGAAGTCTGTGGCAGAGAATTCCATCACATATTCTTGCTTCAGAAAATTCATTGATACTCTGTCACCTTTTTTGGGATGACATTTTGGTTTCATGTAGGGTGTGAGGTGTCTGCTTCTTCCTTGTCATTGCTGTGGTAGAGTTTTTCATGCTTGAGTTCTTAGCAGGTTCTTGATCTGATAACCTTGGCTCAGGAAGTCGCTGCTCCAGAGAAGGACTGGGCAGCTATCCTGCCTGAGTTTCTATCTGATCTTTTGGCTCAAAGGAAGACTTGCTTCAGTTGGGTAGAGGTATGGCTTGTGAATATGAATTAGCTGACTTTTATGTCAGAGAACTACTGCAGGTAGGGGTGTCCAAAGTGCCTGAGGCTAAAGGCAGCTCAAGCTCTGGCAGAGGAGGAAATGGCTTCACCTGTCTCTGACACAGTTTAAAGGGGTGATAGTAGGTCATCCTCCAGGTGATGGGTGGGAGCATCCAGATGGCAGTACCAGGTACTCTAGGCAATTGTCAAGGGAGCTCGCATGATAGTGGGACCACAGTCTAGTACTCCTAGCAGGAAAGCATTCCAGGCCACTCTAAGAAATTTTTAAGACTGCTAATTGACTGGAAGTAATCCATGTAGGGCTGTGGCTTTGGTGATGCATAGCTTTCACAACAAGTTTCTTTTTTCTATCAACATAATCTAAGGGAAATTTTACAGAATGTACAAGAAACATTAAAAAAAGAAAACAAAGGAAAAAAGAGTACAATTTACTGTCATTGAGTCAATAATGAATCATAAATACCTTATAGGACACAATATAACTTCTCTCAAAATCTTCTTTTCTTTATACTCTTTCACTCCTTGCCATCAAGTTAGAACTGAATCATACCAAATCCTGCTGTGAGTTTTCAAAGATTATAAATTTCACATTTATAGGAATCTCTGGTGGCATAGTCGGAAGGATTTGTTCTTCCAAGACAAATGTATGCAGTCAAAGTCCAACAGCTACTGTAAAGGGAGAAAAAAAAATAAGATGGGCAATCTCCTCTCATGTAATTTATTGCCTTTGAAAAACTTATTGGAAGATCAGTTATTACTGTTTTGACTCAATGGTATACAACAACAACAAATATATGAGATTTTGTCCTTTTTTAGAATGAAGGTGCTGGAGATAGATGCTGAAATTAGAATCCTAGCATTACCATACACTAACTTTATGACCTTGTGAAAGAAACTCAAAACATTGTTTATGTCTTAGTTTTATGTCTGTACAAGAACATCCTTTAAAAAAATAAAAAGGTTTTGTATCATTGTACAATCCCACTAACAATATAAAAGAGTTTTTATCTTGCCACATATTCTCCAACGTTTATTACTTGCTGTCCTGTTAAACTTTGTACTGCTTCTGGAGTGAGATGGTATCTCATTATGGTTTTGATTTAAATCTCAATTATTTCCAGTGATTTGGAGCATTTCTTCATATGTCTGTTGGCCATTTGGCTATCTCCCTCTGTGAAAATTCTGGAAGACATTTTGGTACCTCCTCGAAAAGCTGAATATAGAAATTCCATAAGACCCAGCTATTTCATTGTTTGGAATATATTCCAAGAAAATGAATGGTGAGGCTCAATAGAAACTTGTACACCGATGCTCATAGCAGTATTATTCACCATTGCAAGAACATGGAAACAACTCAGATGTCCAACAACAAACGATTGGATTGAGAATTTGTGGTACATTCATACAATGGAATACTATGCAGCACACAGGAGGAATGATTTTGTAAATTACTATTTGACTTGGGAGAGACTGAGGAGCATTATTTTGAGTTAACTAATGCAGTCCCACAAGGACAAACACTGTATAAAACCATTATTCTGAAATGAGTATGAGGATCAAAGGGTTGGGAGAATAAAGAAATAGGATGGTAAGGAGGGTGTTAATCATTGGGTTTCACAATTCATTGGATGGGTGAGGTGAAGGAAATGGGAAGGATTCTTTGTGAAATACAATGTATTCAAACTTGATAAATAAATCCGTAATTTGTTGTTGATTGCCTTCAAGTTGAACATGACTCATAGTGACCTTATGAACAAAAGGCCTGAAGCCATTCTATAGCTATCAACATTTATCAAAGTTCATAGAGTTTCTAAAGGAATGTTGTTTAATAAGTGGATACCCCTCCTGCTTCCAAAACAGTCTTAAAATGGTAGCTTCACCAAACACTGTCCACCATGGATAACTGTTATGGCATTTGCCACTCCAATGGTACAAGGTTCAGCATCACAGCAACCTCAGGTTACCGCAGTACAGTGTACCGACAGAAAAGTGCTGTACCACTAAGAAGAATGTCTCTCCAAAATATAATAACAATCAACTTTAAATACAAAGGCCCTTCTGCAGGTCTTCTTGACTACAAATAGGGGGCTTAAATAAAAAAAACAACCAATACAGTATGCTATTGTTGTTAAATGTCATTGAGTGATCTGCGACATATAGTGATACTATGAACAGCAGTTCTGAACCCTTCTCTGTCCTGAGCCAGTCTCGCTAATTTTGACACACTAATCCCTATTGCCCCAGATACTGTATCAATTCATCTCATCCAGGATCTTCCTCTCCTGTGCTGTTTGTCCACTCTTCTGAATATGACGTCCTTCTCCAAGGATTGGTCTTTCCTGGTCATGTGCCCAAAGTGTATGAGGAAGAGCATTAAAATCCTAGCTTTCAAGGAGGAGATTGGCTTCAACCTCTTCAAGACAGACCTATTTGTTTCCTTGACATTCCACGGTATATGTTCAAGACTCATCTCTAGCACCACAACTCAAAGGCGTCTGTTTTTCTGTCATCCCTAGTCATTGCCCAGCTCTCTGAAGCAGAACAAATAATTGAGAAGACCATGGGCTGGAGCTAGATTAGGTGCATATTTGTATCTAGACCTAAATCGTTGCTCTTCAACACTCTAGAGAGTTTCATGACAGCAGATTTTCCCTATGCAGCTAAATCATCTTTTGATTTCCTGATTCCTGGTGCCAAGAGTATTGATTGTGGAGCTGAGCAAGCTGTAATTGCTAACAACCTCAATATCTTCACCATCTATCATGGTGCTACCATGCCAATTGGCCCAGTGGTGAGAATGTTTGTCTTGATGTTGAGCTTCAATTCATATTGAAGTCTACAGTCCTTAATTTTTGCAGCAAGTGCTTTAGGTCTTCTTCAGTTTGAGCAAACAAGATTGTGTCATCTGATATCGTAGGTTGTTAATGAGTCTTCCTCCATTCTTGATGCCACACTCCTCCTCATAAAGCCATGGGGTGGAAAAAAAAAACATAAAAAGAAAAGTTTTTCAAGGTTATATTTTCATTTCTCATATTCTAGTATTTCCTTAATATTGGAACTATAGGGAATTGTACTGCTATCACAAAGGTAACACATTTCTGGTGGTTTGAATCCTCACAGGGAGATTGCCCATCTTGCTTCTATAGAGTGATTGGTTGATTCAAACCACTAGTAATATCACCACTAAATTGGGCCGATTCAGTTGCATATTTTGGAAATCTTATCAACAGCGAAGTGTAAGTGTGGTATGCAGAGAACATGTTCTTTTGGGCCAAAGATTCCTGCAACTATCAGACCAGGGCCTACAGGAGCAACAGCCGCCACTGCAGCAGAGAATCTGAGTCCCAGCATGATACAGAGCTGACCTTGATACTGGTATATTGTTCCATGTGATTTATGAGATGTTACAATGGATTTCAAACCCAGTAGAACAGTAAACTTAGTGTTGTCATTAGTAGAAGAGAAGTGGGATTGTAAGGGACATCTCTGACTTCATATAAACTTCTGGTTTTGTACTGTGTCTGATGGTGATTGGGAAAGTTTCCTTTCATGGAACTGGTAGAAGTCAGACTTGGCTGTTCGAACATGGTCTACACTCTTTTTACAATCAAAAGAAAACTTTCTAGGGAACATTTTTTTGTGTGTACCATAGAATTGAAACCAACACATAGCTTACCCCCATTTAATAAATATTAGACCCTAGAAAAGTGTATAAGGGCAGTAATAAACTGTCATTAACTTGATGTTTCTAATAGTTTTAGTTTTGATTTTGTTGTGTTTTTCTGTTGTTGAAAGTGAATACTCTTTAGATTGTGCATTTCTGGTTATATTTGGCAGTCTCTTTATACCTTAGACAAGCACTTTTAAGCTTGATCCCAGATTGTCTCTCAGAATGTTACGGTTTGGGGCTTTACTCCCAGGTCTCTGATCCACTTTGAGTTGATTTTTGTGTATGGTGTGAGATGTTGATTCTGTTTCAGCTCTCTGCATGTGGAAGTCGAGTTTTGCCAGCACTATTTGATGAAGAGGTTATCATTTCTGCATTTGATAATTTTTCTTTCCTTGTTGAATATCAGTTGACCATAGATATCTGGGTCTATTTCTGGGTTCTCAATTCTGTTCTATTGGTTGATGTGCCTGTTATTGTACCAGTACCATACTGTTTTGGTTATCACTGCTGTATAGTAGGTTTTGAGGTCAGAGAGAGCTATACCTCCAAACTCATTTTTGTTTCTCAGAAGTGCTTTGTTTATTCAGGGTTTCTTGTCTCTCCAAATAAATTTGTTCATTTTCCTTTCAATCTCCTTGAGAAATGAATTTGGCATCTGGACTGGTATTGCACTGAGCATGTAGATTACTTTCGATAGGATTGTAATTTTCATCATATTGAGTCTTCCTATTCATAAACAGGGCGTATTTTTTCATTTCTTTAGGACTTTTATTGTGTCTTTTAAAAATGCTCTATAGTTTTCTTTGTATAGGTCTCTTGTATCTCTAGTGATGTTCACTCCCAAGTATATCAATTTTTGGTTGGCTGTTGTATATGGTATTACTTTCTTTATTTCTGTCTCTGAGTTCTCTTTGCTACTGTAAAGGAATCCTATTGATTTTTGGATGTTGATCTTATGTCCTGCCATTCTACTAAACTGGCCAAGTAACTCTAGCATAAAAAACTTTTTCCAACAGGGTGAAAAGAAAACCTACAGATTAGGAACAAACATTTCGTAATTCCATCTCAGACAAAAGTCCTTTTGTATGTTTGTTTTAATTAATTTCAATGAAAATTTACAGAGACTTTGGATTTCCATTCATTCATTGTTGCACTTTTCTCCCCTCCCAACCTTCCCACTTTAGTACAGTACCCTCTTGGAAAAGTAAAATAAAAATTACTTTATTGTTTTACAATCCCTCTGCTGAGGTCCACTTCACTATATAGCCTTTGCTCTGGACTTCTGTCATGACAAAAATTCCTAATAATATCCTCTCTTAAACAGTTTTCTCCCTCATCTCTTTCAATGCAGTATGCATTATTGAACCCATCCTTCTCAGTCTCCTCCCAACCCCCAGGTCAGTCCTGCTTTACAACAGTGGCACCATGCAGTATTTGTCCTTTTGTGACTGAGATACTTCACTCAGCATAATGTCCTCCAGGGTCACTCATTTTGAATAATATTGCATGAGTTATTTGTTTTTCAATGCAGCATAGTATTCGATTGTGTGAATATACCACAGCTTCTCTATCCATTTGTTTGTTGATGGGCACTTAGGTTGTTTCCAACTCCTTGCTATTGTGAACAAAGCTATGATAAACATGGGTGTGCATATATCTGCTTGGATGTCAGTTATGGTATCTTTGGGGTACACTCCCAGTAGTGAAATTG
Source organism: Elephantulus edwardii (assembly GCF_000299155.1). Taxonomy (NCBI): domain Eukaryota; kingdom Metazoa; phylum Chordata; class Mammalia; order Macroscelidea; family Macroscelididae; genus Elephantulus; species Elephantulus edwardii. The sequence goes on along the minus strand of NW_006399793.1, from coordinate 9,868,264 downwards.
CTGGATCAAATGGTATCTCTATTTGCAACTTTTTGAGAGCCATACTGCCTTCCATGGTGGTTACACCATTTTACACTCCCACCAACAGTGAATAAATGTTCGAGGTTCTCTACAACCTTGACAGCATTTGCTGCTTGCTGTTCTGTTAAATTTTGCAATTCTGATTGGGGTGAGATGATGCCTCAAAGTTGTTTTAATTTGCATCTCTCTTAGAGCTAGGGATTTTGAACATTCCTTCATGTGCTTGTTAGCCATACGAATGACTTCTTTGGCGAAGTGTCTGTTCACGTCCTGTGCCCATTTTAAAATTGAATGATTTACCTTTATCTTCTTATGGTGCTCAAGTATTCTATGAATTCTGGATATAAGTCCCTTCTCTGATATGTCATTTCCAAATACTTTTTCCCAGTCTGTGGCTTCCCTTTTTACCCTGTTGGAGAAGTTTTTGAATGTGCATAGGGATTTGATTCTTAGAAGATCCCATTCATCTATTTTATCTTCCCTTGTTTCTAGGTTTTTCAGAATACTTGGAAGACTGTTTATGTTGTGGATTAGGACTTGTAGCATTGTCCCAAGCTTTTCTTTAAAGAAGTTTATGGTCCTTGGTTTTAGTCCTAGGTCCATGATTCACCTAGAGTTGGTTTTTGTATATGGAGTGAGGTATGGATCTTGCTTGAGTCTTTTGCAGATACTTTCCCATTTTTGCCAAAACCATTTGTTAAAAAGGCTGTTGCTTCCCCACATAACTGATTTCATCTCCTTGTCAAAAATCAGTTGACTACAGATAGATGGGTTGATCTCCCGGGATCTCAATTCTATTCCACTGATCTATGTGTTGTCATTGTACCAGTACCATGCTGACCTTACCACTACAGCAGTAGTGGTAGCAGTAGGATTTCAAATCAGGGATTGAGATATCTCCTACCTTTCTTCTAATTTTAAAGAGTGCTTTGTTTATTTGGGGTTTCTTTCCATTCCAAATAAAATTAGAAATTGCTTTTTCCATCTCATTGAAGACTGGGATTGGTATTTGTTTTGAGATTGCCTTAAACAAAAATTGACTTTGCTACTGAGTCACTATATAGAAAAGAATTGTCAGATACAGAGGAATTTGAAGAAATAACATATGAGCAAGAGCCTATGGTGATGAAGGAAGAAGTTCAAGCTGCTTTGAAGGAAATAGCAAAAAATAAGGCCCCAGGAATAGATGGTATACCAATTGAAGTATTCCAGATAAAAGATGTT
>NW_006399793.1:9863799-9865724 GCF_000299155.1 Elephantulus edwardii | reverse complement strand
TTAGGGCTGTTGTGCATAGGGTTGCTATGAGTTGGAAACGACTCGACGGCACATAACAACAACAAGAACAACAACCAATTTATTGTGAATATTGCCATTTTCACAATAGTGAGTCTTCCTATCTTTGAGCAAGGGATTTTCTTCCACTTCTCCAGGTCTCTTTTTGTTTCTTGTAGTAACATTTTGTAATTTTCTTTGAAAGGATCCATTGTGCTTCTGGGTGCATTTAGTCCCAAGTATTTAATCTTGTGATTAGCTATTGAGAAGGGTATAGTTTTTCTGAGCTCCAGCTCTGTATTATTCTCTTTTTCACTGTAGAGAAATCCAACTGATTTTTGTATGTTGATCTTGTATCCTGCTACTTTGCTGAACTGGTCCACTATGTCCAATAGTTTTCTTTCTTAGTCTTTAGGGTTTTCTAAGTATGCTATCATGCCATCTGCATAGAGAGATAATTTTACCTCCTCTTTGCCAATTTGGATGCTTTTTATTCCCTTATCTTGTCTTATTTCTATTGCTAAGATTTCCAACACATTATTGAATAACAGATGTGATAGTGAGCATCCTTGCTTAGTTCCTGTTCTTAAAGGGAATGCCTTTAATCTCTCTCCATTGAGAACAATGTTGGCTCTAGGGTTTGCATAAGTACTTTTTACTATGTTGAAGAAATTCCCCTCTAATCCTATTTTGTTGAGTGTTTTAATCAGGAAAGGGTGTTGAATTTTGTCAAAGGCCTTTTCTGCATCAATTGATAGGATTACGTGTTTCTTGTTTTTTGCTTTGTTAACGCTATGAATTAAATTAATTGTTTTCCTTATGTTGAATCTCTCTTTTTTAAAAATTTTATTATTTTTGTGTGCGTGTACCGTCAAATCAGATCTGACTGGTACAGCAGGAGATTGCCCCTCCTTCCCCGGCAGAGCATCTGGTGGATTCGAACCGTGCACTTCTGGGACTGTAGTTGCTGCTTCTTGCCACTAGGCCACCTGAGCTCCCCGATTGTTTTCCTTATGTTGAAACATCCTTGCATACCTGTTATGAATCCCACTTGGTCATGGTGAATTATTTTTTTGATGTATTGTTGGATTCTATTAGCAAGTATTTTATTCAGGATTTTTGCATCTATGTTCATGAGAGATATTAGCGTATGACAATGAAAACCCCACTTACCAAAACCTCTGGGAAACAGCTAAAGCATCCAGGGGTCAATTTATAGCAATAAGTAAACACATCAAAAGGCAGGGAAAAAAAGAAAAAACAAAAAAACATCAACAACAAAAAAACAAACAAAAGGCAGGAAAAACTGACCATTGACTCGCTAACCCAACAACTCATCATGGATCTGTTTCTCAGGTCACGTAGAGAGGGACAGAAAGAGATCTGGACAGGCGGAGAAGCGGGACAGCCAAGGGACCTTGAAACCCTCTGTTCACTTCCCAGGTAACCGAGGACCGCTCGGGATCCATTTCGGGCCCTCGGGCCAAGGGAAAACCTGTCTACACACCAGTTTTACAGGACACATCACCTTCGCTCAGGAAACATTACCACTAAACTTAAGAGACACTGGTCACAGCATTAAAAACTGTCAGCAACTGACGTATTTGGAATCAACAGAAGCCAAGGAAGCTTCAGATATAAGCTATCATCAGATCAAGGGCTCGACAGTGGGAGTTCGATATTTAAGGGAGTGGGTAGAAGTGGATGGGTATCCTGGTGGATGGTGGAACAGGGAAATAAGTGGGTAAAGACATGTGTGCTAAAGGCAGGGACAACACTGATACTAATGGTTAACCCCACAATAAGGGATATATCTTTCAATTTTCTGTAAAATGCGGGTCTGTCTGATACTTCTCTAAATCTGAACATTCAGATTAAGACAGACTAGGAAGAAGGATTGGCCATCCACTTCTGAAATAGCAGGCCTC
>NW_006399793.1:9858333-9861995 GCF_000299155.1 Elephantulus edwardii | reverse complement strand
TCATTGATTATGCAAAGGCATTTGACTGTGTGGATCATAACAAACTGTGGCTGACTCTGAGAAGAATGGGAATCCCAGAACACTTAATCGTGCTAACGCGAAACCTATACTTGAAACAAGAGGCAGTCTTCAGACAGAGCAAGGAAACACTGCATGGTTCAAAATTGGGAAGGGCGTATGCCAGGGATGTGTCCTGTCTCCACACCTTTTCAATGCAGAACAGATTATCCGGGAGGCTGGGCTCTATGAGGAGAATTGTGGTGTCAGGATTGGTGGAAGATTTATCAACAGTCTGCTTTATGCAGATGACACAACCCTGCTTGCTGAAACTCAGGAGGACCTGAAGTGCTTGCTGCAGAGGGTCAAGGACTGCAACCTCCAGTATGGATGATCACACAGTCAAATGCCTTTGCATAGTCAATGAAATATAGATAGGCATTCCTCTGGTACTCTTTGCTTTCTTCCAAGAAACATCTGACATTGGTAATAATGTCTCCAGCGCCATGACCTCTTCTAAACGCAGCTTGTATTTCTGGTAGTTCTCTGGCAATGTACTGTTTTAGTCATTTCTGGATGATCAGCAGGATTTTATTAGTGTGTTATATTATTTATAGTGTTCAATAATTTCCACACTGTAGGGTTACCTTTTATAGAGTGGGAATAAATATGGATCTCTTCCAGTCAGTTGGCCATGTAGTTGTCCACCAGATTTATTGACACAACCAGGGCAGCATCTGTTTGTTGAACTTTGTCAATTGGTATTCTATCGATTCCTAGGGGCTTTATTTTTTGCCCAGGTACTTCAGAACAGCCTGAACTTCCTCCTTCATCACCATTACCTCTTGATCATATGTTATTTCTTGAAATTATCTGTCAGCCATTTTTTTTAATGTAGTTACTCTGTATACTCCTTCAATCTTTTAATGTTTCCTGAAACATTCAAGATTCTGCCAAGAGCATCCTTATGCATCGCAACTCATGGCTTAAATTTGTTCTTAATTTCCTTCAGCTTAAGAAATGCTTTTTGATATTTTACTCCAGTTCCTTGCACATTTCATTATAATACTTTGTCTTATCTTCCTGTGGTGCCCTTTAAAATCCAGTAGTGTCTCCAGAATGAATATAATGTTGAAAATTATTGTATAAACCTGAAGCTAGAATCATGTCTGATGAGAAGGAAATTTCAGAAGACCAAAGGCAAAATTTGAACCAGTAAAAGACCATGAACCATATAATGGATTATACACCTGTACAAAATTGTACAATAGCTAGGGGTCATGCTTCTTCTCAAGTCATGTTAATCTTGGTAAATATTTACATTTCACACTTAAAACTGAAAGCCTGTAGTGGTTGTGTGTCCTCAAGTCAGAACCATGTCATAACTGACCTTCCAGCAGGTTTTCAGAGTCAAAAAATTGCAAGGGAGGAGATTGCCCATCTTTCTCTCAGGTAATATCTGGTAAATTATTACAGTATGCAGTTGAATTGGCAGTACAACTCCTTAACATTAAACCAACAGAGTTCTATATAAAAGACACACATAGTCTCACTGTATGTCAAACTTATTAACACAATACTAAAAGTAACTTAGTATGAAGACTTTTGTCCTAGTAGTAAGCTTTAAGTCTTCTCACAGTGTTTCTAACACAGTTCTTCTAATGCCGTACTGGAAATATTTTAAAATGAAGACTTAGCCTACTAATGTTTGAGTCTTCAGGTGGGATTTTACATTTTAAAAACAGCTCTACACCAACTGTTTCAGAGAAATGGGGTTTTCATATACTAGGAAGTAACCTAGGATGATGACAGCTAAATTTTTGGAAGTGAATGTTTTTGCTGTTTTTCTGTACCATCGAGTTGGAACAATTTATAGCTAAACCTCCAGTAGGTTTTCAGAGACAGTAAATCACATGAGAGGAGATTTCCCATCTTTATCCCATGAAGCAGCTGGTGGATTCGAACCAGAAGCCTTTGGTTTAACAATGCAACCCCTTCCGCTGTGCCACCAGAGCTCTCTAGAGGTGAGTATTCCCTAAAAGTGAATAGTAAAAATCAATTTAAATGGGACTAGGTAACTAATAAAAGAAGTTTATACTTGAAGCAATAGTTTTTCTTCTTTATCATCACTACTCAGCAATGTGTTCTGGCACATAAGAGGGAAATCTTTAGTCCATTGGTCAAATTCAGCCTGTTACCTGGTTTTGTGTGGTTCACAAGCTAAATCTGCTTTTGTTGTTTTAGGCAGTTAAAGGGGGAGAAAGAGACTGTCTTATGACACTTGAAAAATACTTAAGATTCCAATAGCATTGTCTATAAATATAGCCTTATTGGAAAACAGTCACTTTCATATTTTTATATATTGCCTAGGTCTGTTTTGCTGTTACAGTCGTAGAGTTAAGTAGTTATGACAGACTTTAGAGTCCACAAAGCCTCAAATATTTACTCTCTGATCCTTTGCAGGAAAAGTTTAGAAACCTTGCTCCAGTGAAAGCACACACTCATCCCCTTGTGAAGTAAAAAATACTGGAAAAATGAACACTAGCATAGGTGTAGAAGCCCAGGTGGTTTAAGCACACAACAACTGCGTTTTCCTCCTCATTAGTGCTTTAGTTTTAGTGAAAAAATAATAAATACTTTCAAATAATTCAAACATGAGAAGAAAAGCACCACTGAAATAAAGAAACTTCTTTTCCGCCAGTTGACAGCAAAAACATAAGGCATTCTGCTCAAAGGACATTGTTCGACTTTGCGCCCAGCTTAGATCTAGGCATGGCATGATTCATACAATTAAAGCGTATCATAGGAAAGGACAGAATTGGCAACGTGTGACTTCGGACCAGCTGCATGAATTTGCGCCAATACCCCCGTGGGGTGCTGGATCAGTGGATCTCTAGTGAGAACACAGATTAACTGTATGTCTCCCCAGAAGGGATCTGCTTTTTATTCTCCAAGCTACTTGGATTCCCAGAATTTAGCAGGTTATTTTTCCTCCCTTGTTTTCCTTAGCCCTAGTGCTACCATCCATTTCAGAATACATACCCAGGCATCACAGGAATGTAAAATATTTATTTTCATGCAAATGTAGCCATCTATCTGGAAATTTCTAGTTCCACCCAAATGAGTTCAGTGTTGAAAGTAACTCTTCAAAAACTAGGTATAAACAGTTGGATCCTAAAAAGGATGCTAGCTATTAAACTATTGAACAATATTTTCTCCATTTCTTCAGCATTGCTTTACCTACCATCATGGTAACTGTTGTACATCATTACACATTAAATGTATATTTATACTATTATATACTCTCTTCATTGTATGAACTTTACAAAGATTATTCTAAATAGGATAAAAATACATTTTCACTTACAAAATTTCGACTCTTTGAAGGAAACAGTAGTTTGAATGTTTATGTTTAATGTCTGAGGCTTTTCCTTCTATTATTATTACCACTTATTTAGCTTTAAAATTAATTATTTTGGGGGTACACATGTTAATGTTGTACACCTATAATTTAATGAATTAAGGATTTCTATGTTGCAATAAAGTTGCAAGATTGGTTTTTAATGGTGATTTACAGAGTTACTAGGCTGTTGGTGAATGGAAAAGCTAATGTAAATATAGAGAAACATTTAAAAATCATTGTATTTGAAAAATAGACCTTTAGA
>NW_006399793.1:9830530-9853355 GCF_000299155.1 Elephantulus edwardii | reverse complement strand
CTGGTGCTGGAGAAAAGTACAGAATATACTGCATTGAATGGACTGTTGCTTTTAGAATTGGCAGGTTCATCCTTCAGAGGGTGAAATCAGGCTGCTCCTTGGAGGCAAGGAATCTGAACCTCCATCTAACATACTTTGAGCATGTTGCAAGGAGGAAGCAGTCCTTGGAGAGGGATGTCATGTTCAGGGGTCGGGTGGGGTGGGAGGACAATGCAAGAGAGAAAGCCCCTTGATGAGATGGATTGATTTAGTGATTAAGATAATGGAGGTGAGTGTGTTGGAGATGAGGTTGGCATAGGATAGAGCAGGGTTCAGAGCTGTCATACTTAGGATCGCTGTGAGATGCAAATGACTAGATGGTATGTAACAATAACAACAAGATATTTTTAAGGGGCTCTAGTGACTGGTTTAGTCCTTAGGAAGTTGAGCTGCTGATCTAAAGGTGAAGTTTGTTTGTCTGTTCGAATCCACTAGCAAATACAAGAGAGAAAAGCAATCTCCACCCATCTAATGAATAACTTTGGAAGCCCACTGTAGGGTCATTTGGTTACAACTTCAAGGACAATTATTGAGTTTAATTGTTTTATTTATTAATAGACATACAAGAAGATGAAAGAAGAAGAGAAATAGAGCCAGAAAGCAAGAATAATGTATTTAATTACTATGTGTATCATCACTGACCAGTATTTAGCGATATAATCCTTATGTATTGTACTGCTAAGCCAAAACCTGGTGGTTCAACACTATCAGTGCTTCTAAGGAAGAAAAACAGTCTCCTTACATATATTATATAGACTTAGAAACCCAGAAGATGTTCAAGTATAAGTTGGTTCCAAATCACCAGCATGTATTTGTTGTTGTTGTCATGTACTTTCGAATTAGAAATAACTCATAGCTGACTATTCAGTAGGGTTTTCAGAGGCAGTAATAGAAGGGAAGGAGATTTCTCATCTTTCTTCCGTAAAGCAGCTAGTGTATTTTAACCTCATACATTGAGTTGACAAAGCAGCTACTCATCACTAAGCCACCAAAGCTCCCTATATATAAATATGTAAACACACACACACACACACACGCACACAAACTCATTGACATTGAGTTTGAACTAACTCATGACTGACTTTTCAGTGGGTTTTCAGGAACAATAAACAAATACACATCAGATTGCTTACCCTTCTCCACTGAAACCACTGGAGGTCTCTCTCTCTCTGTCTGTCTGTGTCTCTCTCCCTCCCTCCCTCCTATGTGCTGTCTATCTATCTATCTATCTATCTATCTATCTATCTATCTATCTATCTATCTATCATCTATCTATCATCTATCTACTAGCTATGGTGACCGAGTGTAGTGAATAGACATTTGCCATGCTAAGCCAATGATAGGCATTTTGAATCCATCAGCTACTGAAAAAGATCTGGAGGGTAAACTATGAAAGTTATGAATCATTTCTTATTCAACTTCAATAACAGATAGATAGATAGATAGAGAATGATATTCCACTGAAATTTTTACATCTACCAAATTTTAGCCACATTTAAGAATATGATTATAAAACGATTATAAAGAAAGAAGATACTCAAGCTAAATTGAAGGCATTGGCAAAAATAAGGCTCCAGGAAATGAAGGAATACCAACTGAGGTGTTTCAGCAAACAAGTTCAACCAGACTGCACACTATCCTATGGCTTAAAAATTGGAAGAGAATTACCTGGCTAACTACTTGGAAGATATACATGTTATTCTCATTTAAAAAAGTTACCCAACAGAGTTAGGAAATTAACAAATAACATCATTAATATCACATGCAAACACATCGTTGTTGCAAGGTGGTGTTGAGTCAAGAATGAACAAAAGATTTTGAACAGCAGATCTGTACCCTGTTCTATTCTGTGCCAATTTTACAATCTCTGACACACTCGAGCCCATAGCTGCAGTCACTGTGTTGTCTGTCTGTTTGAGGATCTTCTTCTGCTTCACCGTCCCTGCATCTTTCCGAGCACGATGTCCTTCTCCAAGGAATAGCCTCTCCCTAACAACATGCCCAGAGTATGTGAGATTAAGCTTTTCTACCTTTACCACTAAGGAACAATCTGGCTGTACTTTTCCCAGAACATTTCTCTTTGTTCTTTTGGCAGCCTATGGAATAATATTCAGAACATTTCTCCAACACCAAAGTTCAAAGGCATCAAATTTTCTTCTGTCATCCTTATTCATTGTCCAATTCTCAAATACAAAATAAGTTACTGAAAAGACAATGGCCTGGATCAAGTGTACATTAGATCTCAAAAAAAAAAAAATCATTGCTCTTCAGTAATTTGGAGAGGTCCCTGACTGCACATTTTCCCAGTGCAATACGTCTCATAATTTCCTGACTGCTGGTACTAAGTGTATTAGTTGTATATCCAAGTAATATGATGTCGTAAACAGTTTGCTCTTTCTCCGTCTGTCACTATGCTACCTCTTGCGTAGTGGTGAGAATTTTTGTGTTTTTTCTTTCCTGTTTTTTGTTTTGTTTTTCTGTTAGGATGCAATTCAAATTAAAGGCTGCAGTGTTTGATCTTCTGCAGTGTTTCAAGTCCTCTTCACTTTCAGAAAGCAAGGTTGTGTGGCATCTGCATAACAAAAGGTAACTATGAGTTTTCCTCCTATCCTGATATCTCATGGTTTCTTACAGAGTCCAGTTGCTCAAATCATCTTGTCAGAATACACATTAAATAGGTATTGAGAAAGGATTCAACTCTGACGCATACCTTTCCTGATTTTAAAACATGCAGGGTACTCTTTTTCTGTTTGCAAGACAGCCTATTGTTCTACGTATAGGTTTTGCATGAGGACAATTAAGAGTTCTGGAATTCCCATTCTTAATGTTAGCCATAATTTGTTATGATGCAAAGAGTCAAATGCCTTTGCATAGCTAATAAAGCACAAACAAATATTCGTCTGGTATTCTTTGCTTTCAGCCACAATCTATCTGACATCAGCAAGTCTGCTATCAAGGATCTCTCCATGAAATGATAAAGATCATGGATTTCAGTTTAAAGTTTAAGATACAGATCATCAAATTCATGGACATTTTAATTATTTCCATACATCTAAAAATTAGACAAAGAATAAGAATGATAGAAAAATCGATGTTTTTAGTTGAGAAGAGTACTGGATATACCACAAACTTCCAAAAGAATAAACAAGTATGTCTTGCAGAAAATGTAACCTTGATGTTTCTTGGAGACATGCTTTTAGGAGAGGGCTAGTTTTTGGAAAATACTTGGAAAGGTGAAGAAGCATAAGAGAAGATTACACAAAATGGATTGGTGCAGTAATTTTAACAATGAGCTTGAATATATCAGAGACTAATTTCTCTGATAAACTTGAGCTTATTAGAAGTAAACAACAAATTCAAGCCTCAAGTCACAATATTTAAGGATGCTGTCAATAGAATACTGAATGGTCCGGTAAGCATTAGAAGAAGATGGAAGGCGTATGCAGAGTCACTGTACTAAAAAAATTGTCTGACACAGAAGAATTTCAAGAAACAACATAGGATCAAGAGGTAATGGTAATGAAAGAGGAAGTTCAGGCTACTCTGAAGGATCTAGGCAAAAAATAAAGCTCCAGGAATTGATGGAATATCAATTGACAAAGTTCAACAAACTGCCTGGATGTGTTCACCAGTTTGTGCCAATAAATCTAGATTACAACTACCTGGCCAACTGACTGGAGGAGATCCATATTTACTCCTACTCCAAAAAAAGATGACCCAGCAGAGTGGAAATTATTGAGCACTATCACTATTATCACACAGAAAAATCCTGCTAAAGATTATTCAGAAACGACTGGAACACATTGACAGTGGACTATCAAAAATATGAGCTGGGTTTAGATATGGTCATGGCACTAAAGACATAATTGCTAATGTCAAATGTATCTTGGCAGAAAGCAAAGAAGTATGCTTGTGTTTCAATGACTATGCAAAGAAATTTGACTGTGTGGATCACAACAAATTGTGGCTAAACTTGAGGAAAATGGGAATATAATTTTGCTTATAAAAACCTGTACTTGGACCCAGAAGCAGTCATCAGAATAGAGTAGGCAAAGATTGCATGGTTCAAAGTCAGGAAAAGCGTGCAACAGGAATGCATCCTATCTCCACACCTTTTCAATCTATATGCAGCATAGATCATTCAAGAAGCAGGGCTTTATGAGGAGAAATGGATCAGGATTGGAGGAAGACTCATCAACAACCTACGTTATGCAGATGACACAACCTTTCTTGCTGAAACTTCGGAGGATCTCAAGCATTTGCTGCAGAAGGTCAAGGACTGTAGTCTTCAATATGGATTGAAACTCAAGATCAAAAAGTTAAAAATTCTCACTAATGGGCCAAGTGGCAACACCATGATAAATGGAGAAGATATTGAGGTTGTTAACAATTATGGCTTGCTGGGCTCCACAATCAATACTTTTGGCACCAGAGTCAGAAAATAGAAAGACAAATTGTGTTGGGAAAATCTGCTGTCAGGAAACTTTCCAGGGTTCAGAGAAACAATAATATCAGTCTAGAGACTAAGCTTTGCCTGATCTAGTCCATGGTCTTCACAATTACTTGCTATGCATCAGAGAGCTGGATAATGCCTGATGATGATGATAGGAAAATAAACAATGTCTTTGTGTTGTGGTGTTGGAGAAGAGTCTTGCACATACCCTGGACCACCAATAAAACAAGTAGGTCTATCTCGGAGAGAGTGAAACCAAGTTTTTCCTTGGAGGCTAGGATTTTGAAGCACTGATTTACATACTTTGGGCTTGTGGTCAAGAGGGAAAAGTCCTTAGAGAAGGGTGAAGGGACAGCATAGAGAGGAAGACCCTGGGTGAGATGGATTGATATAGTAACTAGGGAAATGGTGATAGGTGTTTCAGAGTCAGTGGGACTGGCTCAGGACAGAGCAGGCTTCAGAGCTGCTGTATATAGGGTTGTCATGGGTCACAGGCAACTCAATGACATATAACAACAACAATAGCATATCAGAAATGATGAAGATGGCATAAAATAATTTTTGTTGTTTTGTGCCATTGAAGTCACCTGTGACTCATAGCAATCCTATGTACAACAGTTCTGAAGTATGAGTTATCCTGAGCCAGTCTCACTGACTGGAGGTTTAACTATGGGTTGTTTCTGAGCCAAATACACACAAGAAATACCAGATCCAGTTGTGAAGCCTGCATCTATGTAGCAGGATGTGGTCCTGAGAGGGTATTCAAGGATTTCAGTTGACTCATGTCTACTGTGCTAACGTTCCAGATATGGATATTGTGATCACATGGAAGTGTCTGCAAAGATGATAAAGCTTTGTCTCACATACTTTTGGCTTGTTGCTCAGGGTTGACAAGTTGAGGAATTAGCAGAAGAGAGGAAAACCCTATACCAGATGAACTGACACAGTGACTGCTGTACTGGCAAAATGTGTCAGGAAGTGTGAGGATGTTATAGGATAGAACAATGTTCAGATCTATTGTCTACCGGACAACACCTAACAACAACATAGAATTAAGATAGTTATTTGTCTGGCTTTGAGATAGAGAAATAATCCAAATAAGCCAAATCCTATCAGAGAGGTTTTTACAGGTAAAAGAAGAAGGCAGTAGTCAGTATCACAGTATCAGCATAATGCATTCTAAGAAGAACTCAAAGTGGATATTGTTGGCATTAAAGAAGAGCAAGAATGCTAGCAGCCAATGACTGGAAAAGTTAAGAAGATGTATTTTTCTTGCTAGTTTAAATTAAAGATAGAATCTTACTAACAACTTACTTTGAATCTAGTATAGATTGATCCATTTCTGACTTGATCAGTAATGTAGAAGATAATACATTTGTCCTGTTTTCAGCCATAAGAAAATATACTATGATGATTTTGATTTTGTGTATTTGCGGTAAAAAAACCCCAAAAGTTTATGTTAAAAATTAATGATAGAATATTAAGAACTATTCATTACATTGATAACATATTTCCTAAGAATATTTTTCTCTAGGCCAAAGAAAAATTGATGACACCAAACATAAGAAATTATAATTAAGTGGCAGATACAAATTTACATATAATTTTTATTAGAGTCTGAGATTTTAACTTTAGGCTGCTATGATAGGCTGGTTCATTACAATAAAAAACTTCTTTTGGCTGAAAAAGTGGTTAAACACACATACATTTTAACTCCATTTAGAAATTTTTAAAGAAAATTATCTGGAAAATGAGCTGGCATCAGATATTGTGAGAGTTACCTGGAACCTCCAGACTTGGAGCCTTGGACCTGATGAGCCAGTGTTGGGCATTTCTGGGAATTCTAGACCTTATTCCATCATTAGAGAACACCTACTACCAGTTCCATGCTATTTGTATGTATGCGTGTCCTTAGGATTTACTCTTAAGGGTGGACTCACTTGTCTGTCTGCTTTTTTTGTGTTTGGGGAGTGATTTGGATCTTGTTGTTCTTAATAGCTTAGATAAGTATATATTTGCTTGTCATCTGTTCTTATGGGTACTGTGCTTATCTGTTAGATTTTATACTAAAGTGGAGATCCCAGGTTAAGAAATACTAGGAAGAATTTACCAGTCACTTCTGAAATAACAGGCCTTCAAAAATTCTATGAACAAAAAAGCACAGTTATGCACTTAGACAGTTAGATGTAGGACTGAGGTAGAGTCCTCAAATTAGGAGATACTCAGACAAAGGAAGAAGAACTGCAAACATCCCATAATAACTGGAAAATGGAACACGTAAAGAACAAATGTAGGAAAATTAGATATTGTAAGAAGAGGAATAGAATACACCAAGTTTAACATACTACTAGGCATTAGACAGTTGAGATGTGCTAGTAGCATTGGCCACTTTGAATCTGACAGTAATATGATTTATTATTCTGGGGATGTTGTTCATGTTATGTGTCTTCGAGTTGGAGCTGACACATAGTTGACCCTCCAAAGTGTTTTCAGAAACATTTTAATTACGCTTTAGGAGATTGCCCATTCTTTCACAGAACAGAGGGTATATTTGACGCTTATGCCTTTGAGATTGCAATGCAGTTGCATTCATAATTAAAAAGACCATTTAAAGATCTATCCTGAAGTGCTGTTGAGCCACAAAATACTATGCAATTGCATACAAGAAAGACTTGTTAATATAACTATTAATTTAAATATATGCACCAAAAGTTGATATACACAATTAATCAAGAGAAAGTATGCAAACAATTAATTTAAAATATTATATTCTACATTGAAATTGTGACCTTAAGCCTAATGCAATATTTCTTTCACAGTGTGCAAAAGGTCATTACAAAGACAGAGGAAGAAGGAAAGGCCAAGATGGGTGTCAAAAGAGACTCTAAATATTGCACTGGAGCCCCTTGAAGGAAAAGCAAAGGTAAGAAAGCAGGAAGTCAAGGAGCTGAACAGATCATTTCAAAGGGCAGCTAAGCAAGACAAAACAAAGTATAAATAAATGTACATAGAGCAGGAGTCTGAAAATCAAAAGGGAAGAACTCTCTCAGCATTCCTTAAGCTGAAGGAATTAATTCAAGGCTCAAGTTATGATTATTAAGGATGTTATAGGCAAAATATTGAATGATTTAAGAAGCATTAAATAATATGGAAGGAAAAAATAAAGAAAGAAAGAAAAAAGAAGATGGAAGGAGTATACAGGGTCACGGCACCAAAAAACAATTGGATGACACAGAAGTATTTTGAAAAACAACATAGGATCAAGAGACAATGGTGATGAAAGGAAATTAAAGGCTTTCTGAAGGAATGGACAAAAAACAGTGCCCTAAAAAGTGACGGAATACCAATTGACATACTTACACAGATATAGCCCTAGACGTGCTCACCATGTTGTGCCAAGAAATATGGAGGGAAAATACCTTTACCAACTGACTGGAAGAGATCTATATTTATTCCTATTTTTTTAAAAGTGATCAAAGGAATATGGATATTATAGAAAAAGATCACTAATATCACACACAAGTGAAATCCTGCTTAAGATTATCCATAAATCTCTGGAACAAGACATTGACTAAGAATTTAAAGAAATACAAGCTGAGTTTGGAAGAGGTTGTGTCACTAGAGACATTATCACCAGTGTTGGATGGATCTTAAAACAAAGAGTACAGAGAAATGTCTCTCTGGGTTTCACTGACTATGCAAATGCTGTGAAGTTCATAACAAATTTTGGGCAACATTGATGAGAATGGGAAACTCAGAACATTTGATTGTGTTCATGTTAAACCTATAATCAGACCATGAAGCAGTCCTCAGAACAGAGCAAGAAACACCACATGGTTCAAATTCAGGAAAGCAGTGCATCGGGAATGCTTCCTATTCCATACTTTTCAATCTATATGCAGAACAGATTATTCGGGCGTCTGGACTTTATGAGGAGGAATATGGCATCAGGATTGAAGGAAGACCCGTTAGCAACCTATGATATATAGATGACACAGCCGTGTTTGCTAAAACAGAGAAGGACCTGAAGCTCTTGCTGCAGAAAGTCAAGAACGATAATCTTCAATATGTATTGAGGCTCAACATCAAGAAGACAAAATTCTCACCATTGGGCTAATTGGCAGCACCATGATAGATGGGGAAAAGACTGAGATTGCTAATAATTTCAGCTAGTTCACCTCTACAATAAATACTGTTGGCATCAACAGTAAAGAGATCAAAAGACTAGTTGCACTGGGAAAATTTGTGGTCAGGGACCTCTCCAGATTACTGACAAGCAACAATGTCAGTCTAGGGCCAAAAGTTTGCCTAATCCAGGCAATAGTCTTTGCAATTATTTTTTATGCATCAGAGAGCTGGAAAATGAATAAAGATAACCAAAGAGTCAATGCCTTTGAGTTGTGGTGCTGGAGAAGTATATTAAACATAATACTGCAGATCACCAAGAGAATAAATAGGTCTGTCGTGGAGAGGATGAAATCAAGTTTCTTCTTGAAGGATAGGATTTTGAAGCTGCATCTCACATACTCTGGACATGTGACCAGGGGGACCAGCCCTTAGAGAAGGTCATCATAGTTGGAAGGGTGGAGGGGTAGCACAGGAGAAGAATATCCTGGTGAGATTAATTGATAGATACAGTAAATGGGGCAATGAGGGTAGGTGTTTTGTAGTAGGGAGACTGGCTCAGGACAGGGCAGGCTTCTGAGCTGTTGTACATGGGGTCATTATGAGAGGCAGTTGACTCGATGGTACATAACAACAACAACTTAGAGGAAGGCCTTAGCAGCAGATTTTCACAGTACAACACGGTGTTTATTTTACTGCCTGTTGCTACCATGTGTTTTGATTGTGGATATAAGTAAAATTACATGGTTTACACAACCAGGAAAAGATAAATTTGATAAATGAAACCTTCTAGAGATTAAATCCCTGTGTGTGCTAAAAACTTTTTCAAACAAGATGAATAGAAAATCTACTGACTGGGGAAAAAAACCACATTTGGTAATATTATCTTAGACAACGGTCTCTTAACAAAAGTTTACATAATACTAATAACGGACCTCCAGAGGAAAAAGACTGATAAACCAATTACAAAATGAACAAAAGGCAAGGGGAAACTTTTCACAGAGTAAGATAGTCTATGGCCAGCAGACGCATGAAGAAATGCACAAAATCAGTGGCAATACTAGAAATGCAAATCAAAACCATAGTAAAATACCATCTCACGTATACTAGGAGAGCAAGTAATAAATATTGAAGAGAATGTAAAGCTATAAGAGCACTCATACACTGTTGATGGGATTGTAAAATGGTACAACCACTCTGAAAGGTAGTTTGATGTTTCGTCAAAAAGATGAACACAGAAATTCTGCATGACCCCTCTATTCCACTGTTAAGAATATACCCCAAGAAAATCAGAACTGAGACACAAATTGGTACTTGTACACCAATGCTCATAGTAGCTTTATTCACCATCAAAAGAACATGGAAGCAGCCCAAATTTCCAATCACAAATAAATGTATTGAGAAATTATGGTACATTCACACAGCGGAATCCACCCTATGCAGCACTCAGGAGTAATGATTTAGAAAATCACCACACGACTTGGGAGGGACTGGAGAACATTACACAGTGTGAACTAACCCAATCTCCTAAGGAGAAATACTTCCTAAGGTCATTATTATAGAACAGAGAGATGAGGGTGAGCAGAGTGGAAGTCATTAGGGTTGCCGAATTTGGTGATTGGAGGAAGGAAAGTAGAGGAAATGGGAAAGATTCTGTGGGGATCTGGAAAGAAAGGGTAATAGTGGGCATATTTTAATGTTGATTAATTTATAAAACATAATGAATGGGAATGATTATTTAAAACACAACGTGAGTGAAGGATAATGTGAAGCACAATATGTATGAACTTTATAAGCAAACGAATATAAAATTAAAATTTAAAAAGTAAAAATATATGCTGTTGACATCTTCAATATTTTTCTATTTATTTTAGCAGTGATGACCATTTTCATTTTCTTGATTTTCAAATATAATCTATATTGAAGATAGCTATCTTTAATCTTCTTCTAAAGTGCTTCAAATCTTTTTCACTTTCTGCAAAGTTATCTCCTCTGCACCAAGCATGTTTTTGATGAGTCTTCTTCCAATATTGATGCCACAAATGGGAATACAACTTGTGAATGTTGGATTACTTCTTCCATGCGTATTGTAATTTAAAAAAATTGCATTGGTAAATATGAAGACAATAGGAATATTAAACTACAGTTGGAATAATATTAGGATCTGTTGTTGTTACGTGCCATTAGGCCACTTGCGACTCATAATGACCCTATGTACAATAGCCCTGAAGCCTGCTCTATCCTGTACCAACCTTACTGTCTCTGACACATCTACCTTCATTACTCCAGTCACTGTTTCAATCCATCTCACCAATAGTCTCCCTCTCTTTCTACATCCCTCAACTCTTCCAGGCATGATGTTCCTTTCCACGGACTGGTCCATCTTTCATTGTAACATGCTTAGAGTATATCAGACGAAGTCTCAGAATCCTTTCCTTGCCTCCAAGTAGCAGCCTGGCTTCATTCTCTCTAGGACAAACCTGTTTGTTCTCCTGGCCGTTCATGGTATATTCAACACTCTTCTCTAGCACCATGACTCAAAGGCATCAATTTACTATCATCCCTAGTCATTTTCTAGCTCTCTGATGCATAGGAAGCAATTGCAAAGACTATGGCCTGGATGAGGCTTACCTTATTCTCCAGACTGATGTCATTGCTTTTCAGTACACTGGAGAGCTGACTTTCCCAATGCAATTAATCTCTTGATTTTCTGGATGCTGGTATCAAAAGTAAAGCTGTGAACAATCTCAATCTCTTTACCATCTATCATAATGCTACCATAAGCCCAGTGGGGAGAATCGTTATTTTCTTCTTCTTTTTTAAATTGATTTTAATGAAATTTTATAAAGAACTTCATTTTCCATTCATTCATTGTTGCATGTTTTCTTCCCTGCATGCCACCCTCCGCACTCGCTTTTTTTTCTTTGTTAAAGAAGTTCTTTCACTGTTACACAGTGAATCATTGTTTTCTTGATTTTGAGCTTCCATCCACATTGAAGGCTGAAGTCCTTGATCTTCTGCAGCAAGAACTTCAGGTCCTCCTAAGTTTCAGAAAGCAAAGTTTGTCATCTGCATAATACAGGCTTCTGATGAGTCTTCCTCCAATCCTGACACCACATTCTTCCTCATACAGCCCAGCTCCCCAGATAATCAGTTCTGCATATAGTTTGAAAAGGAATGGAGACAGAATACTTCCATAGTGTATAACCTTTTTGATTTTGAAACTGTGTTTAGTAAAATTAAAATATATTTACCTGTTAGATATAAAATTGAATATTAGGTGAAAAATTTGACATATACATTTCTAGTTCAGTGATGATATCACCAACTATAGAACAATTGCTGGTGGTATGTGCTGTTGAATTGAAAATGAATTCTAGTGAATGTAGATTTTAAAAAGTTACAAAAAATTGCATCCACCTATGTATATGTGTCTGGGAGGTCACATGCATCATTTTATTATTCACATATTTCCACTTTCTTTTTTAATTAATGAAAATAATTACCTAACTGTTGACAAAATTTTTATAATTTTGGAACAATTTATATCCCAATATAATTAGGTATAGCTCATATTGTTTAAATACATTTTTCTAAATGTTTGGTATACTTTATTTTTTATGTTCTTCTAAATCCTTATAGTAGTTTGAAGTCTTTTTAATAGAGTACTTGAATATCCTAGTTAGGCTTTCTCATTTTTTTACACTTAAAAATGGGATAATTAATATCATATTACCTTTAATTAGTCATGGTTTATATGAAAGGGCTTTAGGAGGAGGAATACAGCATTAGGATTGGAAGAACACTCATCAACTACCTGATGACACAAACTTGATTGCTGAAAGTGAAGAGGATATGTAACTCCCATTGCAGAAGATTCAGGGGGAAAGCCTTCAGTATGGATTACATCTCAACATTAAGAAGACAAAGATACTCACCACAGGCCTCAGAGTCAACCTTATGATAGATGGAGGGAAAAATTGAAAATGTTGTTTATTTCATTTTGCTTGCATCAACAATCAACACCTTTGGTACCAGGAGTCAGGAAATCAAGAGACATTTACTTTGGACAAGTCAGCAGTCAGGAACTTCTCCAAAATACTGAAGAGCAATGATGTCAGTTTGAAGACAAATGTAATCCTGAAACTCAGGCCATGGCCATATCAATCACCTGCTATGCATTAGAGAGCAGGATAAAGAAAAAGGAAAACAGAAGAACAACTGATGCTTTTGGGTTGTGGTGCTAAAGAAGAGTACAGAATATACCATAGTGTTGTCATTGTTGTTGTTATGTGCCATTGACACCGGCAACTCAGAGTGACCGTATGTACTATATCTCTGAAGCCTGCCCTATCCTGAGCCAATCTCACTGACTCTGACATGCTTATCCTCATTTCCCCAGTGACTGTATCAATCTATCTCAGTCAAGACCTTCCTCTCTTGCGCTGTCCCTCTACCTTTCCAAACATAATGTCCTTCTCTAAGGACCAGTCCCTCCTGGCCACATGCCTAAAATATGTTAGACAAAGCTTCAAAATTCTAACTCCCTATCCATGAACAGGGTACCTTGCTACCTAACTTGGGAGGGACTGGATAGCCTTATGCTGAGTGAACTAATTCAGTCCCACAAGAACAAATACTGTATAAAACCATTATTATACAATGAGTATGAGGATCCAAGAGGAGTGTGGAATCAGATGGGGGAGGATGGCAGATGATGAGGTGTTAATCATAGGGTTGCACAATTCGATGGATGGAGGGATGGGTGAAGGAACGATCTTTTGTGAAATACAATGTATTCAAACTTTGTAAATAAATCAGTATATATATATATAAAATTCGAGTCTCCATGGAGAAGCTTGTTTTCATCCTCTCAAGACATACTTATTTGTTTTCTTGGCAGCCCATGGCATAATCAAGACTCTTCTCCACCACCACAGCTCAAAGGCATCCATTCTTCTTCTGTCATTCTTTGTCATAATCCAGCTCTCTGATGCACAGCAATTAATTGCGAAGACCATGGCCTGGATCAGGCATATCTTACTCTCCAGATAAACATAGTTGCTTTACAGACCTCTGGAGAGGTCCCTGACAGCAGATTTTTCCAGTGCAATTCATTTTTTTAATTTCCTGACTGTTGATGCCAAGAGTGTTGATTATGTAGCCAAGGAAGCTGCAATTGTTAACTACCACAATCTCTTCTCCATCTAACATGGTGCTGCCAATTGGCCTTTGTCATTGTTAGGTGCTTTTCAGTCAAATACAACTCATAGTGACTCTATGAACAGAAGATTTAAACCCTGTTCTATCGTGCATCATCTTTATATTTGCTTACACATAAGAGCCCATTACAGCAGTCACCTTGTCGACTCACCTGGTTAAGGGTCTTCCTCTACTTCGCTGACCCTCCATCCTTCGCAGCATTATGTTATTCTCCAAAGAATAGTCTCTCTCTATAGCAAACATGCTCAAAGTATTTAAGGCAAAACTTCATCATTCTTGCCTCCAAAGCACACTCAGCCTTCACAATCTCCAAGATATACCTGTTTGTTCCCTTGACAGTCCATGAGATGTTTAGATCTCTTCTCCAACATCACAGCTCAAAGACATTTTTCCCCCGTCATTCCTTATGCATTGTCCAGCTCTCAGATTCATAGCAAGTAATTGGAAAGATTATGGGCTGAATCAGACACACCTTAGTCCTCAAACTGACATCATTAATCCTCAGTAACGTGAAGAGTTCCCTAACTGCAGATTTTCCCAGTGTAGCATGTCTCCTTATTTTCTGACTGCTCATGCCCAGGGTGGTAATGGTGGATCCAAGCAAGATGATGATGCTGTTGACAATTTCATTTTCCTCTCAATCCATCATGATGCTGCCTATCAGTTCAGTGGTAAGAGTTTTTGTTTTGACACTGAGATGCACTCCACACAAAAAGCTGCAATTTAAAATCTTTTGCAATAAGCAAAAGAGGAAGAAATTGAGAACTTACATTAAATCTTGCAGTTCAAAATTGACTGAATATGCAATCAAGATGTGTTAATGCTAATTGGTGACTAGAATGCAAAAGTAGGAAACAGTGAAGAAGTAGTAATAGAGAAATATGGGCTTCTTGATAGAAATGAGGCCGGAGATGATGTTGTTGTTGATTTCTTTAAGTCAAGCATGACTCATAGCAACCCTCCCTGTTCTGAGCCAGTCTCATAATTCTGACACATCAACCCATATTGCCTCAGATACCATATCAATCCATCTTATCCAGGGTCTTCTTCTCCTGTGCTGTTCGTCCACACTTCCAAGCAGGATGTCCTTCTCCAGTGATTGGTCTGTCCTAGCCACAAGCCCAAAAAAAGTGAGGCAGAGCTTCAAAATCTTAGCCTCCAAGGAGAGACTTGGTTTCACCCTCTCTAAGACAGAACAATTTGTTTTCTTAGCAGTTCATGGTATGTTAAAGACTTTTCTCCAGCACCACAACTTGAAGGCATCTATTCTTCTTCTGTCATCCTTAGTCACTGTCCAACTCTCTGAAGCATAACAAGTAATTAAGAAGACCATGGTTTGGATTAAGTACACCTTTATCTCTAGACTAACACTGTTCATTATCAACACTCTAGAAAGGTCTATGAGGATGGAAATAGGATGATTGAATTTTCTATTTACAATGACAGATTCACTGAAAAACCCCTTTCAAAAAGATACAAATGATGACTTTACACATGGATTTCACCTGATGGATTGCATAGGGATTTGATTAACTACATTTGAGGGAGAAATCTTTAGAGAAGCTCAATATCGGCAGTCAAAACTAGACCAGGGGCAGACTGTGGGTCAGATTATCAGTTACTCATATGCATATTCAAATTGAGGACAATGAAAATTAAAATAATTCCACAGAAACCAAAATATTATTTTGAATCAATTCTACCTGAATTTCAGGATCATTGAACACCACTGATTGAAGACAAGATGAGCTATGGGATGATATCAATGCTATCATCCACAAAGAAAGTTAAACGTCATTACAAAAACAGAGGAGAAAGAAAATATAAAAATAGATGTCAATAGAGGCTCTAAAGATTGCACTAGAACATCAAGAAGCCAAAACAAAAGGAAAACATGTTGAAGTAAAAGAGCTGAACGAAAGATTATGAAGGGAAGCTCAAGAAGACAAAGCAAAGTAATATAACGAAATATGCTGAGAACTGGAATCGGAGAATAAAAAGTGAAAAATTTGCTTTGCATTTCTTAACGCTGAAAGAACTAAAAAACAAATATGAGCCTTGTATTGTAATATTGAAAAATACTATTGGTAGTATATTGAATGATCTAGAAAGCATCAAAAGAAGACGGAGGGAATACACAAAATCACTGTACCAGAAAGAATTGACTATCAATTGGCCCAGTGGTGAGAATCTTTGTCTTCTTAATGTTGAGCTTTAATCCATATTGAGGACTCCAGTCCTTGACCTTCTGCAGCAAGTTTTCAAGTCGTCCTCAATTTCAGCAAGCAAGCTTGTGCCATCTGCATATCATAGGTGTTGATGAGTCTTTCTCTAATCCTGATGCCTCAATTCCTCCTCATAAACCGCAGCCTCCAGAATGATCTGTTCTGCACATAGATTGAAATGGTACAGAGACAGAATGCACCCCTGATGCACTCTTCTCCTGATTTTGAACCATACAGTGTTACCTTGCTTTGTTCTATGGACTGCTTCCTGGTCTGAGTAGAGGTTTCACATGAAGACACAATAAAGTGTTCTGGATTTTTCATTTTTCTCAAGGTTAGCCAAAAGTTGTTGTGATCCACACAGTCAAATGCCTTTGCATAATCATTCAAAGAAACAGACATTCCTCTGGAACTTTTGGTCAAGATCCACCTAATGGTGGCTATAATGTCACTAGTGCCTCAGCCTCTTCTAAACTCAGCCTGTACTTCTGGCAGTTCTCTACTGACATATTGGTCCAGTTGCTTTTGGATAATCTTCAGCAGGGTCTTTCTTACATACGATATTATTGATATTGCTCTATAATTTCCACACTCTTGTCAGGCCACCTTCTTCTTCTTCTTTTTTTTTTTTTTTTTTTTTTTAGTAGGGATAAATATTGAACTCTTCCAATCTGGCCAGGTAAGCATCTGTTTGTTAAAACATGTCAATTGGTATTCTATCAATTCCTGAATCCTTGTTTTATGCCAATTCTTTCAGATTAGCTTGAACTTCCTCCTTTATCAACCATAGGTTCTTGATCATATGTTGTTTCAGGAGATTCTTCTGTGTCAGCCAGCTCTTTTTGGTACAATGACTATTTATTCTTTCCCTCTTCTTTTGATGCTTCCAGGGTATTTCAACATTTTCCGCTCATCCTTAAATATTGCAACTTAAGGCTTAAACTTATTACAGTTTCTTCAACTTAAGAAAGGCTGATCTAGTTCAGCTTCTTGTCCAATTCATTATAATGCTTTACTTTGTCTCTATGTGCTGCCTTTCATTCAGGTCATTTACTTCTTGATTTCTTCCTTTTACTTTGTCTTCTCAGTATTGTAATGCAATAGTCAGAGTCCCTTCTAACATTCATCTTGGTCTTTACTTCCTCCTTTTTAATGCATTTTTGCATTCTTTATGAATGACATTCTTGATATTCTCCCACAGCTCATCTGGTCTTTGTTTATTAGTCCTCAACACTTCTAACCTGTTCCTGAGATGGTCTTAAACTCTGGTGGGTTAGACTTGAGGTCAACTTTGGATCTTGTGGATTTCTTTAGCTTTCAGTATAGATGTTTGCTTGCATCTTGATGGCTGTTCTGATGGGCACATAAGGAAGTTTTTGGGGTCATGCTTGATGTGTGTTACTACTCTTTCCCTGCAAAGAGCAGGTGTCCTTGGGCCTTTGACTAGGGTGGAGGTCTGCTCAAAGACATGGCTTATTAATTTTCAAATGAATATTCAATAATGATACAGAAATCTTTTGTCTATTTGCTGAACTGAACAACTTGTTGCTGTGATGCTGCACACTGTTCCACTTTGTACATCACTCTTTGTCAATATGCTGTATGAAGTAACCTGGGTTTGCTGTGATGTTGAAACTAGCACCATTGGGATATTAAATACCAGAATGGTTTCCCAATGTGGACAGTGTTTGATGGAGCTCCCTAATGTAAAACAGGTTTGGAATCAGGTGTGGAATCCACTCCCTAAACTACATGCCTCTGGAAACTCTATGAACTTGGAGAAATGACAATAGTTACGGAAAGGCATTACGTTTTTTGTTCATAGGGACACTATGGTCATGCTTGATTCAATGGCAATCAACAACAAGAAGCTTCAATTTGAACTTGCAGATGAGTGGTTGATTTCTCTTCCTCAATCAGTACCTGGCCTAGATTTCACAGCTTTTATTGAGCTTCTCCAGTGATTTCTTCTGCAAATGTAGTCAATCAGAGTCCTGTGTAGACAACTAGGTGAATTCATGCATATAGTTTCTTATACACTGTGTTTGCAACAAATAGATCATTGATTGTACAGAATTCTATCATTCTCTCTCCAGCCTCATTTCTTTCTCCAGTCCATGCTTTCCAACTATTGTTTCTTCTTCCCTATTCCCAACTTTGCATTTCAGTCACCTTTGGCTATCAAGATATTTTGGTTGCATGTTCAATTGATTTCTGACTACAAAAGTTGGTAGAAGTCATCTATTTCCTCCTCTTTGGCCTTGGTTGTTGATGCATATATTTGAATGATAGTTGTATTAACAGGTTAAATAAGATGTGAAATTCATTTTCACAATGAAGGGTATGCACGACTGCTAAAGAAAAGAGTCTGTGATGTTAGCCTAAAAGTTTGTGCTTCCCCCCACCCCATTACAGCTAGTCCTGTCTGGTCTCTAGCTACCCTAACTGCAAACACATAGTCTTACAAATCATCAACAGCTATGGGGCTAGGATAAAAGAAAGAGTACTTCCCACATTGGGCATCAAGGCTTAAGGCAAGCAAGATTTGAAGCGAGCAAGGCTTGTGGTAGCAAGACCTTGGTGAAAGCATGACTCTAGTGATGGAGAGACTGTGACATTGCTGTGGACAAACTGTGGCAAGGTGTGACCTGAGATTTTTTTGCATTTGTAATGGCCAATTTAAAAGTTTGGATATTCTTGTAGGATATTTTGAAGGAGAATCTGACTTATAAGTGCTCTGACACAAACCTTCCTGGATGAGTTGGATTTGACTGCTGAACTGAAACTGGAGCCTGAGATTATTGAGGAATTGTGCCTTTGGTGTGTTGGGCAAGAAGCTGGATATGTATTAGAATTTTTTTGCCTCCCTCACTCTCCAACTTCCTTCTCTAAAAAACCCTATTGTTGGTCACATAACTGTGAGTCTGTTGGCAATAAATAAATTAATTTCTTGCTGTTGATGTAGCTCTAGAGGTACCATGAGGCTGAGGTATGAGTTCTTTATTTACTTTTTCTCTGAGGTAGTGAGGGGCTGTATTATTCTTATTCTCTCTAGGCTTTTGAGAGACACATTCATGGCCCTTGTGGCTCCATGTCCTGTTTGCTCCTCTTTAGACAGGAATTATAGATATAGATATCTCCAAAAGTGAGATTTCTTATAAAAATAAATCTACATATTAATATATTTTCTAATAGATCTTATACTATAACTTACCTTTAATTGTCTCAGTACTGTGTACTGTCTTTGAGTGTTTCTGTTTGCCCACAATATCACCTACAATTGGAAATTGAAAGTAGGAATTTGTTTTGATGTTCCTTTTATTAGTCCCCATGGAATTAAAAAAAAATGAAACTATTGATTTTTATTTATTTATTTACATAACACATATACATATCAGGACTTGTGGTAAATTGCACATGTTTCCTTGTATTATGTCCCCCAAGGAGTGTCCTGTAAGGAGAAACCAATTATTTCAACTTTTAGATATAAAGTTATACTTAAATTATCTCCTTTAGTCCATACCATGTCTAAACAGGAAAAGAACATAGTTCAAATGCATGAAAAATGCATATTTGAAAAATAAAAAGCAAAGAACTATCTTCTTGGATGTGTTTAAATACACAACTCAAAGGTAATTTTTATCCATTAATATAAAAATATTTTATATTCAAGTGAATGTACATATATTTATTTAATATGAGAAGTTTTGTTCCAAATTATTCTAAGTATCATCCAAAATTGGATGTGGAAAGCATCCAAATATTATTGTATTCCAATTTTCTATATAATTATTCTAGATCTCAAATAACTCTCTTTTTTTGAATCTTAGGATGATTCTTCTTGTTTAAATAATTCTGGAAAACATGTTAGCAATAAGAAATCTATGGGGAAAAGAAAAGAAATGAAAGCTGTATTTTCAGCCTCATTTCAAGTAAAATAATGATTTTTAAATTACTGGTCTAGAATGTAGAACTTAGTTTTTAAAACTAAAAAAATATGCAAAATATATATCTCACTACTGAGTCAAGTTGGTTTCACCTGTACTGAAATATGAGTTGTTTTAACTCATAGCTACAGAACAAAGTAGAATTATTTCAAAGAACAGTTGTTAATCAGACTGCATTATCTTTCCCCTGAATTATTACAACAGATATCAAGAAATGTGTGTTATTGTTGCTTTTGTTAGGTGCTGTCGAGTTGAGTATGACTCATAGTGACCTTATGAATAAAAGATCTGAACCGTGTTCTATCCTGTGCTATCCTCACACTTCCTGACGCCCAAGAGTCCATTGCAGCAATCACTGTGCCAATTCAGTTGGTTGAGGGTCTACCTTTCTTTCATTGATCCTCCATCCTTCCCCACGTCATGCCCTTCTCCAAGGAATAGCCCCTCGTAGCAACATACCCAAAGTATATTATGCAAAACCGCATCATTCTTGCCTCCAAAGAGCACTCTGGCTGCAACCTCTCAAAAAATATGTTTGTTCTTTTGGATATTCATGAGATGTTCAGTGTTCTTTTCCAATACCACAGCTCTAAGACATCAATTTTTTCTCTGTCATCCTTATTCATCGTCCAGCTCTCAGATTCCTAGCAAGTGATCAGAAACCATGGCCTGAATCAAACACACCTTAGTCCTCAAACTGTCAACTTTACACCCCAATAATTTGGAGAGATCCCTAACTGCAGATTTCCTTAGTGCAATGCATCTCCTTATTTCCTGACTGCTAGTGTCAGGAGTGTTAATTATGGACCCAAGCAATTTGAGGATTTCTGTACCCAAGAAACATGTACCAAAATTAAAATCTACATAAAACCAAAACATTTCTGAAGTCTTAGAGAAAAGTACCTAGTACTCCTATACCATTATAGTTGTGGTAGCCAGATACTACATTTTGAGTGGATTGAACGGAAACTTGTGAATTTATGAGTGGGTTTACTAATATAGGAAGTGCATGGGTGGCTGTTTTGTATAAGAAAGATTAGGCTGCTGAAACCAAAATATGAGGAAATAGCTGCATAGCAAGTAAACAAAATATTTTTTGTTTTCAAGTGGAAAATATCTCAAGTTAGATTGATCTAAGTATGAAGAAAGTTATACTTATTTAAAGATGTAATAATTTTCCATCACCTAGTAGGGTAGTTTTTATGAAACTGTAGCAACAAAGGTAAAAAAAAGAAAAGAAAGTGCTGACTAAACTGAAAAGTAGAAAACCTAATCAATAATTTTAGCTTTACCACTGAGGTAGGCCAGAAATTGTTGAGTAGGCAGAAAGCTTATATTGATTAGATTGTTTCTTCCACTTCTTAAGATCTGTAATTTTTGAATACTGTCAATGACCTATTATAATACATGTGTGAAGGAGAATAAACCAGATGGGTGGCCTTCGCTAACAAAAAGGATGACATCATGTGATCTGAATAATTGAGGAAGAAAGTTTTATTGTATTTGGGATGATTCCAAAGTTCATACATTACCCCAAGGGCTCACATTTTTATTCATATTTTCTTTATAATTTGTTGTAATTACTGAACAATTTCAAACACTGCCTGAAATAGGCACTACAAGATTGCATTTTAATTTTACTCTGAGTAGATGTTGCATATCTAAAGAAAAATAAATAAAAATGCTGAAAAGCAGCCAACTAAATTATTGCACATCTGGCTCCCATTTGTTATAAGATTATCATTGAAAACAAAAAATCTTGACTTTTATAACCCTCCCATATAGTGGCCTCCTCAGCTGTACTTCCCAACCTAATCTAGTAGAAACTGAACCAAGAACAAAGGAAATCCCTTAAAAAGACCAGTGTTATGATCTCCATATTAAAGTCTCCTGCTCCTGACCCCTGAACTCAATGAGAGAATTTGCAACAAAGGTCTAAAGCAGGAAATATGACAGCAAAAAAACTGTTGAGTTCCTTCCATGCTCCCACCCACATGTAACGATAAAACTGAAATATTACAAAAACATTTTCCTTTGGCAGAAGAGTTTTGCTTTTCTTTTGGAGACACCAAGTCCCCATAAAAGAAAATATTTCTCTTTTTAGTTCTTTTCATTTCAAAAATGTTTAAGTTTCTTAAATATGCAATTGGATTAGAAAATCTGAAGAAAAGCACAATAGAACAGATTTCCAGAAGGGCTGCCTGCTGCCTAGGTGTGTCTACACTTAACCGTTCCATTTGCTTTAACTAAAAATTGTAATTCCAATGAATTAAGCTTGCCAGGTTGGCTAAGTCTATGGGAAAAATTACCACACAATTAATTCTATTCATAAAGATTTTTAGATTATTAAGATTAACTTTCTGGCTCTTTATCTAACTGCTCATGAAACATCTCAGATATTTCAAAACATTCCATTTGGGGTTTTTGCTTATTTACATTTTCTCGAAACACTACACACATATATTAAAATAATAACCTCCTGTCAGATAATTTAGTGTCTTAACCATCTGCTATTGTTAGGTGCTTTCGTTTCGACTATGATTCATAGTGACCCTATGGACAACAGATTAAAACGTCATTCTATTATGCATTTTCCTCATGATCTCTACCATGTTTAAGCCTATTATTGTTTATACTGTGTCAATTTTCCTCATCAACGGCTTCCTCCAACAAAAAATAGTATAAGTAGGTAAATTTAAGGGTCCTGCAGTTGCTTAGTGGTAAGGACTTGCCCTACCAGCCCCAAAAGCAGACTGTTCAAATATACAACTTCCTCATGAAAGAAAGATGGGTAATCAACTTTCATGTGCTTT
>NW_006399793.1:9823120-9829561 GCF_000299155.1 Elephantulus edwardii | reverse complement strand
AACAATTGAAACTATCAACAAAACTAGGAGTTGGTTCTTTGAAAAGGTCAACAAAACCGATAAACCACTAGCAAAACTCACAAAAGAGGGAAAAGACGCAAATAATCTGAATAAGAGATGAATCAGGTAACATCACAACAGGCCCAACTAAAATAAAAAAGCTAAACATTAGAATACTATGAAAAACTATACTAATATAAAATTTTAAAAAAATTTACAAACTGACTGAATTAAAAAAAAAACAACACACAAAACAAACCAAAAACCAGTTTGCTTCAGTACAGGAAAATTCTATAGAACTAACAAGCTGCTTCAAAAGTACTAAAGAGTTTGTAGCTGTCAACATCTTGCTCTCCATAATTCTTTCTCCATATATTCACAACAGATACTGATCCTCAAACATGTGCTAATACACTTTCGTCATACTATTTAGAGTCAGTCTTCAGTAAGTCTTACTTTTTAAAAGTAGTTTTAAGTGGTGATCAATAAAGCTGTATAAGTCTGCAGTACATTCTGAAATGGTATATGATCATAACTAGACATGAGATTCACTATGTCTATTGTGCAACAAACATGAACATTTTAGTCCCTAAGAATCAGTTCACAGCCAGTATCTTCTATAGATCTTTTTAGTGCTTATTCCACACAGTCATCTGGTAAATGGCTTCAGATACTTTTGGGAAAGTTGGAGAAAAACTTATGGTATAAATTGTTGATAGTGTAATGGAATCTTCCTCCATGGGATTTGATATCCTTTTTAAACAAAGAGCCTTGAGTCTGTGAACTGACACATTTTGGGATTAGTTGAGGAATTGTGACTTAACTACATGCAGTATTTCAAGTCAGCTTTCTGGTCACTTGATTCCAACTTTTTTGTTTAGACAAATACTTAAACCTGCCCATTTATTTAATTTTAGGTTATCAAAAAGTTAAAATTTTGTCTTGAAACAAAATTATTTATTGAAGAGTCTAAAGGAATTTAAATCCCAGACATGTTAGACCTCACAAATGAAACCAAACATTCCAAAGAAATCGAAGATGAGTAACTAAGGTTATATAGCAAAATCAGTGACCAGCAGTACCATTTTCTGAAGAACTCAAGAGTTGATGACTCTATACGGTGAGCTCTCTTGTTTTGGTTGAGGGTTGGTGTGGAATATTTGGTTGTTTTTCTTATTTAAATCACCTGTTTAGAGTCAACAAAACCTCCTGGAGGGCACTTGTATT
Organism: Elephantulus edwardii; assembly: GCF_000299155.1. Taxonomy (NCBI): domain Eukaryota; kingdom Metazoa; phylum Chordata; class Mammalia; order Macroscelidea; family Macroscelididae; genus Elephantulus; species Elephantulus edwardii. The sequence continues at coordinate 9,828,334 of NW_006399793.1, read as the reverse complement.
TAAAAGTTGGGCCTGAGGTATTAAGTTTTAATCCTTTGTTTCCACCTTTTGGAGTACCATTCTTCTAAATTGTACAACTCTTTTGTCAATTTGCTTTGTTGAGATAATCTGGGTTTGCTGTAACACTGAACCCTGTGCCATTGGGGGGTAAGTGCCATAACAGCTGACCAGGGTGGATAGTGTTTGGTGGAACACCCAGTTTAAAACAGGTTTGGAAGCAAGAGTGGCATCCACTTTCTAAATCACATGTCTCTGGAAACTCTATGTACTTGCATAAATGATAGTAGTGATAGAAAGGCTTCGGACCTTTTGTTCATAGGGTCACTAATGAGTCGTGCTTAACTTCATGGCAATCAAAAACAACCATCAAATCAGAACCAACTCATAACAGAATCTCAAATGTGTTTTATGAATCTGTCAATCACACAAGAGGGGATTGCCTGGTTTTCTTTCAGGAACTAGTTGGTGGTTTCAAATAACTTTCGTCTAGTTTGACAGCACAACACCTTACTCATTAGACTACGAATGCTCTTAAATTTTCTGAAGGGAACTTTATAAATTAGGGAAGTGAACGGAAGAAAACACTATATACTCCAAAATCAGGAAAGGAATGGGTCAGGGATGTGTCCTGTCTCCATACCTTTTCAATCTGTATGTGGAACAGATCATTCAGGAGGCTGTAGTTTATGAGGAGGAATGTGGCATTTGGATTGGAGGAATATTCATCACCAATCTGCATTATGCAGATAACATAATCTTGCTTGCTGAAACTGAAGAGGACCTGAAGTATTTACTGCTGAGGTTCTAGACCTATAGTTTGCTATATGAAGGTGAACTCAAGCTGTTGCTTGGAGGCAAGGATTTTGAAACTCCATCTCACACAGTTTCAGGATGTTGTTGTGAAGGACCAATGCTTGGAAAAGGACATAATGGCAGAAAGGATAGAGGAATGATGCTGAAGAGATGGATTGACACTAAACTGCAGTATTAAAGGTAGGTATGTCAGAGGCAGTGAGATTGGACCAGAATACATTAAGATTTAGAGCTATTGTGCATAGGGTCACTTTAAATTGTGGCCGACTGGATGGTACATAACAACAAGGGAAGGTTAACTCAATTGGACCATTTGTGTTGATTGGCCCTCAAGAAATGTTTTACCTAAGAAGCTAAATTACCATTTTTCTGTGACCATCTTATAAACCATCCTTTGTTATGAGCTTTTCTGATTATTCTGTTTAATTAATCTGAAGATTAATTGCATTAGTTAAATCTGCTTTCAGGGACATTTCCAGAGTACTGAGAAAAAATAATGTCAGTTTAAAGACTAAGGTGTGCCTGATACAGTCTATCGTTTTTGCAATTATTTGTTTACGCATCAGAGAGCTAGACAATGACTAAGGATGACAGAAGGATTGATGCCTTTGAATTGGGGTTCTGGAGAAGAGTGTTGAACATACCATGGACAGCCAAGAAAACAAATAGGTCTGTCTTAGAGAGGGTGAAACCAAGTTTTTCCTTGGAGGCTAGAATTTTGAAGTTCCATCTCACATACATTTGGCACATGGTCAGAAGGGACTGATCCTTAGAGAAAGATATCTAGCGCAGAATGGTGGAGGCATAGCACAGTAACTAAGTAACTAAGGCAATGGGGCTAAGTGTGCCGGAGTCAGTGAGACTGGCTAAGGACAGGACAAGCTTCAGAGCAGTTGTACATAGGGTTACTATGAGTTGCAGGCAACTCAACAACACATAACAACAACATAACAACTTGTGCAGGAGATTTCAGATTAAGTCTCAAGTCTCCCTCAGCATACTTTTTTTTTAAAGTTTAAAACAAAGTCCTCAGTTAGACACTTAGGTCTCCAAAAAGGTTAGTATTTGATGAGATAGTTAAGATTGAGTTTGGGTGTAAACTCAGCACACCTTTTTATTGGGGCTGAGCACATTAAATTCAAGACTCTCATACATTTCCACCTATTGAATAAGTATTTCTATGGCTATCCTTTGAATCTCCATTATAAATAATCTTCTGCATGAACTATTTTGTTGAATTTTCATTTTAGGTTTCCAATTATTTAGTTTACCTTTAAGATGCAATTCATCACCATATAGGTAGTCAGGTACAATCCAACTCTTTACCATGACACTGAACATTGTTTTATTCCCACTGATACTGACAATACAAATCTGCAAAGACCGATATAAAATTAAGGGAACTTTCTGCTGTTGTGTAGTAGGTTCTGAGGTCAGAGAGTGCTGTGCCTCCAACCTAATTTTTGTTTCTCAGAAGTGTTTTGCTTATTCGGGGTTTCTTGCCTCTCCAAATAAATTTGATAATTTCCCTTTCAATCTCCTAGAAAAATGAATTTGGTATCTGGATTAGGATTTCATTGAACATGTAGATCGCTATTGGTAGGATTGTCATTTTCATCATATTGAGTCTTCTTATTCATGAGAAGGGCACATTTTTTTCCATTTCTTTAGGTTTTTTTATTGAGTCCTGCAGAAATGTAATTTTCTTTGTCTAGGCCTTTTGTATCTCTAGTTAGGTTCACTCCCAAGTATCTCAATTTGTGGTTGCCTATTGTAAATGGTATTGCTTTGTTGTTTCCTTCTCAGAGTTCTCTTTGTTATTGTAGAGAAACGCTATTGATTTTTGGATATTGATTTTATATCCCGTCACTCTACTAAATTGGCCTATTAACTCTAACAGTTGTTTTGTTGAGCCTTTGGGTTTTTCTGTGTACACTATCATATGACTTGCTCATTCATTTTAAAAAAAACTTATTAAACAAATACCATATGTCAATCTAAGCTAAAAAACCTGAAGTGATTAAGAAACATAGAAAAGTATCCGTCATGATAAGGGGCTCCTTTGTTTACGTGTTTAGATGTTAATGGATCGCACAATTCAATGGGTAAGTGGGGTGAAAGAAATGAGAAGGATATTTTGTGAAGAACAATGTATTCAAACTTCGTAAATAAATCAGAATAAAATAAAATAAAAAAAGGAACTTTCTGATTGATTAGAAGGTTATAGATAATATAATTTCAATGAGTTTGACTTTTTAACAGTCATAGATCTTATCTATTTGCACGATTATTTTCATGAGCATTAACTTACCATTTTGAGTACTCTTTTGGTCATACATTTCATATAATACTTTATCAGTCCAAGGACAATTACAACTTTAAGTAGCATTACTATTCTATTGAATAGTATGGATCAAAACCATAATAAAAAACCCATTAGATACCCAACTAAATATATCTAAAAAAGATGAATCTGGTGTTTATGTAACCAATCACCCTGGTAACAGACTTTCATGATGTCTTGTTCTACTCCTCTTCAAGTGTTGGCGTCAGCAACACAGCTGAGGAACACAGCTCAGCATGGAGTGTTGGCAATTGCAAAGACTTCTTGTTTGGCTAAGAGAAAATCTAAGATAATGTGATTATCTAAATCTACATTAACCTGATATTATAGCCATTTTTCTTGAACTTATACTTATAGCTAGATCATCAGCAATCTTTCCCTTAGAATTTGAAAGATGTCAGACTGATTTTACAAACTCTCTAAACTCTACAAACCCTCTAAACTCTACAATCTCTCTAAACTCTTAAAATGTACAGAAATGATGGTAGTTACAGAACAGAGTTCTGTACAGAAATGATGTTAGTCATAGAACAGAGTTTAGATCTTTTGTGTAAAACTTACTCTCAGTTGTATTCGACTTGACAACATATAAGCATTGCTAAGTAAAACGAGTGCTGTTATATCTGGAGGAACACTCTTCCACTTTGTACACCACTCTTAGTCAATGGGCAAGATGAAGTAAGCTGGGTTGCTGTGATGCTGTGACATTAGGGTATCAAATGCCAGAATGGCTTCCCAATGTAGACAGTTTTTGGTGGGGTTTCCAGATGTAAAACAAGTTTGGAAGCAGGAGTGGCATCCACTTCCTAAACCACATGCCTCTGGAAACTCCATGAACTTGGTGAAATGACCACAGTTATGGAAAGGCATTAGGTCTTTTGTTTATAGAGTCACTATGATTCGTGCTCAACTTGATGGCAATCAACAACAACAAATAACAACAATGATTACATAGTAGTGACAAGGACTAAGAAAAAGATATCTCTATCCAGGATTTTTGCTAAAGCGTCAGCATCCCGCATTTTGTCTTCATAGTTCTTTTAATATCTTTCCACTCTAATAGTTTGCCATTATATGAATTAAAATGTAGAGTGTGTCATTATATTATGGAACCACTAGAGGAATTCCAAGGTTCCTACAGTACATTTTCTCACTGTGTTCCATTCATTTGGCACAGTAAAAAAGGTTTAATCAAATAGATTTACTGTTTTTTGTTTTGTAGAATAGTCTGATTCCTCTCAATAGAAGATACTTACCTGTAAGAAGCACAGAACAAACAAAAAATACTGCTATCATGTCAGCTTTGTTTTTTAGTGATCCTACTTTAAGTTTCTAAGATAGCAAATCTTTAGAGAATATATTGCTCATTTTTATCCCATACAGTGACTGGTGTATTAACACCACCGACCTGACAGTTAGCAACCTGATTCATTATGAACTAAGCTACCAAGATTATTATAATGTTATTTTTAGAGTAATATTATGGAAATAATATTTTATTAATGGGTTCAATCTAATATCCTTATAAATAAACATCAAAAATAGGTAATTATCCCTTCTTTAGAAGACTCCAAAGTCTAGCACAAAAGGAGAATGAATCATTCTTTATGCAGCTAGTTAATTACTTCGTCTTAATGTAATTCCAAAGTATGTAGAGAATTTTTCATGTTGGAACAAACAGTTAATTCAGCAAGTTTGAAGACTTTTGTGTTTTGCAAAGCAACGTCCCATGCATTCCTTAGCCTGATTGGATTTTGTGAGTTAGGCTAAACTAAAGTATGTAAAATAGGAAACAATGCTATAAGAAACTAACAGGCCTATTAGCAAGAAAATTTCTGTATGTATAAACAAAATCCAAGAAAGTTAATAATAAGCATAGATTATTAAAACAAGAGGAAAATACATGCATAATTTAAGGAGTATGACAATATAGCTGCAAATATAAAACCAATGCCAGTAATACGAAAGACGCAAATAGACATAATTTTCAGTTGATGAACCCATGAAACAAGAAAATTTGAAAAGCAACAAGTACTAAGCAAAGTCCAATAATTTCT
>NW_006399793.1:9820417-9822827 GCF_000299155.1 Elephantulus edwardii | reverse complement strand
CAGAGACTTTGGATTTCCATTCATGCATTGTTGCACATTTTCCTCCCTGCCCACCTCTCCCTGGTAGTTCACTTTTCAAAGAAAAAAAAAATCTACTTTACTCTTCTTAGCTTATATCCTTTTATAGGGTGGACACTCTAAGTATACTTTCTTCGGCTGAGAGAGAAAATGCTTAGAATTACTTCATTATTTTAGTTTAAATATTTTCGTCAAGACTTTTTACATAGACTAGAAAAGATTCTTTTCAACGGGCAAACTTAAAATGGCTTTTTTAAAGCAACTATGTCAGTCTGGAGACTAAGGTGCACCTGATACAGGCCGTGGTCTTTGCAATTACTTGGTATGCATCAGAAAGGTGGACAATGACTAGGGATGATAGAAGGAGAGTTGATGCCTTTGAGCTGTGGTGCTGGAAAAGACTATTGAATAAACCATAGACTGCTAGAAGAACAAACAAGTTTGTCCTGGAGAGGGTGAAGCCAGGCTTCTCCTTGGAGGCAAGGATTCTGAAGCTTTGTCTGATACATTTTTGACATGTTACAAGGCAGGATCTGTACCTGGAGGGTGATGTCATGCGTGGAAGGGTGAAGGAACATCACAGGAAAGGAAGATCCTAGATAAGATGGATTGATTCAGTGACTGAGGTAATGGGGTAGGAGTGTCAGAGACAAAAACATTGGCACAGGATAGAGCAGGGTTTAGGGCTGTTGTACATAGGGTCTATGAGTTGCAGGTGAATTGATGGCCTATAACAACAATAAGAGCAACAATAATAGTTTTTAAAAATGAAAGATTTGATAGAAGTAAAATAAAGATAATAGATAGATTATGCATAAAACTCAAAATTCAAATTCATCATCATTCAATTGTAACTAATTAATAGAATTAATAGCTGACTTTCCAGGAAGTTTTCAAGAGGCTATAAATTGCATGAAAGGGATTATCTAACATTTTTAAGAGGAAACGCCTGGAGGTTTCATATCCCCAAGATTCTGTCTTTGGCTTAGCAGTACAGTTTCCTGAGGCTGCACCATTAGAGCTTTCAGTGGATAAAATACTTCTAAGTGTAATAAATAATCTTATTTTTAAGAAATTAATGTAGCTCTTTATAGACATGGAATCACATATTCATGATATATTAAAAATACATCAAAGTTGAGCTCTTCTGATATAGTCTGTATCAAACTGTATTGCTGACTCAAATATCATGAGTCTACTGCGGTTTGAATTCACCAGAGGCTTCATGGGAAAAAAGATAATTTTTTTCCTGTTGTGATTTGCAGCCTCAGAGATCAATGGCGATTTGCTACAAGTTGGAGCACACTCAAATGCAGTGAGTTTGAGTTATATCAAGCCTGTCAAGTCCCTAAATACCTGAATAAAGATTGATATGAAATAGATGGATTATATAATATGAAATGTGATTGCAATATAGCACAAACATAACTTTTATATGGACTGAATATGGACACAAATGTGTTCACATTTTGCCATAATACTTGAGTATAGTGTTTTAGAACTTAATCTGAAACATCTTTAAATATATTGCCTATGTACTGTAGCTGGCCTCACTTTCTAGTTGTTTTGCTTCAGTTTTTTTTATTTTATATCTAATGTCATCCCTAAACCAATTATTCAATCTGTATCCTGAACAAATAATTCAAGAAATTGGACTCTCTGAAGGAAAATGTAGCATCAGAATAGGATGAAGACACATCAAAAACCTATGTATGCAGATTACCTAGTCTTGCTTACTCCAAGTGAATAAGACTTTACATGCTTGTTGCAGAAGATCAAGGACTATGTAGCCTTCAATATTAATTACATCTCAACATCAAGAAAACAAAACCTTCACCAATAGGCTCTTGCACAATATCATGTATCATGGACAAAAGACTGAAATTGTCAACAACTTCATCTTATTTGGATCCAAAATCATTACCGTTGGCACCATCATCAGGAAATCAAAAGATACACTGTGTTGGGAAGACCTGAAGCTGAGCTAAAGTACTGAAGTGCAACGGTGTCATTTTGAAAACTAAGGTGCACCTGATTCAACCTTTGGTTTTTCAATACCTTGCTGTGCATCTGAGACCTGGATGATGAATAAGGATGACAGAAGAAAAGTCAATAACTTTGAGTGGTAGTGTGAGAGAAGAGTACTGAATAGCCATCCATAGAACTACCAAAAGAAAAAGCAGATTATGTCTTGGGAAAGGTGAAGTCAGAGTGCTCCATAGAGATAAGGATGGCAATACTTTGCCTCACATATTTGGGCAAATGGTTATCCTTGGAAAAGGATCTGATTCTAGGAGAGATTGGTGGTCAGTAAAAGAGAGATAGACCTTCGGAGGAATTTCATGACAAAGTGACTGCAGCACTGAGCTCAAGTGTGTCAGAGGTTGTGAGG
>NW_006399793.1:9816633-9817292 GCF_000299155.1 Elephantulus edwardii | reverse complement strand
GACTTGATGGCACGTAACAATAACAAAAGCAACATGAGTCAAAGGTAACTCACTGGCACATAACACCTATAGCAAAATCCTTCAGTATTGTAGCTGCTTATGGGTTAATATTTTTCTTCAATTCTTTTATCTTTCTATATATTTTAGTTACTTTTTTAATACTTTTCTAACTCCATGTCTTTACACATTTAGCTATAGTATTTCCCTTTTCTATTTCAGTTTTCTTTTAAAGTCTTATTCCAGCATTTTTACTTTATCAGTTCTTTTAAGCGTAGAGACTGATGTCTTTAACAGCAGTAAGTGAACAATGTGTAAAGAAAACAGGTAACTCATAACACCTACAATAAGAGTTTAATGATGGTTTAGCTCAGGACCAGAGTCTGACTTATTGTTGATACTACAATTATGACATAAAGTTTGTTTGATGGTTAGTAAGAAACACACTAACATATAGTCAATTCATTTCATGCACAACCACCACTAATCAATCAGTAGAGACTTGTTTGTTGCCTTGATGTTAACAGATTTCAGCAGACTATTCAAATGAAACTAGAGAGGAAGGTCAGCTTGATATACTTCCAAAAATCAGTCACTGTGCTCACTTGAACAGCAGATAAACTAAAACTAGAATGATTGCCCCTGCTCAAGGATGACATGAA
>NW_006399793.1:9813838-9816380 GCF_000299155.1 Elephantulus edwardii | reverse complement strand
TGTCAGACGAAGCCCCAGAATCCTTGCCTCCAAGGAGTAGCTTGGTTTAATCCTCTCCAAGATGAATCTGTTTTCCTGGCAGTCCATGGTACATTCAATACTACTAAAAGAAAAATCAGATATGATAGATAAAGCAAATGAAGAAAATATTAGAATCATGTGAGATGAATATGAGAGGGGTAGGGGAAAAAACTGAGAAAATTGTGAACGAGATACTAGAAGAAAACCTCCCAGGTATTATGAGGAATGAGGAAATCATCTAATATACCAGAATAAAAAAGAAAAACATTAAGACATATCATAGTCAAATGTTCCAAATTAAAAGATAAGTATTAAAAACTGAAAGTAGCATGAGAAAAACAAAGAATATGTACAAAAGAATAGTAATTAGTCTAAATCCTTATTTTTTATTCAGCTGAAACTATGTGAGAAAGAATACAATGGTATGGCATATATAGATAGTTGACAGAAAGTAATTGTCAACCAAGAATCCATACTCAGCAAATTTCTCCATCTAAGTTGAAGGAGAGATTAGATCTTTTGCAGAAAAGAAGGAGCTTAAGTAATTTGTGAAAACAAAACCAAATCTACAAGACCTTTTAAGGGAAGTCTTTTTACCAAGACACCTAAGGAAAGTGGATGGACCATACAAACAAGAAAGAATACAAAAGGAAACACACCAAAATAGCAACAATAAAACCTGGCCTGTCAATAATCACACTTAATGTGAATAGACTAAATGTCCCAATCAAGACAAAAAGAAGCAGCAGAATGGATAGATAAACCAAGTCCATCAATATGTTGTCTACAAAAAACAAATCTAAGAAATGAATAGATAGTTAGACTCAAAATCAAAGGCTGGGCAGAAAATATACCAAACAAATGGAATCCACAAAAAAACAAGAGTGGCAATACTAATCTCTGATAAAATAGACTTCAGAATGAAAACCACCATAAATGATAAGGAATGGCTCTATATAAAAATTAACCTCACAGTAGATCAAGAGATCATAATAATGGTCAACATCTATGTACCAAGTGATAGACCTGCTAAATTCTGTTAACAGAATTGTTGAAAGAAATGGACATCTCCACAATAGTGGTGGGAGGCATGCTACTCTCACCAAAGAACATAACACTTTCACCTCAAAATAAATATAACAATGATAAAGACAATATAAATTACATATTCAGCCAAATTGACCTTGTGGATGTATTCCAACTAAAATTCAATTTAATTTCTTCTCAAGTACCCATAAAACATTTTTTTAGTATCAATCACATATTAGAGCAGAAAGAAAATCTGGAAAAATTGAAAACATTGAAATTATGCAAAGTACCTTCTCAGAAAACAATGCTATAAAACAAGAAATTAACTACAACAGGATAAGGCTTATAAAATCACCAGTGTGGAAGCTAAAATAACATCTTGCTAGAACACAATTGAGTTATATAATAAATAAAGAATGAAATAAAGAAGTTCCTTGAAACAAATGCAGATGAAAATAAAACATACCAAAATCTCTGGGATGCATCTATGACAGTGCTCAGAGGGAAGTTTATAGCAATAGGCAAATACATACAAATGAAGAAAGAAACAAAATTAATGACCTAGCTCAACATCTTCATCAAATAGAAAAAGAAGGAAAATCTAACCACATGGCTTCTAGAAGAAAGTAAACACTAAGAACAATAACTGAAATCAATAATATAGAACACACACACAAAAAAAATCCACCCCAAAATCCAATTGAAACCTTCAACAAGCCAAAACCTGGTTTTTTTCTAAAGGATTAATCAAATTGAAAAACTATTGGCAAACTTAAGAAAAAAGGACACACTACAAGCTCAATTATTTAATGATAGAACAAAACCAGAAGAAATAATATCAGAGTACCATGAAAAGCTATATTGTTGTTGTTATTGTTGTTGTTGTTGATTGCCATTGAGTTGAGCATGACTCATGGCAACTCTATGAACAAAAGACTTTAGTTCTTTCTATAACTATTGTAGCTCCAAGTTCATAGAATTTCCATAGGCATGAGGTTTAGGAAGTGGATACCACTCCTGCTTCCAAAACCTGTCCTAAACCTGAGATCTCCACCAAACACTGCCCACATTGGTTAACCATTATGGTATTTGGTACTCCAATGGCAGATGGTTCAGCATCACAGCAAACCCATATTACCTCAGTACCGCAAATTGACAAGGAGTGATGTACAACGTAGTAGAAAGTTCTTCCAAAATATAACACTAGCCTCACTCAGCTTAAGTGTAGTTAAGTCAGATACAACACGTAGTGACCCTATATTCAAAAGATCTGCATCTGGTTTAGGAAGTGGATACCACTCCTGCTTCCAAAGCAGAATCAATCTGGGAGCTCCTACAAACTCTGTCCATGACGAGAAACCATTATGGCATTTGACGCAGCTATGGCCCATTGATTGGAAACCCCAAGTTATTCAGTACAGCATATAGACAAACAACTGCTGTACCACTTAAAGAATGTTCACTCTTATATTAATAAATTTATAATTATTTT
>NW_006399793.1:9810672-9813683 GCF_000299155.1 Elephantulus edwardii | reverse complement strand
TTCATAAGAAGACTACCCTACTAGAAAAGTTCTGAACCAGATGGCTTCACAGTTGAATTCAACCAAACATTCAGAGAGGGTCTATCACCCATTATACTTAAATCATGTCAAAAATTTGAAAAAGAAGGAACACTCCCAGAGACATTCTATGAAGCAAGCATAACTCTAATACCAAAACCAGACAAAGATATTACTAAAAAAGAAAACTACAGAGCAATATCTCTGATGAATATAGATGCAAAAATCCTAGCCAATAGAATTCAAAAGCACGTAAAAAATGATAATCCATCATGACTAAGTGGGATTCATAACAGGTATGCAAAGATGATTCAATATAAGAAAAAGTCAACATAATTCACCACATTAACAAAACAAATAACAAGAACCATATGACCTTAGCAACAGACAAAAAAAAGAAGACATTTGATGAAATCAAACACCCTTTCCTGATTAAGACATTCAGGAAAATTGTAATAGAAGGAAATTTCCTCAATGTAGTGAAAAATATATATTCAAAACCAAAAGCCAATACCATTTTCAGTGGAGAAAGACAAAAAACATTTTCCTTTTAAACAGACCAGACAAAAGACACCTAGTATTACCACTTTTATTCAATATTGTATTGAAAGTACTTGCTAGGGCAAATTACTAGAGAAGAAAATAAAAGTTATCCAGATTGACAAAGAGACAGTAAACTCTCACTACACAAAGATTATAAGACAGAGTACTCAGAAAAGTTTAAAGACTCAATAACAACAACAACAAAGTTAGAGCTAGTGGGCCTGTTTAGTAGGTTTCCAGCATACAATATCAGTATTCAAAAATCAATAGGATTTTCTAAAATAACAATGAAAACACAAAGAAGGAAATTAAGGAACCTATAATCAATTTGACAACACATAACAGCAATAAAAATAATATATTATCGATAGATTTTATTTCAACTTTGCAAAACACATGTTAGAGTCTCTTTCTTACTTTTTACATGTCTTTGTGTCTGGGTACCTCTCTAGTTTTTTGTTTGTTTATTTGCTTGTTTGTTTTTCACCAATTGTACAGTTTCTTTAGGGCCCACACTCTCTTGGGCAGCTTTAAATTTTCTAATCTTTTACATGGGGCCTCAAATAGAATTGGTGATTAGAAAATGCTTGTGCAAGAATAGTTCCAATTATATATAAGGACATGACCCAAAGGAAAAGTGTTTTATTTGTAATTTTATCATCTGGTGCATGCTAAAGGAATGTTGCACACCAGCTGAGGGAATGCATGCTTCCTAGTGTTTCATTTACTCATGTGGAAAGTTTACAAGCATGCTAACATGGCATCAAAGCACAAGCCTTAAATTTCAAGAAGTAAAATAGTTTTACTTTTATGTTTCAGAGATTTTATGCATAAAAGCTGTCAGTCCAGAATCTCCAACCTCTGCTTCTGGACTGTGAGGTCTTAATGTCACTTATTTTTTGGCGCAGAGTTTATCAAAGCCAAGAATTCTGTGAGATATTAGACCAAAAAGAAGGTTAATCCAATACAGAGTTGTGCATAGACTTTTAAGAACTGCAGTCTGTGCTGGTTTGTTGTTTTTTTTTTTAATGACAGACAAATTTAATAAAGCAGTAATTATGAATATATAAATCTTTTGCCACTGAGAATTTTTTCTTTTTATTTTATACTGTTTAAAAAGTTCAAATACATTGTTTTCCTCATCTGATCTTTCCTATCTTTCCCACTCTCACCCATAATATTGTATGATTAACCGGTCCCTACTCCCTGCTTCCACTTCATCCCCTTTGGATGTCATTGAGAAAGTTTTGAGTCATAGCAACCCTATGTGTTACAAAATAAAATTGCGACTATAGAATTATCATTGATGTGTCAAATGCGATAATGGTTACCCATGGTAGACAGTGTTTGGTGGAGCTTCCCGATTAAAACATGCTTGGAAGCAGGAGTGGCATCCACTTCAGAAATAGTTTGACTCTGAAACTCTATGAATAGGGAGAAACAAAGAAAGTTTCCAAGTGTTCAGGTCTTTCATTCATAAGGTCACTATGAGGTGTCTACAACTTAATGACACCCAACAACAACAGAGAGACAGCTCTATTGGCCTAGCAGATGGAAAGTTTGATATCAAGCCAAAGGTGGGTGATTTTAGTCTGTGGCCCTCAGGCCTGGTTTTAATTGTTTTTGGCCAAACATTCTTCTTAGTGGTATAGCAATGATCTGTCCATTTGCTGTACAGAGGTTACTCTTGATTGCTGTGATGCTAAACATTGTAACACTGATATGTCAAATGTGATAATGGTTACCCATGGAGGACAGTGTTTGGTGGAACTTTTCAATTAAAACAAGCTTGGAATCAGGAGTGACATCTACTTCAGAAAGAGCTTGCTTCTGGAAACTCTATGAAATTGGAGAAACGATGAAGTTATACAAAGTTCAGGTCTTTCTTTCATAGGGTCGCTATGATTCAATGACACCTAACAACACAACAATGTACCGTTTATACCTGTGTTGTTATACCTATGTGTGTGCAGTGCAGGGGCAAAATCTGTGCGGGAGGTGGTAACTTAGCTGATCCCATATAACACAGGTAGTACTATATGTCCCAGAAGCCTGCAGGTCAAGGCTGACACCTTCTACAGGATACATCACCCTCCCCTCGGAAACTATTCCATTGTAAGTACAATGTAGTACAAATGGAGGAGTAGAGTCCCTAAACTACAAGAAGTCAATTCTGGAGTAGGAGTTCAAGACAAAGAACTTTTCCTCAGAACCGTCTGAGATAGGTAGCCTTTCCTGAAACTGGTACCTGGTATTTGGAATTAAAGACTCCTAAACTCAAGAAGCATTACCCACCACAGAAGAAACTGGAAGCAGTTTGAGGTGTTCAGAATCACAGAAGCCCAGAGAGACTGATATATAAGCCATTACATTAAGGGCTGGATAAAGGAGATAGGTATTGAATGGCATAGGTGGAAGTAGAAGGGAATGCTGGTGGAGCAGGGAAAGGG
>NW_006399793.1:9798385-9800276 GCF_000299155.1 Elephantulus edwardii | reverse complement strand
GATAAAGCTTCATCCCCCATACATTGGGCATATTGCTAGGAAAGGCTATTCCTTGGAGAGGGACATTGGTTTTGGAAGGTGAAAGATAGAAAGATTCTTAACCAGGTGATTGACACAGTGACTGCAGCTATGGATTTAAGTGTGTCAGAGATTGTAAGGATGCCACAGGATAGAACATGATTCAGATCTCTTGTCCATAGGGTCACTGTGAGGCATACTTGACTCGACAACACCTAACAACAAAAGCATAATACTTATTTAATTGGGTTATGAGCAAATGATCTGAAAAGCCAGATTACATAAAGTAGAATATGTTTGATTGATTCAAGCTGCAATATACCAATTACTCAGATTTACTCAATAAAAACAAACTCAAAGTACTTACCAGTAAGTAACATCCTGGTAAACAGAGAAAAGATTGAAGCTGCCAAGGTTTTGCTTCTGCTTGGACACATAAACAAAGCATATGACAGCACAAATCAAAAAATCAATGACATATTACATTTAACAAATATGGTATAAAAGACCTCTGTGAAAGTATATCCATCCACAGGGAGCAGTCTGAGTCCCTCTAACTCTTTAATGGTGAAGAGGTTCTACTCACAATATCAAACAAAACTTATTTCCATGATCTCTTACATGACCCCAAACACCTTGTGCATACTTCTGTCAAGTCCAATACCAAGGAATTCTCTTAGGCTTCTAGCTCCTCTGCTATTATTATTTGCCTTAGTCACATTAATAGTATCATCCTCCCCAGGCATGTGGCAAGATTCAAAGCCAATGGCTCAGAATGCAATTTTGAACACTTAATCTACTGTTCCACAAACTCTTTAAAGTGTTATAACAACAACATCACCATGGCAACTAAAGTGTGCCTGACTCAACAATGTCACCATGGCATCTAAAGTGTGCCTGACTCAAGTCATGGTAGTTTCAGTCCCCTCATATGCATGTAAAATTTGGGCAAAAAAGAAGAAAGATTTAAGAATAATTGGTGCATATAGATTATTTTTTCTGCTTTATGTTTTCGTTATTTAGCAACGTATTGGGTTATTTACTTTTTCTATTGCTTTGCATACAATCATTCATGCATATTTGTTCATTCTTTTAGCAATTCATGGTATATTGAATGCTATTCGTGTATACTATGTTTTATACAATCACTCATACACATTGTATTTTATATAATTATTTACTATGGATCTATGCCGAGACCAGTTTTCACTCCCTCTTTTCGAGGAGAATATGTTTTCCTTTTTCTTCATCCCTCCTCTACCCACAGTTGTTGTTGTTGTTCATTGCCATTGAGTCATGCACTACTCATAGCGACCCTATGAAAAAAAAAAGACCTGAAGTCTTTCTATAATTATCGTCGTTTCTCAAAGTTCATAGTTTCCAGAGGAATGCTATTTAGAAAGTAAATTGCACTTCTGCTTCCAAACTCTACCCACTAACTTCTGCAATCCTAGTAATTTTTCTCCTTTCTCTTTTTCTGCCCCATTATCTTCTCCTTTCCCTCTCCTCTTTTAAACAATTATACACATCTTACTCAGTCTCTTATTTCTGCAATAGTGATGTTAGGCAGTATTTGTCCTAATGTGAAGGAGTTATTTTTACTCAGCATGATGCTCTTTATACTGTCATAGGTTATAGAGTATTTTACAAAATTGTTGTTCCTTATTACTACATAATATTCTATTGTGTAAATGACCACATTTTCTCAATCTGTTAATTTGTTGATAGCCTTTGGACTTTTCCTATCCTACTATTATTAATAATGCTGTTATAAACATAGGTATATATCGTCCTCATCTGTGTTCTGATTTTCTTGGTATATGTTGTTGTTGTTATGTGCCGTCGAGTCGTTTTCGACTCATAGCAACCCTAT
>NW_006399793.1:9784103-9795747 GCF_000299155.1 Elephantulus edwardii | reverse complement strand
ATCTGACAGCTTGTATCTTAAGCTTTCTTGGCTTCTGTGATACCAAACACGTCAACTGCTGACATTTTTTTTTCTTTTGACCAGTGTCTCTTAAGTTTAGTTGTACTGTCTCCAAGGGAAGTTGACGTGTCCTGTAGAAGTCCTGTGTAGATTGTGTTTTCTTGGTATATAGTCCAGAAAATAAAAAAGATATAATGAAATATTTTGTCTTTTTATGAGAAAGTATTATAAGTATTGATTGCTAAGGTGCATAAAATTAGTGTAAATGGAATGAAATAAAATTTTGTATGATATCTAATGATTTTAAATGCTTACTTTAGTGATTGATTCCATTTCCAAAAATTAACACTGAGGAAGATGGGAAATAAACCAAAAGTTCTTATCAAGCTATTATTAACATTTAAAAATTGTAAATATCCAAAATATAAAAGAACAAACATATAAAAACTTTGAGAATATCAAGTGATGGAAAGTTATCTATATAATTATGTATGTATTGGCAGTGTGATCCTGTGTTTGTTTTTATTTTCTTCTAAATAAATAGTAAAAATTACGTTCTTCGGACAGGAAAAAAAATTGAATAGGAATGTTTTACAATATTAGATTTGGTTCGGGGAGTTCTGGTGGCTTAGTGGCATCGAGTTGTGCTGTCAGCCCAAAGATGCACCATTGAAATCCATCAGCTGCTCTGAAGGAGAATACGTTTCCTCTGAAATCCCACTTAAGGGTAATTTTTAGTCATTTTCAACTCTATGGTACATAACAATAACAACAGATTTGGTTATATAATTTATACTGATTAACTGCCCTTTTTATAGTTGTTTGGCTTATGTTACGTTTCTAGTCTAATCAAGGTAATTAATAGTGCACTAATTTAAAGGCATTGTTTGCCTTCACTTATTTGGTGTCCATATGCATATTGTTGCAACCATTTTCCCCCCCAAATTTCATATTGGTTTGCATAAAGATTTATAAAAATTGGGTTTAATTCAGGTACATTATGTTTCACATATTCCTTCATTCATGTCCTATTTCATAGTCATTTGTATACATTGTATTATATAAAATCAATTGTCATTAATCTATGCTTAACATTGCTCTGACTTTTCACGTCTGAGTTGGATATTTCCTATCCTTTCACACCCTCCCTCCCATCACCCATCCTGCCACTGAACTCAGCTATCCTAGTTATTTACCTCTTCCTTATTGTTGACTTTTAGATACATATTATTAGTTATCCTTCTATTTTTCCAATCATTGTCTTATGCAGTATTTCTCCGTATGATATAGAGTTAGTTTGCTCAGTATGGTGCTTTCTAGACTTCCCCACCTTATATGGTATTTTAAAATGTTATTTGTCTCCCTGTTGTTCTGGTGGAGCATATTCTGCACCAGTTCAACAATTTATATATGAACAATTCAGTGACAATGATTACCACTCTCTTTCAATTATGTAATCATCTTCTTCCTTTCTGATTTGTTCCTCTCCCACTATAAAATTTCATAATTTCCTAAGACTTCTACTTAGACTCTAAGGTTGTTGATGTCAATTTGATTCTATATAGATAGTTCCATATAGTTTAACAGCTATAAATACAATCCTTTAAAGCATGTAATTCTCAAAATAGATGCTTTTGTGAAATTTAATGGTTCACTCCTTTAGGCTTGTGTTGAAAATTCCACAGAAATTTTAAAACATATTCATTTCCATTTATTACTTAATTATTATTGATTGTTTCCCTTATTCCTGAAATTACAGTTGTTATAAAGATAAAATTGCATCAGGATCCAAGACTTCACAATATGGGAAATAAAGTAGATGCCATATAACTTTTAGCAGGAAATTGGTAAAAGTTGTTAGTTACACATGCCATCCAGGCAACTCCAACTCAATAGCAATCCTATGTACAGCACATGGAAATCTTGCCCAATCCTGTTTCATCCTTACAAACTCTATTATTTTAAACCCATGTCACAGTCACTCTTACCAATATTTACATAAGAGTCTTCCTCTTCTTCACTGATCCTCCATTTTTCCAGGCACAATGTCCATTTTCCACAGATTGACCTTTTAAACATCCACAAAATGTGTGGTACTGGAAGGAGAGGAATTAATTATTCTCAGTTTACAAAAAACCAAGAGAAATAAAAAAAAGTAGCTTGAATTCCATAACTATTGTCAACATACAAAAAGTTGATCAATTTAAAGTAACATAAAACCCTGCAAATATGTAAAATTTAAGTGCTGAAATATATGCTAGATTATCCTCACCTTCCCCACCAATTCGTTCACACTCTTGCCTTTGTAGTTTATTACTCTGCTATGCTATTTCATCATGTTCCAAATGTGAGGTTTATCTATCTCACAAGATAATCTTGTTACAGACAATCTAGTTATTGAATGACTTCAACAAAGAACAATCTTGTTAATAGCTTCTCTGTTACTTCAAATCCATTTTGTATCTGAAATTTAACAATCTCAGGCGAGCTCTGGTGGCCTAGTGGCAAGGAGCTGTAACTACAATCCCAGAGGCTCACGGTTCAAATCCACCAGATGCTCTGCCGGGGAAGGAGGGACAATCGCCTCCTGTACCAGTCAGATCTGATTTGACAGTACACTCACACACAAAAGTAATAAAAAAAAAAACAACAAAAAAAAACAACAACGAAAAAAACAATCTCTCTTTCTCTATCTCTTTTTCTCTATCTCTAAATAGATATCTTTCTTCAAACTGATGGTGATTACTTTGTCTACACATTATATTTCATGCAAGTAAAAAAAGTAATCAGGTGGTAAATCTTCCTTATATATTTCTGCTATTATTTTTACTTAAAAAATAAAGAGAGATTAATCTGAAAAAAGGGTTTGTTCAAACATTCAATTTCTTTATCAGGGTGAAGCACATATAAATAAGTTTATAGAATTTCTTGAATTATCATTTCTTTTTTAAAACTATCTTATCATTTCTATCAGATTGAAAGAGAAGAGAATAAAGATTTTCAAAATATATCTAATCTAAGCTTAAATGGAACTTACTACATCATGCTATTAGGTTTTCCATCTGCACTAAAAATAGGTACATTCTAATACTTTCTCATAGGGGGACATGACCTTTATTTGTATCAACGAAGAACATAAACTGTGATGTCTCTGATAAGCCAATAGACAAACTATAGATCCACATGGAATAATTTCCAAAAGAAGCGTACTTACTGCCCCAGTATATATTTGAAGGGAAAGATAGTAACAAGTAGGAACGCAGCTTTGCTCTGTATCAGAGAATAAGAGGGAATGTTCTCGACCAGTTGACAAAAAGACCTAGTCCATTAAAATTCCAGAGAGAGACAGAAAAAAGATGCAGAGAAGAAAACATTCTAAGTTTGTGCGGTTTCTTTATTAATTTAAAATAAAAGTTTTAAGAAAATTCTATGAATGATGCTGTGAACACATATTGTTTGGTCAATTCTTTTTGTAAAATGGATTGTGATGCTGGCATTCACATGTGCTTCCTATGTCCTAAATTAGACTCACAAATCATTTTGAATGTACATGTAGGACTCATTTATCTTATTACTTTGTATATGTCAACTTAGAGAGTCAGACATTGACACAAATCTTGCCAGTTAAATTACCTTTTCTCCTCTGTATCCTTACTGGTTGTCATTGGGTTGTTGACCCTAGTTCAATCCTTAGTGTTGTTGTACCATGGAGTCAGTATCTACTCATAGCTGACCCTCCAGCAGATTTATAAAGAGAGTAAGTCACACCAAAGGAAATTGCCTATGTTTTTTCCCTAGAAGCAGCTGGTGGATGCGATCACCTACCTTAGAGTTGGCAGCACAATTCTTTATCATTAAATCACCAGAGCTCTGATTCTTAATACTTCCTTTGACTTATCCTCTTTTTAAATTGAAACACTACTCATTTTTTTTTTATTTTACCATCTCTTTTACACAAGTTGAAGGTGAACTTGAAGGGGGAAAAGTATTCATCTTAGTCACAGCTAACAATCAGTTTGTTGGTAAGGAAAAGAGCTGAATTACTGAGGAAAAAAAAATTAAGTGGAAGAGTGAGAGAAGGAAGATAAATTAGAAGACAGGAGAGAAGAATCTTAGTGGTGAGAGGTTCAGAAAATACTAAAATGATATTTAACTAAGTTTATACTATTTTGTGTGTAGAAAGCTCTGATGTTGATATCTGTAGGGGGAAAGGCTGCTAACTAAAAGGTTGTACCTTTCTAGAAGTTCAAAATCACCAATGTCTCCAAAGGAGAAAGGTGACCAGTCTCCTCTTCAGAAATGTAAAGAAGGGAGAGTTGTGAGTCCATAACTTAAGAAAAAAACTAGCTTTTTAATTGATACATTTTGAATCTATAACTGTTCTAGAATCAGTATCAAGTAACGAACTGGAAGAAAATGTCCAAAATTTAACTGTTTGGGCAGAGTCCTAGATCTTTGTTGAATTTATCAACTAATCTCTGTTGGTCATGTGCACAAACACTGCTTTCAAATTGTCCCTAGCCTGTTCCTCAGTGTTTGATATTAACAGGAAATCATCAATGAGGATTATACTCATCTGGACCAAGTCTAACCAGGTTATAGCACTAGGCTAGTGAGTTCACATAACGTTGTGATAAAAATGTAAACACAAATTGAGATCTTTCCCTTGTGAAAGTAAACTATGGCTGGCTCTTTTCAGAAATTGCAATGGAAGAAAAAAGAAAAAATTGCAAGATCACTGAGTACCAGTCTCTTTGGCTGGCTGTATTTTCTGCGCTGTTGGTATCATGTCTAGGACTGCTGAAGTCACAGGTGGTAGTGCTTTATTTAGGGTTTGATAGTTTGCAGTTAGTCTCCACAAGCCATTTGACTTTTGTACTGGCCATACAGGGCTATTATATAGATAATTTGTCAGTTGACAATACCCCAGCCTTTAACATGTCCTTAATGAAGACAATTATCTCCTTTTGTCCATCAGGAATCCTATATTGCATAGAATTAGCAACCTAGCAGAATCAGACAATTCTAATGATTCTCATTTAGCATGTTCTAACTACAGTGGCATTAGGGAAGATTTATAAGCCTCCAGTTTTACATCCTATAGAGGGAGTGTTCCTCAGTAATACCCATCCAATTAATGCATTAAGATAAAGCAGATGCAACCACACCATCCAACATTTGCTTACATTCTCTTATTCTCATCCAGATTTTTACTTTAGTCCCATTAATTGCTATATTCCTATATCTTTCTAATGCAACTTAAGGTTAGTTCAAGATTTTGTTAATAGGCTTGAGAATTACAGAGCACTGGACTTCTGTGTCCAGAAGCCTGAAGAATGCTTCTTCTCCACACCCAGGCCATTTTATCCACATATGTGCATATTGCCTAAAGTACCCTGTCGAGGGTTCTAGACCCTGGCCTTCCCATATCTTGATCAACAAACTTGGATTTTGCTGCATGTGATTCTGAATAGGTTTCTTCATCATCAATTATCTCATGAGATGAATGTTGTGTTGTTATGTGCTGTTGAGTCGCTTGCGACTCATAGCAACCCTATATATACAACAGTCCTAAACTCTGCTCTGTCCTGTGCCAATCGCACTGTCTCTGACACTCCCATCCCGATTACCCCAGTCACTGAATCAGTCCACCTCATAGAGGGTCTTCCCCTCCTGCGCCGTCCCTCCACCCTCCCAAGCATGATGTGCTTCTCCAAGGACCTGTCTCTCCTCACAACATGTCCAAAGTATGTTAGATGGAGCCTAGAATAGGAATTATTTAGGTCTTCTTGATGTGGGGGAACAGAAGGACCCATCATTGGTCCATGAAACTTCCTGTAGAACCTTAGAACCTTTGTCTCAACTCTATCAATATCTGCTATCTTCATCCCATTTCGGAGTAACCGCCTAAAAGTCTCCACACAACTGGAGTAAATCATTTCCCCATAGTCTCTTCCTGCTTGTCTATGAATCATTCTGGTGTTCCTTGTATCCTTAAAGCCCGTAGGGGAGGTTTTCAATAGATCTGACACAGCTTCTTCAATTGTTATCTAGTTCTTCAGTAGCAAAGCGACCCGAGAGTTTCATGTAGGGGATCCCTGAAAATACCATCTCTACGTCTGTAAAGAATATGTCCATTGAATGAATAACCTCCATGCATAAAGCCACTCCAGCATTGCTTGTGTATGCAGAACATCAACTTCTTCCTTTGAGGTATTTCATTTGTTATTTAGGTGAGGGGAGGAGCTGTTTCTCTTAGAGGGATAAACAACCATAATCACATCTCTAATCCGCTCTGTCAAGCTAAACATCTCCTCTGTAATAATCTGTCTTGTGGCTGTGTTTTCCAATGTCATTTGTATATGTTGTATAGATAATTGTAGCCCTCGCATTAACTCATAGATGTTCCTCTTTTCTTCAGCATACCAAATACAGAAACACAGATGCTCCTCCTAACGTCGTCACTCATACAATCCATTAATGGTTCCTCAGGAAGCTATCAATAACAATCTAAAAAATTATGCATTTCCTCTATATCCTATCTTCTGGTTATAATAGTTTTTTGTCCGGCTTGTCTGTCTCCCAAACTACTTTTTTGGGGACCACAAGTCAGAGAGGTATTTCTGGTTACTTTTGCATAGATTTTTCTTCCCAGGAAGAGCCAGAGATTAAAGGGCATTACTCTATTCTGGTAGAACTTTGTTCAGTTTTTATTTCAGCCATCTCAGTTCCCACATTCTTTTACACTGCATGTGCTCCCACTACTGAAAACAAAAACCAAAGAATTGTAAGTCTCACTCTTGACTTATCTTCCTGTATTTCTACATGTATCCAATTAACTAGCTTTTCAGGAGTTTGGTCAACTGCTTTATATTCCATATGTAAATTTTTACTTTGGTGACTGATTTCAATACAATAGTTACATTATTCCATGTGTATTCCTTAGTCCACTAAAACACATGTTACAAAGAATCTGGATTTTGTACCAAATCCCCACTTATGACATTAATTATTTTCGTAATTTGTCCTGCTAAGATTAATAGCAGGGTATTTATAAGAAGCCTCTGGTCAACGAAGTCTTAAATGCTTCTTGTTATTTTTGTTATGGGTTGTAGAGTGTCCTGCAATTCAGAGCAATTCCCTATACAATAGCTTTGAAGCCTTCTCTATTCTGAGCCAGTTTCAGTGACTCAAATACACCTACCCTCATTATCCCAGTTACTGTTTAAATCCATCACATCCGAGGTTTTCCTTTCCTGTGTTGTATCTCTACCTTTCCAAGTATGTTGTCGTTCTACAAGGACTAGTGACTCCTGATCATTTTTCCATAGTATATGAGATGGAGCTTCAAAATCCTAGCCTAGTAGAAGAGCTTCAAGCCTTTTGTTCATAGCGTTGCTATGAGTCATGCTTGCCTCAAAGGCAATCAACAACAACAAGGAAAGACTTGATTTCATCCTCTCCAAAACAGACTTGCTTGTTTTCTTGGCAGTCCATTGTGCTTTCAAGAATCTTCTTCAGCACCACAACTCAAAAGCAACAATTCTTCTTCTGTCATCTTAGTCATGGACAGATTTCTGATGCATAGCAAGTAATTGCAAAGACCATAGCCTGGATCAGGTTCACCTTAGTCTCTAGACTGACTTCATTGTTCTCAGTACTCTAGAGAGGTCCCTGTCAGTAGATTTTCCCAGTGCAATTTGTCTTTTGATCTCCTGACTGTTGGTGCCAAGAGTGTTGATTGTGGAGCCAAGCAAGCTCTAAGTTAACAACTTCACTCTCTTCTCCATCTACTATGGTGCAGCCAATTGGCTCAGTGGTGAGAATTTTTGTCTCCATGTTGTTGAACTCAATTCATATTGAAAACTTGGCCTTCTGCAGCAAGTGCTTCAGGTCCTCTTCAATTTCAGCAAGTAAGGTTCTGTCATCTGTATAATGTAGGTTGTTGGTGAATCTTCTTCCAATCTTGATGCCATTCATATTCCTCCTCATAAATTCTAGCCTCCCAAATGATCTGTTCTGCATATAGATTGAAAAGGTATGGAGACAGGACACATCCTTGACACACTCCTTTCCTGATTTTGAACAGCCATATTTCCTTTCTCTGTTCTGAGGATTGCTTTCTGGTCTGAGTATAAATTTCACATCAGTTCAAATGTTCTGAGGTTCCTATTCTCCTCAAGGTTTCCACAATTTATTGTGATCCATAGTCAAATGTCTTTGCATAGTCAATGAAACACAGATAGACATTCCTCTGGTACTCTTTGCTTTCTGTCAAGATCCATCTGACAGTGGCAATAATGTCTTTAATGCCAGTACCTCTTCTTAACCTAGATTTTACTTCTGGCATTTCTGTGTTGACGTGCTGTTCCAGTCGTTTTTGGATAATCATCAGCAGAATTTTGCTTGTGTGTGATATTAGTGATATTGCTTGATAATTTCCATTTACTGTATAAATCTGTGATTCTTGACATCATTAGCTCCTCCTTTTCTCAGTTTCCTAGCCTTTTTACGCCCCTTCGGTTTAATTATTTAGTAGAAGGTCTCCCTGAAACTCAGATCCTTTACAGGAAGGATTCACATGACTATTGGTAGCGTGCTGGTTTTGGAGAAACTGGTGAGCTATGGGCCAGGATGGCATGGCTGGATGACATCTGTGACTGATGCAGGCTAGTGGTGTAGACTGATAAACATCTGAAAGCTATGTCCAGGTGAGAAAGCTTCTAAAAAAGAAGGGGAAAAAAGCCCAGTGCTGAGGTCTCATGAGCTTATTTGCTTATTTAAGCCTCTAGTGGGATAGAACATGCATCCCATCCTAACTTTCTCCTTTTAACACAATAATTACTTCAACACAAAATAAACAGTTAATTACTGGTTAGAGAAGACATCTGAATTGTGAATCTTGAGACCCAGAGCAGGTCATAGAAGGATTCATTCCCCCCAAAAAAGTGCTGGCCCTGAGCTTCATAGCTGAATTGTACCAAATACTTATAGGGTATATATCACCAATTCTACTTAAAAATTTTCAAAAAAGTATAAAAAGAAGTAGTATGCTCAAAGGCGAAAGTTAAAGCACAAGTGGGAACAAGGGTGGGGAGTGGGGAAATAACAATAACACAGAATTTGGTGGGCTGAGGGAGCAGTGAAAGAGTTAGGAAAGATCCAGTGAGGACCTGAACAAAAAGAGTAATTGTGGGAATAAATGAATGGTGATTGAAATTATAGATCACAATGCATGGGAATGATTGCATGAAACATGATGTGAATGAACGAATGTGTGAAACACAGTGTACATAAATGAAATATAATGTTTACAAATTTTGTATGCAAACCAATATAAAACAAACATGATTTTTAAAAAGACAATTTCAAGTTTATCTTGAAGTGCAATCTTATAAGAGATAGGGTATTATTCATATGCATACAAGGAGCATCTTTTAATATGACTATTTGTCAAATTTTTGCAGCAATAGCTAAAAACACAGAGGATGAAAATGAAGATTTTAATAAAATTTTTCAGTCTAAAATTGGCCAAATAGGCAATCAAAATGCATTAATGATAATTGGTGACTAGAGTGGAATATTTATAGCCAGTGAAGGAAAGGTAATTGTGAATTACAGACTTGGTAACAGAAAGAACAGAAATAGAATGATCAAATTTTGTATGGTCAATGATTTATTCATTACAGATATCTTAAAACAAACAAAATATAAAAAGATACCTTACACATGGACCTCACCTTACACATGGACCTCACCAGATAGGCTAAATAGGAGTTGGTGTTGCTGGTGCCCTTGCGTTGAGTACAACTCATAACGACCTAATAAACAAAAGATTTAAATCCTGTTCTATCCTGAATTCCTGACGCAAAAGATCCCATTGTGGCAATTACCGTGTCAATCCACCTGGTTGAGGGTCTTATTCTCTGTAGTCAGCCCTACACCCTTCCCAGCATCATGTCCCTCTCCAAGGAATAGCCCCTCCTAGCAATATATTCAAAGTATGTGAGGTGAAGCCTTATCATTCTTGCCTCCAAAGAGTCCTCTAGCTGCGCCTTCTCTAAGACATATCGATTTGTTCTCTTGTCTGTCCATGGAGTATTCAGTGCTTTTTCCAATGCCACAGCTCACAGAATCAATTCTTTTCTGTCATCCTTAGTATCATCTAGATCTCAGATGCACAGCAAAAGAACATGAAGACCATGGCCTAAATCAGATGCACCTTGGTCCTCAAACTGACATTACTAATCCTCAGTAATTTGGAGAGGTCCCTAACTGCAGATTTTCACAATCCAATGTATCTCCTAATTCCTTACTGCTGATATGAAGGGTGTTCATTGTGGAGTCAAGCAAGATGAAGCTATTGACAGTTTCAATCTCCTCTTCATCCATCATAATGTTGCCTATAAGTCCAGGAGTAAGAATCTTTGTTTTCTTGACACTGAGATCTAATCCCTTCTAAAGTCTGTCTTCCTTGATCATCTTGATCATCGTAGCAAGTGCTTCAAGTTCTTCCCACTTTCAGCGAGCAATGTTGTGTCATCTGCATAACAAAGGTTATTGATGAGTCTCCCTCCAATCTTGGTGCCACACTACTTATGCTTCATAGACTCCAGCTTCTTTGATAATTAGATTGACTAAATCTGTGGAAAGATTCAAAAGAACTCAATATTAGCAATCAAACCAGGTCAGCTGCCCTGCCGGCTGTAGACATACTATCAATTACTCATGTGTAATTTTCAATTGAGATTGAAGGAAATGAAACAAGTCAATGAGAACCCAAATATGATCATGAGTCTGTCCCACCTATATGTTAAACATAATTTCAGGAGAAAAGACGCTTCAATGGAGTGGACTGATAATTTTAACAATGATCTAGGACATAACAATAATGGTGTGATAGTTAATACTGTATGTTATTGTGGCCACAATCCTCAGGATAGCTTATATTTTTTATTTATTATAAATTCTAATCTTGGAATATTTATAAAGCATGATGGAAGGCAGTTATTTAATCATATTGTTACTCAGATTGCTCCAAGAGGATGTCTTCTTATAGATTTAGACTGTATCAAACAAATGCATAGATTATCTAGCAAAGCTAAAGTTTTTAGTTTTATTTAGTTTTGTTGTGACTCTAGTTTATAACCTCCGGACTGTAACAGAAGACTGCTCTGTTGGCCTACTTCAAACTCATCAGTTTTTGAAGTCTGCAATCTGTTAGCCTCCCCAGAATTTCTTCTATGGTTTAACCTCTTTCGTGGAATTTGTTATTGTAAAAAATCATGCCAATCAGTTCCAGTGTAAAAGGGTGCAGCCACTGTGGAATGCTGTATGGCACTTTCACAAAAAGTTGCAAATAGAAATATAATTTGACCCAGGAATTCCACTACTTGGATTATACCCAAAGAAACCATAACTGCCATCCAAGCAGATAAATGCGCACCCATGTTTATCATGGCTTTGTTCACAATAGCAAAAAGTTGGAAACAACTTAAATGCCCATCAACAAACAAATGGACGGAGAATGAAGCTCTGGTATATTCATACAATGGAATACTATGCTTCATTGAAAAACAAGGAACTCATGAAATATTATTCAAAATGGATGACCCTAGAGGATATTATGCTGACTTAAATATCT
>NW_006399793.1:9782101-9783728 GCF_000299155.1 Elephantulus edwardii | reverse complement strand
TTAATAATAATAATAAATTTAAAAAATCTTGCCAATCAGTTCCATAATCTCTCTCTCTCTCTCTCTCTCTCTCTCTCTCTCTCTCTCTCTCTCTCTCTCTGTCTCACTTTGTGATTATATGTCTCTCTCTCTGGCAATCAGTCTGTATGTCTATCAATAATGAAGGGAAAAGTAGAGGGTCAATAAAATAAAAAAATGCCTTCATCAAGATGAATCGACACATTGACTACCACAAAAGACTTGAACATGACAGAGATAGTGAGAATGATACAGAATAAAGCAAGGTTTAAATCTGTTGTTCTTGGGATCACTATGGATCACAGTTGACTTGTTGATTCCTAACAATAAAATATCTATGATTCCTTGATTTTGCTTCTGAGAAGAATTCAGCTTAAAGGCATAGAGTATAACCTATAAATGTTTCATTTCCATTTCAGTAGGGTAAGGTCCCTTTGAGTATGAATTTATTATGTGACTCCTAACAACAATAAAATTATGACTACAAGTTATGTGGCTAAGAATATTAAATTTGGCTGGCACAGAAGAATTTAAAGAAAGAATATATGATCAAGAGGCAATGATGATGAAGAAGTGTAGGCTCTTCTTAAGGATTTGGAAAAAAAAGAATAAGGTTCCAGGAATTGATGCAATACCAACTGATATATTTCAACAAACAGATGCTGTCCTGGATGTGTTCACCAGGTTGTACCAAGAATTCTGCAAGAAAACTACCCGGATAACTTACTGGGAGAAATCCACATTTATTGTCATTTAAAAAAAAAGGTGGCCCAACAGAGTATGGAAATTATTAAACAATATTACTAATATCACATGTAAGCAAAATCTTGCTGAACACTATTCAAAAATTACTGAAAAAGTACTTCGACAGAGAACTACCTGAAACACAATTTCGGTTTTGAAGAGGTTATGGAATTAGAGACATTATTGCTGATGTCAGATGGGTCTTGGCAGAAAGCAGAGTACCAGAGGAATATCACTCTGTGTTTCATTAGCCATGCAAAGGCATCTGAATGTGTAAACCACAACTGCTTGTAGCGAACGGTGAGAAGAATGAGAGTTCCAGAACACTAATTGTTCTCATGAGAAACCTATTTTCACACCAGGAAGCAGTTCTCAGAACAGAACAAGGACACAAAGTTTTAAAAGTACTTCTGACATGTACAAGTAGAAAGATTTGTTATTACATCCTTTACACTGGTTTCATTTTCTTTACTCTTTTATCCAAGTGACAGAGTCTTCATTCAGATCCTTATTATCATTAAGCTGAACTATACCTGTAGCCACATACCTGTAGTCTTATTTCTAATTTTCTCTTGTCACTTTAATTCTCCTTGGTTAATAGAGTCAAGTGAACATATTTAAATATCATTTTTGTAAGGTCATGGTTATGATGCAGTATTTTTAATTGTTTTTCTCTGTCCAAGTTTGTTCTTTCCTAGGTTATCTTGGCTATCTTCGTGCTGCTATAACAGACACTCTGCATGTGAATACTTTCAGTGAAAAAGAATATGTTCTTTCCATAGTTCTGGGAGCTAAAAATACAAATTAGTGCATTGGATATACAATGGTTTTTTTTCTTTATTGTAGCTTAAGAGTATATTGTTGT
>NW_006399793.1:9746625-9778826 GCF_000299155.1 Elephantulus edwardii | reverse complement strand
CATTCTTTCCAAATACCAAAATTCAAAGGCTTCAATTCTACTTTCTTCTTCACTCCCAATCTTTCAGATGAATTGGAAACAATTGAAAATAATAAATCTTAGATGAGGAAAAGCTTAGTCTTTAAGCTTACATCATTTCTCTTTAGGACTTTGGAGAGGTCATTAGCAGCAGATTTTCATTTTTCATCTGTTGTTACAAAGAATATTTATTGTGGATCCAAGTAAAGTGAAATAATTAAAACTTTAATCTTTTCTCAATTCATTATAACGTTGCCCATTTGTCCCGGGGTAAGGATTTGTGTTTTTTCAACGTTGAGCTGTAATTCACATTTGAAGCCTTAGATCTTTTGCAATGAGTTCTACTTTTCTTCACTTTCTACAAGGAAGATAGTTATGTCATCTACATAAAACCACTTTTTGATGAGTCTTCCTCCATTTCTGATACCTCATTCTTCTTCATAAAATCCAACTTCTGAAAGGATGTCAGGTGTATCTTGGCTGAAAGCAGAGAATTCCAGGAAGATGATGCTTTGAGTTTAATCAGTTATGCAAAGGGTTTTTGGTTGTGTGGATCATAACAAAATATGGCTAACACTGAAAAAATACAAAGAAATACAGAGCACTTCTGTGCTCATGTGAAATCTATATGCAGGCCAAGAAGCAGTTGTCTGAACAGAGTAAGAACACCCTGCATGGGTTAAAAACAGAAAAGGTGTTCATTATAACTAATTAACATGTCTGCTCATTATATAATTTGAAAAACTGGCCCATGTAAAGCAATGATTCGTGTGTGTGTATGTGTGTGTGTGTGTGTGTTTCAGGCATGGCCTTCACAAGTACTTTGAATCAGAAAGCTGGACAATGACTAGGAATGATAGAAAGAAAATTGATATCTTTGAGCTGTGGTGCTACTCAAGAATATTACATTTAGCATAGACTGCTAGGAGTACAATCTAGTTCATTCTGGAGAGGGTGAAACTAAGCTTCTCCTTGGAGGCAAGGATTCTTAACATCCAACTGATGTACTTTGGGCATGTTGCAAGGAGGGACCAGTCCTAGCAGAGGGACATCATGCTTGGGAGGGTGGAGAGACAGTGCGAGAGAGAAAGACCCTCAATGAGATGGATTGATTCAGTTACTGGTGTAATGAGAATAGATAGATGACAGAGACAATGAGATTGGTTCAAGATAGAGAAGGTTTCAGAGCTGTTTTACATAGGGTGGCTATGCATCATAACCAAACTTATGACATATAATGACAACAATAAATAAGATTACATCCACAACTAAAAGGCTGTAGATTCTGACATTGACTTAGAGTTGATGCTTTTGAGCTGTAGTGTTGGAGAAGAATATTAATTATACAATAAACTGGTAGGAGAAAAAACAAATTCATCCTAGAGAGTGTGAGACTAGGCTGCTACTTGGAGACAAGGATTCTGAAGCTTCATCTGACATACTTTGAACATACTGCAAGGCAGGGCCAGTCTTTGAAGAGAGATGTATTGATTCAGTAACTAGGGTTATGAGAGTAAGTGTATTAGATACAATAAGATTGGCACAGGATAGAGCAGGGTTTAGGACTGTTGTACATAGGGTCACTATGAGTTGAAGGTGTCCCAACAGCACATAAGAACAACAACCACAACTATTCCATCCACGGCATATGGCTGCAACTTCCTTCACTCCTTGTTCTTTCTTTATTAACTTCTGCTGGTGTGATTTTGGACTCATTAAAGTTCTATGCAAACATATAATTGTGTCTCCTTGCTTGTGGCTCTCTCTTGGTCTTCATTAAGCCTTGTCAACCAGTTATTATATCCTAGAGATTATAGAAATATTTTACACAATGTAAGTTTGTGTCACTTAACATAACTTCAGTAAAATGATTATATATGTCAGGACCACAATTTTGAAATTATTACTATTGTTTTCATACTCACGGTTATGGCAGTTGTCCAAAAGACTGCACAATTTTCTCAAAGACAAGAGGAATGAAATATTGACTTTATACTGGTCAATTTGAGACAGACTTCACCACAACAAAGAGTGTAAGAGCATCCAGACAATAAACAGTACACTTTTGGGAACAGAAACTATTCTTCAATACAATTATCATTATATCAAAACAAATATATTGCTTCAAATTGGAATTTTCCAGCTTCTCAACATTTTGATATTTAAGGCTATCTTATAAAACATATGTATAATTTTTTTCTTTAAAAGCTATATAATCAGGCATTTTTATTGTTGTTGTGTGTCATAGAGTCGCCCACGACTCTTAATGACAATATGTACCGTAGTCCTGAACCCTGACCTATCCTGAGCCAGTCTCACTGACTCCGACCCACCTAATCCCATTTTCCCAATTACCATGTCAATATATCTCATCTAGAGTCTCCCCCTCCTGCGATGCCCCTCCACCTTTCCATGCATGATGTCTTTCTCCAAGGACTTGTTCCTCCTGGCCACATGCTCAAAGTATGTGAGATGGAGGTTCAAATCCTTAACTCCAAGAAAAAACTCAATTTCACCCTCTCCAAGAAAGACCTAGTCGTTCTCTTAGCAGGCAATTGTATGTTCAATATTCTTCTCTGCACCACAACTCAAGGCATTCATTCTTCTGTCATTCTTAGACCCTGTTCAGCTCTATTACATAACATGAAGACTATGGCCTGGATCAAGTGCACCTTATTCTCTAGATTGACATTATTGCTCTTTAGCACTCTCAGGAGGCCCCTGGAAACTAACTTGCACAATGCAATTTGTCTGTTGATTTCCTGATTGCTGATGCCTAGAGTATTGATTGCAGAGCTGAGTAAATTGAAATTGTTAACAATCTCAATCTCTTCTCCATCCATCATGGTGTTGCCAATGTGTCCAGTGGTGAGAATCTTTGTGTTCTTGATGTTGAGCTTCAATTCATACTGAAGACTAAAGTACTTGATCTTCTATACCAAATACTTCAGGTCCTCCTTAAGTGATCTGAGTCTGTGGTGCAAATGATCCATGTTTGTTGGCACAGGAGATCCAGGTATATTTACTTATTCTTTTTCCTCTGAAGAAAAATTTATTTTTCTAGTTAAGCTGTATTTTGTTTTAAAAAATAGTTTTTCAGGTTATTAAAAAAATAGTATTCTAGGATTTTTAATCTCCTTCTCACATACTTAGGTCATGTAGCCAAAATGGAGAAGTTCTTGCAGTAGGACATCATGCTTGGAAGGGTGGAGGGATACTGCAGGAGAGGAAGATCCTGCATTTTATGAAATGATACAGTCACTGGGGTAACAGAGGCAGGTTTGTCAAGGACAGTGAGACTGACTTCAGATAGGGCAGGGTTCAGAGGTATTAGGCATAAGGTTGCTATTAGTTGCAGTCAACTTGAGAGCAAATAACAATTATGTTGTTATGTGCTGTTTAGTTGCCTGCAACTCATAGTTGCTCTATGGACAAGAGCTCTAAACCCTTCCCTATCCTGTGCCAATCTTATTGTCTCTGACACACCTGCACTTATTACCCTCGTCACTGAATCAATCCATCTCATCAAGGGTCTTTCTCTCCTGTGCTGTCTCTCCTTCCCCCAAGTGTGATGTCCCTCTCCAAGGACTGATCCCTCCTTGACACATGTCCAAGGTCTATTGGATCAAGCTTCAGTATCCTTACCTCCAAAGAGCAGCATGGTTTCACTCTCTCCACGATGAACCTTTTAGCAGTTCATGGTATATTTAGTACATTTCTCCAACACCACAGCTCAATGACATCAATTCTCCTTCTATCATCCCTAGTCATTGTCTAGCTTTCTGATGCATAGCAAGGGATTGCAAAGACCACGGCTTGTATCAAGTGCACCTTAGTCTCCACTCTGACATCATTGCTCTTCAGTATTCTGGAGAGTTCTTTGACAGCAGACTATCCCAACACAATATATCTTTTAATTTCCTACCTGCTGGTGCCAAGAGTGTTGATTGCAGAGCCAAGGAAACTAAAGCTGTTTAGTCTCAATCTCTTCACCATCCATCAAGATGCTGCAATCATCCCAGTGGTTAGAAATTTTGTTTTCTTGATACCTAAATTATTTTCACATGGACGCATAATTAAAGCTGGGCTGCAATCCAAAAGGCAGACAGTTTGAGGCCATCAGCTGCTCCATGGGAGAAGGATGTGCAATCTACTCCTGTGTGATTAATTGCTTCTGAAAAACCGCTGGAGTGTCAGCTATGGGTCGGTTCTGCCTTTGCAATATACACAAACAACAGAAAATTTTAATATCATTTTAATACTCAAATATTATATAGACCTTATTCTAACCTAAGAGACCCCAAAATTATACCTTCAGTTTCCACAAAATTTAAAATTATGTCATTTTGGGAATAAAATAATTTTTGCATGCTGGATAATTCTGATAATAGACTTTTTGTTCTAATTGTTCACTTATCCCAAAGCAGTGATAATGAGACAAATCCAGTGGTAATGATCATAATGAATTTGCCTGCTTAATTACTGACACTAGCATAGAATGGAATTAAATTCGCAAATACATTCTTTGCTACTTTTAAATTTCTTTGCTAAAGAGCAAAAGGAAGGAAGGAGGAAAAAAATAAAATAAAGGCAGAAATATCTGAATCAAGTGATAGTTTATTTAAGATATATTATTGCCAAGTTGTTGTCTCTTAGTAATCACACTTTAAAATAAAATTGACCACATTTTAAATCAGGTTGTTGTCGTCATTAAATTTCATAAAGTCAAGTACAGCCCATAGCAACTCTATGAATTGTAGATCTGAACCCTATCCCATCCTATGCCACACTCACACTTCCTGACACATTAGAGTCCATTGCGGCAATCACATATTAATCTATCTCCCTTTACTTCGCTGATCCTCCCCCTTCCCAAGCATCATGTCCTTCTCCAAGGAATAGCCCCTCCTAGCAACATGCCCCAAGTATGTGAGGTGAAACTTTATTGTCTTCACCTCCAAAGAACACTTTGGCTGCACTCTCTTCAAGACATATTTGTTTATTCTTTTGGTAGTCCATGAGATATTCAGTACTGTTCTTCAACACTACAGCTCAAAAATATCAATTCTTCTGTCATCCTTATTCATTATACAGTTCTCAGATGCATAGGAAGTTATTGGAAAGACCATTGCTTGAACCAGATACATCTGAGTCCTCAAAGTGACATCATTACTCCTCAGAAACTTGAAGAGGTCCCTGACAGAAGATTTTCTAGTGTGATACATCTCTTGATTTCCTCACTGCTAGTACCAACAGTACTGATTGTGGATCCAAGTAAGAAGAAATTGTTTACAGTTTCAATCTTTTCTCCATCTATCATGACATTTTTCAGTATGCAGTGGTAAAAATCTTTGTTGGCTTGACGTGAAGATGAAATGCATATTGAAGACTGTATTCTTTCATCTTCTGTACAAATGCTTCCAGTCGTCCTCACTTTTGGCAAGCAAGTTGTGTCATCTGTATAACACAGGTTATTGATGAGTCTTCCTCTGATCCTGATGCCACATTCCTCTTCATAGAGTCCAGCTTCTCAAGTAATTGTATCTGCATACAGATTGAATCAGAGAGCTGGACAATGACTAAAGATAACAGAAGAAGAATTGATGCCTTTAAATTGTGGTGCTGGAGAAGAGTATTGACATACCATGGAATGCCAATAAAACAAATAAGTCTTTCTTTGAGAGGGTGAAATCAAGTTCCTTCTTGGAGGTTAGGAATTTGAAGCTGTCTCACATACTTTTGGGCGTGTTGCCAATAGAAATCTCTCCTTCGAGAAGGACATCATGCTTAGAAGGATAAAGGGGCAGCACAGGAGAAGAAGACCCTGTACTAGATGGATTGATAGAGTAAATGGGACAATGGGGTCAAGTTTGTGAGATTGGCTCAGAACAAGGTAGGTTTCAGAACTGTTTTATACAGAGTCGTTGAGTGGCAGACAACTAAATGGCACATAATTACAACAACAACAACAACAATAAAATGAATAGGTATGGAGAAAGAATACAATCATGACACACTCCCTTCTTAATTTTAAAACATATAGTATTCCCATGCTCTGTTTGCACAACAACCTCTTTGTCTAAGAAAAGGTTTCACATGAGCACAACTAAGTGCTCTGGGATTCCTGTTCTTCTTAATGTTAGCCATAACTTGTTATGATCCACACAGACAAATGCCTCCGCATAATCAATAAAGCATAAATACACATTTTCCTAGTATTCTTTACATTTTTTTTGTATCCATCTGATATTAGCAATGATATCGCTAGTGCCATGGTCTTCTCTATATTCTATTTGAACTTCTGGCAGTTCTATATCTATCTACTGTTTTAGCCATTTTTAAATGATCTTCAGCAGTGTTTTACTTGCATTTAATATTAATTAGATATTGTTTAATAGTTTCCACATTCTGTTGCATCACCTTAACTGGGAATGGGAACAAATATGGACTTTTTCCAATCCATTTGCCAGATAGCAATTCTCTAAAATTCCTGGAATAGATGGGTGAGCTGGTATACATGGCTGCAACTGCTAATCAAAATTCAACATTGACATTCAAAACTAGGGCAGTGGCAGACTGCAGGTCAGACCATCAATTACTCTTGCGTATGTCCAAATTGAGGCAAAAGAAAAACAAATTAAGTGCATGAGAACCAAAGTATGATTTTAGTCTATTCCACGTGAATTTAAAAATCATCTTAAGAATCAGTTTGAAACATTGAACACCAATGATAGAAGCAGACGACTTTTGGGATGATTATCATCCATAAAGAAAGCAAAAGGTCACTACAATTTCTGAGAAGAAAAAGCAACAACAACGACAAAACAAATGAAATAGATGTCAGAATAGATACTAAAAATTTCACTAGGTCTTTGAGAAGTCAAAACAAAGGGAAAATACTCCAAAGTTAAAGAGCTCAATAGAGGATTTCAAAGTGCAATAGAGAAGACAGGGCAATATGTTATAATGAAATGTGCAGAGAGCTGGGATTGGAGAATAAGAAGGGAAGAATTTACTGTGCATTTCTCAAGCTGAGAGAACTGAAAAACAAAATTGAGCCTTAAGTTGCAGTAGGCTTCTCTGATTTGAAGGTGACTTGATGGCACACAACAAGAACATTGGCGATATTGATCAACCCAGAAAGTATCAAAAGAGGATGGATGTAATGCACAGTCACTGTACCAAAAAGAACTTAGTGGCACTGAGAAATTTCAAAAAGTACCAGATGAGCAATCCGGGCTATAGTCTTCGCAATTGTGTGCTATGCATCAGAGAGTTGGACAGTGAATAGGGTTGATAGAAAGAGGATTGATGCCTTTGAGCTGTGGTGCTGGAGAAGAGTATTGAATATATCATGGACTGCTAGGAGAACAAACAGGTTTGTCCTGGAGAGGGTGAAGCCAGAGTGTTCCCTGGAGTCAAGGATTCTGAAGCTTTGTCTGACGTATTTTGGGCATGTTGCAAGGAGGGACTGGTCCTTGGAGAGGGACATCATGTTTGGCAGGGTGGAGGGGAGGCGAAGGAGAGGAAGACCTTTAGTGAGATGGATCGATTCTGTAACTGGAGAGGTGGGAATAAGTGAGTTTGAGATGGCTAGGTCGACACAGGATAGAAAAGCATTTAGAGCTCTTGTACATAAGGTCGCTATGAGTCGCAAGCGACTCGATGGCACATAACAACAACAACCAGATGAGCAGGAGCCAATGCCAATAAAAGAGGAAATGGAAGCTGCTCTGAAAGCATTGGCATAAAATTATGCCTTAGGAACTGACATAATATCAATTGACTTGTTTCACTTAGGTACTGTAACTAAAAAACTACACTGAAGTAGTGTTTGACATACTGGCAGACATTAAACCATGCATGGATCATTGTTTGTCACATAAAGATAGAAACACTGTCTTCTGTATGCTTGGACCTAGCACAGTACTCTATATGGATGCTTATGTGCTTAAAAATTCTCATGAATTACAAATAATGTCTCTGATTAGTAAAAAAATACAAAAAATTTAAAAATCCCAAACAAATCATGTTTCTTATATTACAATCCTGTAGAAATGAGTGTAAATGATTATTGATGTTCAGATATTAGTAAAATTCAAGAACTCTTTCAAATATACTAACCAGTTCTTCTAAGTCCTTACTTTTTAAAATTATGAATGGAGAAGGCAACAATACCCATTTAGATGGACATCTGTATTTATCTGTTAACAATTCAATAAATGTACTATTTTTTTCAGTATATGGGTTTTATCTAATTTCTTCTCTACCTTAGTATGCCTGTGCTTAACTCCTTTGTGAATGAAAAAAACAACACCAAGTGAAGATATTGGAGTTCTGGTGGTCTAACCTGAAAGTATGTGGTTTGAGTTCGCTACTTGCTCTCACAGAAAAAGATAGACATTATCTTCCTATTGATTTACAGCTTTGAAAATTCCCTCGAGGCTCAGCTGTGAGTCAGTTCTCACTCTACAACAATGAGTATTTGAGGTTTTTATTAGTTATTACATCTATTATGCAGCTACAGAAATTATCTAAAAGCATAGACAGTTTTTAAACATTAAAATCTACTGAAGCATTCACAAGAAAGAAAGCTTTATAAAAATAAATTCAAGTCTCTATGACTTTTCATAAAGGAAAAAAACAAGTACAAAACAAAACCAACAAGCAACCAGCACGTTGAAGAAGAAACTAAAATAGTAGGTTTCTGATCTCAACTAGCATCCTCACCACTATTCTGATGGATTGAAACTACTTGAGTTTATATAAATAGATTAATCCAGTAAATATATCTGTCCTCTTTTGCTAAATATCATATCTGTGAGATTCATGGACTCCTTGACTCCAATATTATTCTCTTGGCTGATTATAATAGTACTTTTGTTAGAAGCTCTGGTGGCATAGTGGTAAGAAGCTGTGCTGTAATACTGAAGGCACACAGTTTAAATCCACTAGTTGTTCCATAGAGGAAGGGTGGGCAATCTCCTCCCATTTGATTTATTGCCTCTGAAAACCCACTGGAGGGTCAGTTATGATTTGGTTCTTACATGATGGTAAACAACACCAATAACGTCTTTGTGCTGTTTTTGTTATATCCATTTAAGAAATACTATTTATACATGTACCCTGCTTGCTACAACTGAGGAGGACCTGAAGCACTTGCTGTAGAGGGTCAAGGTCTGGAGCCTCCAATATAGATTGAGGCTCAATGTCAAGAAGACAGAGATTCTCACCACTGAGCCAATTGGAAGCATCAGGATGGATGGTGAAGGGACTGAGATTGCTCACAGCTACAGTTTGCTTGGCTCCACAGTTAACACTCTCAGCACCAGCAGCCAGGAAATTAAAAGGCTCATTGCCATGGGAAAGTCTGCTGTTAGGGACCTCTCCAAAGTACTGAAGAGCAATGGTGTCTCTTTGGAGACTAAGGTGTGCCTGATACAGGCCATGGTTTTTGCCATCACTTGTTATGCATCAGAGAGTTGGACAATGACTAAGGAGCATAGAAGGAGAATTGATGCCTGTGGGCTGTGGTGCTGGAGAAGAGTACTGAGGGTCCCATGGACTGCTAGGAAAACAAAGATACATCCTGGAAAGGGTCAAACCGAGGTGCTCCTTGGAAGCAAGGATTCTAAGGCTCCGTCTGACATACTTTGGACACGTAGCAAGGAGGGACAGGTCCTTGGAGAGGGACACCATGCTTGGTAGGGTGGAGGGACAGCATAGAAGGGGAAGGCCCCCTATGAGGTGGATTGATTCAGTTACTGGGATAATCACGATGGGAGTGTCAGAGACAGTGTGGTTGGCACAGGACAGAGCAGAATTTAGGGCTGTTGTACATCGGGTCGCTATGGTTGCAAGCGACTCAACGGCACATAACAAAAATAACAACAATTTTTACATGTCAGTTTAAAGACTAAGGTGTGCCTAACGCAAACAATGGTATTTTCAATCCTCTTTAGGGATATACATGGTGCTAGAAGAGTATTGAATATCTCATTGACTGCCACAGAACAAGCAAAGGTCTTGGAGGACATGCAACCAAGGTGCTCCTTAGAGATAAGAATGGTGAAACTTCATCACCTATATTAGAAATTGTGTCCAGAGGTACTATTCCTTGCAAAAAGACATCATCGTGTCAAAGAAAAAGAATAAAACTTTAAAGGATATGAACTGATACAATGAAGGTGATAAAGGGCTTAAGTATGACAGAGACTGGAAGATAGTATAAGATAGGGCAATATTTTGATGCGTTGTTCATAAGGTTGCTTTGAGTTACACTCAATATGACAGTACCGAACCAGATGCTATACTATACAGCAATGGGCTTGAGTGTGTTAGAGATTGTGAAGATGGTATAGATTGGGACAGGGCTCACATCTCTTGTTCATATGGTTGCTATGACTCGTACTCAACTCAACAACACCTAACAACAACAACATTTATACATACAAGTAGTATACATATATTCTGGGCATTTTTAGAGTTTATAAATAGTATTTGTCCTTTTATAAAATTTGTCTTTTGGAGGATATTAATATGTTGGGTTTTTTTAAAAAGAGAAGTTGTTTGTTCATACACTAGAGATCTAATGAACTTTAGTTGGTTTAGCTGAATATTTTCCAAAGTGATCAACCTAAAATCTACTTCCATCAGCAGCATGAGAGGTTTGTATTGATACAGAGTTTGGATATTTTATAAAAAACTCTCACCTTGATTTTTAAACCTAACCATCTGCAATAATTTACCACTTACGCACACACACACACACACACACACACACACACACTCCTTAGAGTTACTATTTTCTTGTATGTGTGTGTCGTCTGAGTGATTATGACTCATAGTTACTTTCAATGACACGGCAGAACTACTTCATTCAGTTTTTGCAGACTAAAATTTATAGAGAAGTAGATAGCCAGGTCATTTCTCCCTCCAAGCCATTTGTGGCTTTGAATCATAAACCTTTCACTGAGCAGCCAAGTAATTAAGTTAGTTTTATGTTAGGAAAGTACAAATGGGCAGATGGAGAAACCTTATAAACTTCATTAAATTCACCAAATGTTGAAATTGTTATTGTTGTTAGGAGCAAAAGTGGCAATTCCAACTCATAGTGACTCTTTGAGCAACAGTTCTGAAACTTGCCCTGTTTTGTGCCAGGTTAACTACTTTTGATATAGCAATATTATATTCCTTTTTAAATTATTTGATGGATTATTAATTTGGATGACTTGATTGAGAGTAGCTGATTTGCTTAAGTATTTTAAATGATTAATGAAATAGTTGTCACAATTATTTCTATTTCTTTTTACATTATAAAGCATCTCTCACACATGCCTCTCCCCTCCCCAGAACTTGAGCACTTATCAAGACACACACACACATATATACCCCAGATCTTGAGCACGTATCAAGGAAATAAGAGTCTTTTTTAGTGTTCTACTAGAACCCTTTCATAGGAAGAGGGGAGGAAAAAGAGAGTGAGAAAGACAGGCCAATACATATTCATAAATAAACAAAATTAGAAGTCAGTGTTCTGAAAAAAGTAGTGCTTGAAAAACACCATGATTTTAAGCTTTACAGAACATATCATTGTACTCAGTGTAGGAGGTGAAGACAAGAGGCAATTTATTCTGCAGCTGGTTTCGAAATAAACACAGCAAAGAGAGATAAGGAGAGAAAGAGGGATAAATCCGCTGGTAGCAAACTTGATGGACAGACAGGCTGC
The DNA here is from genome assembly GCF_000299155.1 of Elephantulus edwardii. Taxonomy (NCBI): domain Eukaryota; kingdom Metazoa; phylum Chordata; class Mammalia; order Macroscelidea; family Macroscelididae; genus Elephantulus; species Elephantulus edwardii. The sequence continues at coordinate 9,767,080 of NW_006399793.1, read as the reverse complement.
CATTAACAATGCTGTTGCCTTTGTAAGTACAGAGTGATGTGGAGATACCCTGGCATTTATACTGTAGACATGGTCCTTAAAGATTTTACACCTCCAATTCCTTAGAATTATCAGCTATCTCCAGCCTGTCAGTCATCCTAGCAATCTTAGATTTTTAGTTTGCAGGCCAGGCAGATTATTGACAAAGCAATCCAGGGTGATATAACACACCCTGACAAACAACAGTGAGGGGATTGTGTTTACCACTTTCACTGCACCAATTCAGATAAATTAATTCTTAACACTGAAAGTAAACTTTCTTTTGATATCTATTCACTGGCTACCAGTGTTGTTTTGCACTAGCTCAAGCAGATGTGTAATAGAGCTCTGATGCAAGTAATTTAATCTGGTGGGGCCTAATAAAAGCAAAGAAGGTATCTGTCTGCCCAGCAAGAGGGCTAATGAGGGCATCTGTAAGTAAAAAAAAGCCTTTGTGTTAGGACAGAGCTAAGGATTTGACTTTAGTATAAAAAAAAAAGATTTCTAAATTAGTTCTGCCACTCTATCCTTAATTCACCCCTGGATCTACAGAAATTGAGCCCACACGACTCTTAGATTATGCTGCTGGTCTAAAAACAAAGGTAATGAAGTAACAGTGTAATAGCAAAAGAAAGATACAAACAAAAAAGATTAAGCATAATTGATCCTAGGCATTTTTGTAGTAGTTGTTAAATCAGAATTTTGGTCAAAGACAGTTTTAGCTTTTGGGAAATAAGCACTTCAAGCAAAATCAACTTAGAATAGATTGGAAGGAGGCAAACAAAGAAACAAACAATTTTTGAAGTAAGAACGTTGACACACCCTTAATTTTAGTTGAACGCTGCTCTCTGAACATTGCTAACATTTGGAGTTTATTTCTTAAATTATGTTAATTTTTAAACGTATGGTACCTATTAAACCACTTATGGAACATAAATGCCATGTGTAACTGTTATTTTGAAATAATTTCTCTAGTCTCATAGTTTGAATTTTTAAAGCTAATTTTAATAGCATTTAGACTAAAATTCACATGTTTTTCATGGGGAATTCTAATGCTGTCATAATTATATGAAAATATGATGAGTTTCAAATGTTTTAAAAAATATTTTAGGATGTGTTTTTTATTTAAAGGATTGCCTACATTTCATACTTAACTTGAATTCAGTTGTTTTAAAACACAAAAGTTGAGTGGAACTTTTATAAATGGAGAATTAAAAAGTATTTGAATATACTTGAAAAGTTTCACATTTAAACCAAGTTATGTTCCATATTATTAATAGTTTGCTAAAATCTAGTTAATCAAACATGAAAATTAAAAAAACACAAATGACTTAATAAAATTTCATCACTTAGTATTTTTGGATGTATATTTTTTCTTGATAGATATCTTTGTCTTTCTCTTTAAATCCAACCTGCATAAACACCCATACATTGAATAAATGTCCATATACTAAATAACAGGCTGATATTAGGGCTCCTCAATATAAGGACCACACATTGCTGCCACCATCCCCAGATGTTGGCATGATTAAGTCTTTCATGTAATGTCAAGTTCTCCAAGATTTATTATTTAAACAAAAGAATACTCTTCATTCATCTGAATGCATATTGCTTTATGTTTTATGGCATGTATCAACTCCTAAATTTATGCCATTTTGTTACTAATTTTCCCTAATAATATTGATGATTATTCATAATATTCATGATGATTAGGCCATTCTTGCCACTAGTTTGCCTTGCCTTTAGTAGGAGGCAGGAAAACCTTACTAAGTGAACGGGAGACATAACACCAGTGGTACGACATAGAGAATGCATAGCAAATAAATAGAGATTATAGTGTGTCATGACATAATATACAGTCTATACAAATCAAGAGAAAGGGGGATGGGGAGAAATCTAAAATTTTCTTTGTTTTTACATTTTGGTTGCTTAGAAAAACAGTTAAAAATAAGACGATGTAATACTTGTGTACAGAGAATATGATAAATTTACCTTATGATATAGAATACTGTAGCACCATAGAGACATCCATATTTCCATATTGATGGACAGTCACTTCAGAATAAGATTTGTGACTTCTAGTCAAGCAAAAAGTAATTAAATACTATTCACTATTTGTGGGAGTGTAACAACTTTGGAAAGCTGTATGGCTCTTTCTCAAAAGGTTGCAAATAGAAATACCATTTGGACCTGCAATTCCACTTTGGGGAATTTACTCTAGAAAAACTATAACCGCTACTCAAGCAGATATATATGCATACCCATGTTTATTTTGGCTTTGTTCACAATAGCAGAGAGCTAGAAACAATCCAAGTGCCCCACCAGGCAAATGAATGGATAGAGGAGCTCTGGTATATTCACATAATGGAATACTATGTATCACTGAAAAACAAGAAACTCATGAAATACTATGCTAAGTGGATGACCCTAGAGGACATTATGCTGAGTGAAATATCTCAGTCACAAAAGGACAAATATTGCATAGGGCCACTATTGTAAAACAGGACCAACATTGGGGTTCATGGAAGACAGAAAAGAAGGGGAAGAATGATGTATACTGCATTGCAACAGATGACGGAGACAACTTTTTAAAAGGGATATATGATTATGTATTATTGTCATGTCAGGAGTCCAGAATGAAGGCTGCACAGTGCAGCGTACCTGGGGGGAGGGATTGCATAGTAATGAAAGAGTCTATGTTTTACTTATCAAGGAGAAAAGTGAATTTGGGGAGAAGGGAATGGGCAGGGAGAAAAGTGAAACAATGAATGACTGGAAACCCTAAGTCTCTGTAAACTTTCATTTAAATTAATTAAAAGTAATTAAATAATTAGCTAATAAAAAATGAAGCATATGTAAAGAAAATCGTAAGCTAAGTTTCAAAACCTGGTGCAGGATGGTGCAGGGTAGAATAGGGTTCCTATCTTTATTTGTAAGGTCACTCTGAGTCATACTCAACTTGATAGGACCTAACAACAGCAACAACAATATATACTTTGATCATGTAGTTAGGAGGTTGACTAGAGTTGAGAGTCCAAAAACATGTTTGTCAAACGCTTGTCTTTTATATTTATAATCAGAAAAGCCACAAACAAACAAATTAGCAGCAACAACAAAAAGAATTGGAGAAAAGTTCATAAATTCTTCTAGAACAATATTAAATTAGGTATAATGCAGTTTAGGTGTAAGAATCTTCACTACAATCCTAAAGACATCCAAGTCTAGTCTACCTCTCTTCAGAAGAATGGATTACCACCTCCTGTGTTATTTACTGCTTCTGAAAACCCACTGGAGAGTCAGCTATGAGTTAATTCTGACTTGACAGCACACAACAACAGCAACAAAAGAACAAAGTCCAAAGACCTTCTATCCTTTCAAGCTTGAGGGACTTCTCCAAGCATTGACCCCCCCTGACTACAAGATCAAAGAACATATTGCTGTTGCTGTTATTAGGTGTTATCGAGTTGAGTATGACCCATAACGACCCTACAAATAAAGATCTGAACCCTGTTCTATCCTGTACTATCCTCATACTTCCTCACACACAAAAGCCCATTGCAGCAGTCATGGTGTCAATCCCCCTGGTTAAGGGTCTTTCTCTTCTTCACCAACACTCCACTCTTTGCAGCATTATGCCCTTCTCTGAGGAACAGCCCCACCTAGCAATATGCTCAAAATCGTTCTTGCCTCCAAAGAGCACTCCAACTGCACTCTTTTCCAAACATATCTATTTGTTCTATTGGCTGTTCAGTGCCCTTCTGCAACACCACAGCTCAAAGGCATCAATTCTTTTCTGTCATCCTTATTCTTAGTCCAACCTGACAATTTATCAAATATATGAGATATAGTGTTACCATCCTTGCTTCTAAGGAGCAGTTTGGTTTCTCTTATTTCTGGGTTCAATACTTTTCTCCAACAATACAACTAAAAGGCATCAATTCTTTTTTCTTCTATCCTACGTTATTATCCAGCTTTGCAAGCAATTGAGAAGCCTATGGTTTGGCTCAGACACACCTTAGTTTTTAGAATTACATTGTTGTTCTTTAGCACTCTGGGCAGGCCCTTGATGGCAAATATTCCTACTGCAATTTATCTTTTAATTTCCATACTGCTGGTGCCAAGGGTGTTGATTATGGATGTGAGCAAGATGTAATCATTAACAACCTCAATCTTTTCTAAAATAATTTTTTTCTTTTATACTGGTTTACTTACAAAGTTCATACATATTATTTTTCACACCAGATATTTCCCATTTGCTTTACTCACCTCTCTCTCCACTCATCAAATTGTGTAACCCTATGATTATCACTCACCCATCCACCTCTCTGCTCCCCCTTTCCTTGGAGCCTCACAGTCAAATTCCTTTGCACAATAAATAAAACATATACCTTTCTTCTGGGACTCTCTGCTTCCAGTCAATATCCATCTAACATCACTAAAATATCTTTAGTGCTACTGCTGAATCTGTCTTTTCTAAATCTGGTTTCTATTTCTGGCAGTTCTCTGTTTATCTACTGTTCTGGCCATGTTTGGATAGGTTCCAGCAAGATTTGCTTGCAAATGGTATTAATGGTGTTGTCCAACAATTTCCATATTCTATTTGACCACCTTTCTTAGAAATAGGAATAAATGTGGATCTCTTCCAGTTATTTGACCAAGTAGCTGTCCTCCAAATTTTGTGGCACAGTTTCGTGAACATGCCCAGGACTGCATCTGTTTGTTTAAATATGTCAATTAATAGTCCATCAATTCATATGGCCTGTTGTTTGCCAATGCATTCAGACTAGTTTGAAAATCTTCCTTTATTCCCATTGGTTCTTGTTAATATGTTACTTCCTGAAATTGTTCTATGTCAGTCAATTCTCTTTGGTATAGTGATTAATTTTCCTGCCACAATCTTTTATTGTTTCCTGGATTATCCAAGACTATGCCCATGGAATTTTTCAATGTTGCAATTTAAAGCTTGAATTTATTCTTCAGTTTCTTCAGCTAGAGAAATGCTGAGTGACTTATTTAGTTTTGATTTTCTAATTCTAGCTCTGTGTGCTCCATTATAATACTTTATCCTCAAGATCTGCCCTTTGAAATCCTCTGTTCAATTCTTAAATTTTGTAATCTCTTCTCTTGAAATCATCAATTAGTCTTTGCTAACCTGCTAGGAAGCAATTTCAGTCAAGCACAAGTAATTGAATCCTCTGAAAGATCATTGCGTATGTATATAGTTCTGAAGAAAATACATTGGGAAACAGTTTTAAGAAGTGTCAGAATTGTGGATAACACTGTTTTGAGCTAGAAAACTCAAAGTTAACTGCAAAGCATTTTGGGGAAAATATTCCACCTTTGAGAGTTCCGAAAGTTTGGAAAAATCCTAGTAGAAATGTGAAAAAAAGTAAGAGTTAAAAATTAATATATGACTTGCCAGGCTCATATTTAGATTAAAGGAAAGAGCCTTACCTTGTAAAAAATAACTTTACTTCCCTTTACTAGAAAGAAATGCTTGGTCTTGAGTACTACGTAAAATTAGGTTTTGCATGAGTTCAGACTAAAATGAGTGTTAAAGACAAAAAGAATGCAGTTGAGTTCAATTTCATTGTGGAAATTAGTTGGATTTTTTGAAATTGTGGAGTTAAAGTAAAGGTGATTGTTGTGAGGTGTCATACAATTAACTACCACTCACAGTAATACTAAGAAATTCAAAGCAGGACTTTATCCTGCACAATCTTCACAATATACAAAATACTCAAGCTCATTGTTATGGTCATGGCCTCTGACTTTCTACCTTTCCTTGCATCCTATCTTTTCCCAAAGATTGATTCCTCTGGTCAAGAAGCCCAAAGCACGAGAGTCAAAGTTTCAGGTTCCTTGATTCTAAGGAGTACAATGGTATACATTCTTCAAGATAAATTAGTATGGCTTTTTTTCTTTTCTTTCTATCAGTGAAAATATTTAATGCTTTTGGCCAATATTACAATTCAAAATCATCAATTCTTTTAGAATTCTTCGTTCTCCAACTTCTAGATGCATAGAAAGCAACTGAAAAGTAGTATGCCTTGGATTAGTTGTGTATTGATCTATAAACTGATATCCTTGCTCTGATTAGTTGTGTATTGGTCTATAAACTGATATCCTTGCTCTGTAGCACTTTGAAGAGGTCTTTGACAGAAGATTTTCCCAATGCATAAAATAGAATAGATCCATTTTTAAAAGGATGATCAAATAGTTGTTGCTATTTTTGTTAGGTACCATCAAGTTGACTGTGATTCACAGCAACACCATGAATCCTAAGATAGACTTGAACTCTGCTCTATTCTGTGGAATCTTCATCATTTCTGATATAACTGAGCCCATAATTATAGTCACTGTGTCAATATGTCTTGTTGCAAGTCTTCCACTCTTTCACCAACCCTCTACTTTTCCAAGCATGGTATCTTTTCCAAGTACTGGGCCCTCCTAAAAATATGCCCAAGGCATGTGAGACAAAGTGTTACCATTGTTGCCTCTAAAGAACACTGTTTTCACTTCTTCCAAGATATATTAGTTTATTCTTTTATCAGCCCATGAGATACTCCATACTCTTCTCAAACTGTCCAACTTTCATATACATAGCAAGTAACTGAGAAGACCATGCCTTGGATAAAACACACCTTAGTCTTTAAACTGACATCGTTAGTACTCTGCAGAGGTCCGTGATAGTAGATTTTTGCAATACAACTCATCTTTTGCTTTCTTGACTGCTGGTATCAGGGATATTGATTGTAGATCCAAGTTAAATATAGCAGACAATTTAGATTTTCTTTCTCTCTATCATTTTCTCTATTGGCCCAATGGTGAGGATTTTTGTTTTCTTGATGGTGACATGTAATCCATGTTTAAGGCTGTAATATTTGATAATTCTCTATCAAGTGCTTTAAGACCTCAGGTTCCATGAGCAGTGTTTTATTGCCTTCATAATATAGATTGTTGATGACTCTTTCTCTGATTCTTCTTGCTATATTTTTTCTCATAATCCTGGCTTCTTGAACAATTTTCTCAGCATAGATTGTTGTTGGTGTTAAGTTATACTGATTTGAATATAACCCACAGCAATGCTTTGATTAACAGATCTGAATCCTGTCGTACCCTATGCCATTCTCACAATCTCTGACATACTAAAGCCTTATTGTTGCAACCACTGTGTCAATTCATCTGGTGAAGCATCTTCCTCTCTTTCATTGACCCTCCACCTTTCTAAGCACAATGTCTCTATCCAAGGAATAGCATCTGCTAGCAACATGCCTGAAGTAAGTGAGGAAAAGTCATTATCTTTGCATTGAAGCAACATCCTGGTTTCACTTCTTCCTAGACATATGTGCTTACTCTTTCAGGAGTCAATGAGATAATCAGTACTCTTCTCCAAAACCACAGCTCAAAGGCATCAATTATTCTTCTGTTATTAATTCTCAAGCTCTCAGATGCATACCAATTGATTGAAAAAACCATGGCTTGAATCAGACACACCTTAATTCTTAAACTAACATCATTGCACCTCAATAGTTTGGAGAGGGTCCTGACTGCAGATTTTCCCAGTGTAATACATCTCCTTTCCCACTGACTACAGCTGTGACACACACCTTTTCTAATTTAAAAACATGCAGTGTTTCCTTGCTCTCCTCACACAATAGCTTTTTGGTCCATGTTTTGGCTTCACATGATCCAACAGAATGTGAAAATTGTCAAACAATATGATTAAATCTTGTGCAAGTAAATTTTGTGGAATATTATATAAAAATGGCTGGAATAGTATGTTAACAGCAAACTACCAGACATTCAAGTAGAAGAAGTTGTGGGATGAGCACATTCACTAATGATTTTAGATGGCTCTTGACTGAAAGGAGAATATCAGAAAGAGATTTACCTGTACTTCATTGATCACACAAAGGCATATTGTCTGTAGTTCACGACAAATTATGGCTAACTAAGAAAAGAAGGAGAACCCTAAACAGTTATTTTTGCTCATGCAAAATCTGGGCATAAACTAAGAAACAGTTGTTCAAATAGCACAAAAGACACTGTATGGAAAATTAGGAAAAGTGATGCAATGGTTGTGTCCTTTCTCCATAATCATTTAATCTGTTTAATGAAAAAATAATTCAAAGAGAATTATACTTTATAAAGAAGAATGTCACATCAGTTTCAGCGGAAGACTCATCAACAACTTACATTATGCACATGATAATGCACATTGCTCGAAGAAAGCAATGAAGATTGTCAGACTTGCCTCAAAAAAAATCAAAGAATACAGCCTTCAATATGGATTAGACTGTAACATTAAGAAAACAAAATTCCTCACCAGTGGACCAATAGATAAAATCTTGATTGGGTCCACAATCAATATACATGGTAGCAGCAGTAAAAAAAAATCAGAAGATGAGTTGTATTTGGAAAATATTTAGGTCAAATTTAAAGTTATGGGCATTGGCATGAGAAAAAAAGGTTGAGATAAAGAGAACTGTCAGATCAGGAATGGGTGGATTTTAGGTCAGAAGAGCTACTTATCACAAGTTTTCTAACATAGAGCAGACTATGATAGTTTCACAGTAGAAATACACAATAGTCATTCAAAATTATTGCACATTTTTAATAAAATATGTAGATGGCAGAACAGTTTAAAACTTTTAATAAGCTGTTTGCTATTGGAAATATTGTCCGTTAATTAGCTATATTTTCCTTATTTAGAATTAGAATCACTTGCTAGAAATGCAGAAGCTTAGATTTCACCACAAATCTACTAATTCAAGGTTGACTCTTAACAAAACTTTCCAGATGACTTCAATATCCAAAAACTTTCATAAAACCCTAAATAGATTACTAAATTTTTAAACCCTTATTGTTATGCTTCCTTCTATGCCATATTGCCTTCTTATTAAATAAAATCTATGAAATTCCAATAGTTTAGTTGAAGAAGCTAAGGTTATGATTAATATCATATATTCTTTATTCCACTACCTTTCCCAAAGTTCTCTTTCCTGCAGAAAACAGCTTGAAAATCAGAGAACAAGAGTACTTTCAAATTCTTAAATATGGAATCACCTGATACTATTTTATCCATCCTAACCTCCCACATGATATATACCCTGTGTCTGGTTTTATAGAATGCAAAGTTCCTATGCGTGCCTAGTTAATTTAAAATTGATTTGTTAGAGGCATAAATCTTACTACTCTTCTTACTATTACTTATTAGGTTTTTAGAGTAACATACAGATTATTTATAATATCGGAAGTAAAATCTTTCTTTACATTTTAGCAATTATTCATTAATGTTCTGTTTATGTTCAAGGATCTAATCTAGATTCCCAGATCACATTTAGTTGCCATGGCTCTTGTCACTATGACACTAAAACTACCTGTTATGTTATTGCTTTATTTTGTTGAAGATCTTCCTCTCTTTCCATGACCTTTCACTTTTCCTGCAATGACGGCTATTCTAAAGACTTTTCCCTTCTGACAATATGACCAGTGTGAGATGAATTTCACCATCCTTGCCTCTAAGAAATACGTAGTTGCACTTCCTTCAAGAAAGACTTGTTTATTCTTTTGGCAGTCCACAGGACTGTTTTATGAGCCAATAATTCAAGGAGAGTTATATTGTATGAAAAGCATACTTAAGCTTATCCAACACCACAATCCAGGCAATTCTTTTTTCAGTCACCCTTTTAGATTCATAGAAAGCAGTTGAAAAAAAATGTGGCTTTAAAAAGGTGCACTTCAGTTTTTAAACTGTTATCTTGAGCTTTAGAATTTTAGAAAAGACTTCGATAGCTGATTTTCACATCTTTTGATTTTTTGACTGCTGCTACCATGGGTTTTGTTTGTGGCTCTCAATGAAGTTAAATTATTAGCAGCTTCAAACTTCTTTTCTTCTTCTACTATAATGCTGTCTATTATTGAGGTATAATAGAGAAGATATTTGTTCTCTTAATATTGAGATATAATCAATATAGACAATTGAAGTCCTTGATCTTCTGAGTAAGTGTTACAAGTTTTCACTTATTGTAAGCTAGGTTGTGTCCCCTGTATAACACAGGTTGGTGACAAATCTTTTCAGAATGTTGATACCAAATTCTTCTGTACATAGAACAGTTTCTTGAATTATTTGCTCAACATATTGATGGAATAGGTATGGTTAAAGGAAATAATGCTAATGCACAGATTTCTGTTTTTAAGCCATTCAATGTTTTCTCCTTCTGTTTATACAACCACTTTTTGGTTTATGAATAGGTTTCACATGAACGCAATTAGGTGTTCTGGGACTCCAATTCTTCTCAATATTTTCTGTAATTAGTTATGATTCACCGAGTAAAACTCCTTTGCATACTCACTGAAAAAGTAAGCATCTTTCTTGTGTTCTTTGATTTCTGCCAAGAGCCATCTGACATTAGTAATGATATCCTTTTACTGAATGAATAACATAAAGTGAAGTTCTTGAATATGACAGGCTCATATTATGTTATTCACTTTACTAAAATAGCATTTACCAATTTTCACTACTATAAAGTTATTACTTTTCCATTCCATACCTAAAATTCCCTAGCCTATAAGACACTTTAGGACTCCAAACCTTAAGTTTGGTAGTTTTAATTATACAGTGATTGAAAGGAAGAAAGTTCTAGTTATCTGTTTCAGTAAAGATCATTGACTTTCAAGCCCTAGAAGCAGTTCTACATTCTCACATAAGGTCACTACGAGTTCAAGTTATTACAACAGCACGTAGAGAACAGCAACAATTGCATAATTTGAAGATGGGCCATTCTATCTAGTCTACCTTCAAAGTACAGTATATACTAACTTAACTCAAACACAAGTCAAAGTAGTATGATACAATATAACTCATAACTTGAATGTATAAAATGTAAGATTTTATTTGTCTTTTAAAAACTGATAGCTCCATACTAGCCAATGAGCTTTGTGTTTCCTGTGACCTCTTAAATGTAGTAGAGTTTACATTTTAATCATATTATAACCAGTGTTAAGATACCAAGGATTCTATAAACATTTTTCTAAATACTTGCTTTCTGAATATACTTTGTGTTTCTTTACAAGTATAAGTACCAAAACTCATATGACACTTTATTTTACAAAAGTTTAATTCCACTATGTAGGATTTTGTGTGTGTGTCACAATGAAGTCTATCTGAATATGTTGGTCAAGCAATTCTTTTAAATTCTCAATATTTATTCATTCTATTTTACAGATTCTGTAGTTGAGTTGTGGTGATGGAGGAGAGTGCTGAATATTTCATGGAAGGTCAAAAGAACAAACAGAGAAATCTTTGAAAGAGTGCAGCCAGAATGTTCCTTAGAGGCAAGGATGACAAAACTATGTCTTTCATACTTTAGACATGTTGCTAGGTGAGGCTATTCATTGGAAAGGGTCATCATGCTTAAAAAGATGAAAAGTAAGTGGAGGAAAAGAAGAACCTCAATAAGATGTATTGACACTGTGACAATAGCAATGGGTTCTAGGGTCTCAGAAATAGTGAGGAAGGCCCAGGATAAGGCAGGTTTCAGAATGGCTGTCCATAGGGTTGCTATGAGTCATACTCAGCTTGACAGCCTCTAACAACAGCAGCAGCACAGTTTTGTGTTTACTCTCTTACAAAATGTACAACAAAAGGAAAATGATTTATCAATGTGTTAGTTAGAGTAACTAAATAAGGACTCTTAGTGCAGAGATTAGATGCTTGACTGTTAACCAAAAAGTCGATGACAGGAGTACAGCACCCATTCCATGTGAAAAAAACGTGGCACTTTGCCTCTGTAAAAATTCTTGCCTTAAAAATTTCTATGTAATGGAAGAAAAAGAAAACCATAGTAAAGTTAGTCTTATACATTCTAAACAATTTTCTAAGCAATTAGGCAACTTAGTGATTAATCTATTATTTAGTCAGACTATGTTTACTCTGCAATCTAAATAAAGAGTATTAATATAAAAGCATTTTATGACGGGCAGTAAATGTCCTGAGATTCATAGGAATTAAACAGTGAATTGAGTAGTAACTGGCCAATCTTGGGCTCATCGCTAAATCCCAAATGTTAAAAATAGTATGTTGCTATATGGGATGAAAATAGGAAAAATGTACAATGAGGACTATTAGAAAATCATCCACAGATGATCTAGAAGGAACTCTATGACAATCAGTCTATTAACTAGAAAAAGAAATCAAACCCTAAAACTTCAAAAGTAGGTCCATGCATGATTCCAAGGAAGCTCACTCTAGCGGGCCATTACCCCTATCTGAAAAGATTTGTCAATGCCATCTGACTGACTGGTCTGTACCACTACTACTCACTTCTACTACTATATTTCTTTAACTTGAAACTAACTGTTATCTTGTTTCTTTTGGATCTAGGAACAGTAAATAAAATGTGACTGAATGACCATCTTAAAAAAAAATTCTATGAGGAAGTTCTGCTCTGTTAGAGTCTACTCAAAGTGAAGGATTGAGTTTTAGTATTGTATGCCAAATAATTTACTATAAGTAACATATTTACATGATTATTAGGTACTGTTGAGTCGAATAAGACTCACAGTGACCCTATAAATAACACAGAATTCTCTCTTTTGCCATCCTTGCACTCCCTGACATACTTGAGCCCATTGCTGCAGTCAGTGTGTCAACCCATCTGATTCAGGGTCCTCTACTCTTTCACTGACCTTCCATACATTCAAATGTGATGCCCCTCTCTAAGGAATAACCTCTCCTGGAAATAATCCTAAAGTATGTGAGATGAAGCTGTATAGCACATTTGCTCCAAGATCAATTATATATAGAACATATATATTAATGTCAGAATTAGTGAGACTGGCTCAGGACAGGGAAGGGTTCAGAGCTACTGTACATAGGGTTGCTATACACCACAGGAGACTCAATGACATATTACAACAATAACATACTATGACAGGTTTGGAAGCAGGAGTGGCATCCTTTTCCTAATCAACATGCCTCCAGAAACTATTAACTTTAATAAATGTCAAAAGTTGTAGAGGGGCTTCAAGCCTTTTGCTTGTAGGGTCGCTATGAGTCATGTTCAACTAGAAGGCAATCAAAAATAGCAACAACAAAAACGACAAACAAATTGTGTCTAACCTTAAGGAGAATGGGAATCTCAGAACACTTGATTGTACTCATGAGAAATCACTACTCAGACCAGGAAGCAGTCCTCAAAACAGAGCAAGGAAACACTGCATGGTTGAAAATCAGGAAAGGAGTGTGTCAGGAATGTGTCTTGTCTCCATACCTTTTCAATCTGTATGCAGAATAGCTCATTCCGGAAACTGAGCTCTAAGAGGAGGAATGCGGCATCAGGATTGAAAGAATTTACATTGTGACAATTTACGTTATGTCGATAACACAACATTGCTTGCTGAAACTGAGGAGGACTTGAAGCGCTTGCTGCTGAAGGTCAAAGATTGTAGTCTTCAATATGTATTCAAGCTCAACAACGAGAAAACAAAGATTCTCACTACTCGGCCAATATTCAAGCTCAACAACGAGAAAACAAAGATTCTCACTACTCGGCCAATTTTGAGCACCATGATGGATAAAGAAGAGATTGAGGTTATTAGCAATATCAGTTTGCTCAGTTCCACAATCAACAATCTTGGCACCTTCAGTAAGGAAATCAAAAGATAAGTTGCACTGGGAAAATCTGTCAGGGACCTCTCCAGAGTACTGAGAAGCAGCAATGTCAGTCGAGAGGCATGATTGATCCAGCCTGTGATTTTTGACTTTACTTGCTATGCACCAGAATGCTGGACAATGATTAAGGATGACCTAAAAATTGATAGATTGTGGTACTGGAAAAGAATATTGAACATATCATGGACCTCTAAGAGAATGAACAGCTAAATTTTGGAAAGATGAAATCAAGTTTCTTCTTGGAGGTTAGGATTTTGAAGCTCCATCTCACATATTTTGGGCATGTGGCCAGGAGGAATCAGTCCTTGAAGAAGGGCATCACGTTCAGAAGATTGGAGAGACATTGTAGGAGAGGAAGACTCTGGATGAGACTGACACAGTAACTGGAATAATTAGGGTAGGTCTGTTAGAGTCAGTGAGACTGACTAAGAATAAGGCAGACTTCAGAGCTGTTGTACACAGCGTCTCTATGAGTTACAGGTGACTCGATAGCACCTAATAAAAAACAACAAAATAATTACATTACCACATCTAAATAGCTCTTAATTGAAATATGTATAATAATCTTTTCTGAAATTACTGACTGCCAGGGATTCATTCTTAAGCATAATGACAGTAAGTTTAATTCATAAAGCAGTTAAAAATAAACTAACAAGTTTTAAAAGTAACAGATTTGGAGGTCTGATACTGTATCAGATATAAAACCGAAATAGAAAATTATAGTAAATATTTATAAATGTATAATATGCAGGATGACCTATTTATTTACCAATTAGTATGATATGTGCAAATATATGAAGCCATTATATACAACTAGACCTTTGCACCAACCAAACCAAAATATGCAGGATCTTCATTTATAACATAAATGTATAAAAGAAATCTCTATATGTATCATAGGGTTAACAAAAAACGACATTTTGTATTATTTCTGACTTTTACTGTTTTTCTGACATGATCAGGAACAATGAAATATGCTGTACATCTCTTTAAGACCTTATATGCTTGAACTGAGTACTAATGATCACAGAATAGGAATAGTTGTATTATACTTTATTGTATCACTGATAATTTTTGTGTTTAATTATTCATAAGGATACAATGGTGGAGTTTTAAAAATCTCGCTATAAAAAAAATTCTCAATCGAAATCTCCAAGATGTAAAGCAATGCTACTTCATCTTTGCTGCCAGCTCTGTAACATAAACCCTTTCATTAGTACATGCTTTCACTTAAGGGGATTGCTTTAACAAAGGAATCCAACATGTCATAATGACTTTAGAGTTAAGAGATGACTGTAGCAAAACAATAAATACCTTATCTTATTAAGATACGTCAGTTATGGCAGTACTGAGCTGTTTTATATTTGGTTTCCACACAACACATTTCAGTTCAGGCAGAAACCCAGGGATGCACTCCAGAGAAACACATAATGAGGTCAGATGGAAAATCTTGTCTTGTTTCACATATGAATTCAATCCATCCTTTCTTTCATGTAAGACAATATTCACAGAAGGAACTGCTGCTGACATGTTTTAACTTCACTGACACTGAAAATCTTTTCTCCTCAGTTGATGCTTTTACCCTCCACCTGAAAAAAAAAATCTATGCAGAATAATATTATTGTAAAGGGCCACATATAAAATCTGATTTTTTTATTCACCTCTTGCCACATTTAACACATACAATAGACTTTTGAGTACGTGTCAGCTAATTTTTGTTTTATAAAATATGAATAATGTAAATCAATGCAAGTTGAGAACATTTTATTTTCATTGTGTTGTGCTTTTGAAGCCCACAGTCTTGTAAATTGGGTAGGAGAAGGAAAAGTATAATAGTGGGGAAGGGGATAAAGAAAGAAAATAATAATGTTTTTGTATTTTCTAAAACAGAACCGTGGCATTTAACTGTCACAAGACGGTTCTTTGCTTTAAAAACAGCCCTTAAGTACATAGGTTGTGATTGTGTAAAGTCAGAACAATATGTCAAGATTTAGTTCTCTCCTCTCTTAAGAAACTTAGAAATCACTTGTCGGATAATTCAAATTTAAATTACTGATATTCAAATCTTAATTAGTTTTCTTTTCCTCTTTATCTTTTTATATTTTTTTTGTATTTTTGTCGTAATTTTATGCCAAATAACCAGAAAACTAGACAATACTAGATCTAGTAGTAGAATATCCACAAAAGAACAGAAGAGATAATGATGTAAGCATTGTTTTGTTAGAAATAACAAAGCATGATTTGAAAAGGTATTATTAAGTAATCACAAATATTACTGTTTCTTGAATATTATGTTCTATGTATTAAGAAAAAAGCTGTGCATGAAACTTTGGTCCTGTAAAGAAATAATCATAGCTTTTTCCTATGAGAGCATTTAATGGTTTGTTTCTTTTTTACTTTGCATGAAACATGTTAGGAGGGATTAATAAAAAAAACTCCAAAAACTAAAACTAGTACCTCTGCTTAATTTCTCCATTCATCATAAAGAAACCTTGGGAGAATATGAGTCATATTTTTGTACCCGTGTGAAGCCAAATTTCTGTCCTTTAAAACTTGTAGTTCCTTATCTTTAGGTCACGTTCCATTGTTGTTGTTGTTGTGTCCTCGAGTCCCTTGCAACTCATAGTGACCCTATGTACAAGAGCTACAAATGCTGCTCTATCCTGCACCAACCTCACTGTCTCTGACAAATTCACTCCCACCCTCCCAATCACAGAACTGATCCATCTCATGGAGGGTCTTCCTCTCCTACGCTGTTCTTCCTCTCTCCCAAACATAATGTCTGTCTCCAAGGACCAGTCCCTCCTTGCAACATGCCCAAAGTATGTCAGACATAGCTTCAGAATCCTTGACCCCAAGGAGTATTCTGGCTTCACCCTCTCAAGGACAAACCTGTTTGTTCTCCTAGCAGTCCATGGTATATTCAACACTCTTCTCCAGCACCACAACTCAAAGGCATCAATTCTCTTTCTACCATCCCTATTCACTGTCCAACTCTCTGATGCATAGCAAGTAATTGTGAAGACTATAGCCAGGATCAGGTGCACTTAGTCTCCAGCCTGAAGTCCTTGCTCTTCAGTACTCTTGAGAGGTCCCTCACAGCTGACTTTCCCAATGCAATTCGTCTGTTGAATTCCTGGCTGCTGTTACTAAGAGTGTTGACTGTGGAGCCAAGCAAACTAAAACTGTTAACCATCCCAATCTCTTCACCATCTATCATGGTGCTGCAAATTGTCCCAGTGCTGAGAATCTTTGTTTTTTTGATGTTGACTTTCAATTCATATTGAAGGCTGTAGTCCTTGACCTGCAGCAAGTGCATCAGGTCCTCCTCAGTTTCAGCAAGCAGGGTTGTGTCATCTGCATAACACAGATTTTTGATGACTCTTCCACCAATCCTGGTATTACATTCCTCCTTATACAGCCCAGCTTCTCAGATGATCTGTTCTGCATACAGATTGCAAAGGTATGTAGACAGAATAAATCCCCGATGGACCCCCTTCTTCACTTTGAACCATGTAGTGTCTCCCTGTTCTGTCCTGACAACTGCCTCTTAGTCCAAGTATAGGTTTCGCATAAGCACAATCAAATATTCTGGGATTCCCATTCTTCTCAGAGTCAGCCATAGCATGTAGTGATCCACATAGTCAAAAGCCTTTGCGTAGTCAATGAAGCACAGATAGACATTCCTCTGGTACTCTCTACTTTCTGCCAAGATCCGTCTAACATTAGTTATAATATCTCTAGTACCACAAACTCTTCTAAATGCAGTCTGCACATAAAATCCAGCCTGCACATGTGGCAGTTCTCTGTTGACATATTAATCTAATTGTTTTGGGATAATTTTCAACAGAATCTTGCTTGCATGTGATAGACTGTAACTTCAATATGGATTGAGGCTCAACATCAAGAAAACAAAGATTCTCACCACTGAGCCAATTTGGCAGCAGCAGTATGAATGATGAAGTTATTGAGAAATGTTCAGATGAATCTATTATTTTTGGTCTTTCTTTCTTTTCCCAGTATTTACATGTATGTGAGCTGTTGGAAAATGTCATAAACCTGGACCAGGACCTGATCCCCTTAGGCTCTCAAATGATACCTTTGTCTTGTAACACTTCGAAGATGTCTTTTTCTGATTTGCCCAATGCCGTATGTCGATTGATTTCTTGGCTGTTACTTCCACGGGCGTTGATCTTGTTATTGTTATTGTTGTTGTTGTTGTTATGTGCCGTCGAGTCACTTGCAACTCATAGCAACCCTATGTACAAAAGCCCTAACGTTGATCTTGTTGTTGTTGTTGTTATGTGCCATTGAGTCGCTTGCGACTCATAGTGACCCTATGTACAAGAGCTCTAAATGCTGTTCTATCCTGTGCCAACCTAGCCATCTCAAACGCACTTATTCCCACTGCTCCAGTCACAGAATCGATCCATCTCACCAAAGGTCTTCCTCTCCTTCACTTCCCCTCCAATCTGCCAAACATGATGTTCCTTTCCAAGGACCAGTCCCTCCTTGCAACATGCCCAAAATACGTCAGACAAAGCTTCAGAATCCTTGACTCCAGGGACCACTCTGGCTTCACCCTCTCCAGGACAAACCTGTTTGTTCTCCTAGCAGTCCATGGTATATTCAACACTCTTCTCCAGCACCACAGCTCAAAGGTATCAATCCTCTTTCTATCAGCCCTATTCACTGTCCAACTCTCTAATGCATAGCACATAACTGCGAAGACTATAGCCCGGATCAGGCATACCTTAGTCTCCAGCCTGACATCGTTGCTTTTCAGTACTCTTGAGAGTACTTTCCCAAGCCGACTTTCCCAAAGCAGTCCATCTCCTGATTTCCTGGCTGCTGTTACCAAGAGCGTTGACTGTGGAGCCAAGTAAATTAAAACGTTGATCTTAGAGATAGGTAAATCGAATGTTTGACAACTTCAAACTTTTCTTCATTTATTTTGATGTTGTTTACTGGCCACACTGTCAGGAGTTTATTTCCTTCATGTTTAGGTGAACAAACAAGTACATGTTGGCGAAGATAAAGCCTTGCTGTTATCGGAGGCAAGGATTTTGAAGTTCTGTCACAAATACATTATACACACGGCCAGAAGGTACCAGTCCTTGTAGAAGGACATGCACAGGAGAGGAAGACCTGGACAAAATGGATTGAAACAGTAATTAGGGTAACGGGAATAAATGTGTCAGAGATAGTGAGACTCAGTCAGCATAGGGCAAGGTTCAGATCTATTGTACACAGGGTTACTGTGAGTCACAGGCAAATCAATGGCACATGACAGCAACAATATATTTAGATATAATCCACAGTGAAGGATATAGTCTTTGCCATTATTAAATTCTTATATAGTTTTCTCATCAGCAAGGTGTGATCTACATTTTGCAGATTGTTCAAGAATCTTCCTCTAATCCTAACCCTATATGCTACTTCATATAGTCCAGATTCTCAGATTATTTGCCAGTATCAAAACTGTACAATTATGTTAAAATAATATAACCCTGAAATACCTTTTCTATTTAAAAGTACACTGTATTGCTTGTTCTGCTGGAATGATTACTTCTTGCTCTATGTAAAGGGATATTCTGGTTATTAGTGAAGAGATTGAGATTGTTCACAGCTTTAGTCTGCTTGGCTCCACAACCAACACTCTTGGCACCAGCAGCCAGGAAATTAAAAGACGTATTGTGATGGGAAAGTCTGCTGCTAGGGACCTCTAAAGTACTGAAGAGCAACGGTACAGGTCATGGTCTTTGCAATCACTTGTTATGTATCAGAGAGTTTGACAATGACTAGGGAGGATAGAAGGACAATTGATGCCTTTGAGCTGTGGTGTTGGAGAAGAGTATTGAGGTTACTATGGACTGCTAAGAAAACCAACAGATTCCTCCTGGAGAAGGTTAAACCAGGCGGCTCCTTGGAGGCAAGGATTCTGAGGCTTCATCTGACATATTTTGGTCATGTTGTAAGGAGAGATCAGTCCTTGGACAAGGACATCATTCTTGGGATGGTAGAGATCAGGTGCAGGAAGGGAAGGTTTTCTAGGAGGTGGATTGATTCAGTGACTGCAGTAAGTGGGATGGGTATGTTGAAGACAATGAGACTGGCACAGGAAACAGCAGAGTTTAAGGCTGTAGTACATAGTATCACTTTGAGTCACAACCGACTTGACTGCACAAAACAGCAACAACAGTAGTGGACGTCTGAAGATATATTTTCTCAGCTTGAGTTATATCACATGGGGAAATAAAGATCTCTAATCCTTTGCTTTTTTCATGTCATTAAGATTAACTCTACAAATAAGGCATAGTTTTTAGCATTAAGAAAAGGAAGCCATCACATTATAAACAACTCAGATGAAATCTGATGTTTTTTATTACATAACAAACTATGGCTGACTCTGAGAAGAATGGGAATCCCAGAACACTTGATCGTTCTAATGTGAAACTTAGACTTGGACCAGGAGGTAGTCGTCAGAACAGAGCAAGGGAACACTGCATAGTTCAAAATTGGGAAGGGCGTACGCCAGGAATGCATCCTATCTCCATACCTTTTCAACCTACTTGCAGAACAGATTATCTGGGAGGCCGGGCTCTATGAGGAGAAATGTGGGGTCAAGATTGGTGGACGATTTATCAACAATCTGCGTTATGCAGACGACACAACCCTGCTTGCTGAAACTGAAGAGGACCTGAAGCACCTGCTGCAGAGTGTCAAGGACTGCAGCCTACAATATGGATTGAGGCTCAC
>NW_006399793.1:9745422-9745975 GCF_000299155.1 Elephantulus edwardii | reverse complement strand
AACAACAACAACAGAAGTAAGATGAGCAAAAAAATTTCACTGTACTTTGAGAAGACCAAGAGAAGTATTTTTTTAAAAATGCAAAGACAGACTTTGAATGTCAAAAGGGAAGAACACACTCAGCATTTTTGAAGCTGAAAGAACTGAAGAACAATTTCAAACATTGAGTGGTCACATTGAAGAATTCTATGAGCAAAATCTTGAACAATGCAGAAACCATCAAAAAAAGACAAAAGGAATACACAAGTTGTACCAGAAAGAATTGGACAACAACGGACTGTTTAGGGAAATACCATATGATCAACAGTAATGAAGAAGGAAGTTCAAGCTGCAACTAAGGAATTAAGATAAAATATAAGGCCCAGGAATTGATTGAGTATCTAATGAAGTATTTTAATAAACATTGCAGCCCTCCATGATCTCACAAGCCTGAGTTAAGAAATTTACAAGGCAACTGCTTATTCACCTGACTGGATGAATTCCATATTTGTTCCAGAAAACTGTTTAAAAGAGATATGTGACTAGGTGTTTCTGTCATGACAGGAGCCTAGAG
>NW_006399793.1:9739708-9741341 GCF_000299155.1 Elephantulus edwardii | reverse complement strand
ACTGTCCACCATGGGTCACCATTATCGCATCAGTGGCACAGCGTTGGTTAGAACAACGATAAACTAGCAAACCTTTTCTCCTCCGTGATCAAACACTGATGAAGCTAAATGGTGCGAGTATTTGGGTCTCTGCAACTGGAGACCAAAGGTCTCCAGCTCTTCCTTGCTGTTTGTTAAATGCTGGGCATGTCTGAGCACCGTCAGAATGTTCCTTAGAAGCAAGAATTGCAAGACTTCATCTCATAGTCGCTGGATAATGTTATCAGGAAGAACTGGTCTCTGGAAAAGGAAATCACACAAGACATGGCAGAGAGGGTCAGTGAAAGAGGCCCTCAAGGAGGCCTGACACAGTAGCTGCTCCAGCGGGCTCAATACAGCAGCAAGTGTGAGGGTTGTACCGGGCCACACAGCACTTCATTCTCTGTTCTCTGGACCAACATGAACAGTCACCAACTTGATGACATTTCACCACCACCACCCCGTCCCAAGTGAAAATGGCCCTGGCCCTGCTGTGCCCAGCTTGAGGGGATCTGTGGGGTCAGTAAGTCGCATCTCAATAAATGTTTCCCCAATGTAAAAAAAAAAAACAAAAAACCACAAAACAAAAAAAAAAAACAATCAAAAGGTGATCCAAAAGAATGTGGAAATTATTGAGTAATGTAATTGATACTAAATATAAGTATAATCTTTTTGAAGATTATTATAAAATGAAGGTTGTTGTGGTGGTGGTGGTGATGGTGGTGTACCATAGAGTAGGAACCGACCCATAGCTGATCCACTGATGAGTTTTCAGAGGCAGTTAATCACACAGGAGGAAACTGCCCATCCTTCTACCATGGAGCAGCTGGTGGCTTTGAACTGTGTGCTTTTGGGATTACAGTACAGCTTTGCCACTAGACCACCAGAGCTCCCTTTAAAGTGAATGGAGCAGTATATTCACAGGGAAATTCTAGAAATTCAAACTGGAATCTGAAAAAGCTATGGAATGGAAAATATAATGTTGACATCAAATGAATCTTGGCTGAAAACAAAGAACACCAGAAAGATGATTGTTTATATTTTATTAACTATGCAAAGGCATTTGATTGTGTGAATTATAGCAAATTATGGATAAAATTGAAAATACTGGGTGTTTCATAACACTTACTGTACTGCAGCGAAAGCCACATAAAGGCCAAGAAGAAGATCTTCAAAATAGACTTAAAATGAGACAAAATGTGTGTCAGGTTTGTATATTTTCTCCATACTTATTAGGTATATTTTGAGAAAAATAACTCTAGAAGCTGGAATTCATAAAGGAGTACGTAACATCACTATTGGAGGAAGTCTCACGAACAACCTAAATTATACATAACACTTAGTTGAAAATGAAGAGGATTTGAAATACTTAGTGTAGAAGAGCAAATATGACAGTCTTCGACATGGATTATATTTCAACACTAAGGAAACAAAAATTCTTTCCACAGGATCAGTATGCAATTCTTGGTCAATAGAAAATACTGAAGTTATAAAAAAAAATAATTTGTTGTTGTTGTTGTTGTTGTTATGTGCCGTCGAGTCATTTGCGACTCATAGCGACCCTATGTACAACAGCTCTAAACCCTGCTCTATCCTGTGCCAATATCATTGCCTC
>NW_006399793.1:9728347-9738948 GCF_000299155.1 Elephantulus edwardii | reverse complement strand
ACAGTGTAGTCCCTGCCCTTAGCCCAGTGCCTTGACCCACTTATTTCTCAGCTCCACCCTCCATCAGGATACCACTTCATTTCTACCAAATGCCTTCAGAATTAATGTCCCATTGTCTGACCCATGACTTGACAGCTTTTCAGAGAGATTTTTTTTCCTGTGTCCAGTGTCTCTTAAGTTTACTTGTACTGTCTCCGAAGGGAAGGTGATGTGTCCTATAGAACTCCTGTATAGATTGTGTTTTTCTTCTTGGCCCGATTGCGTTTTTCTTCTTGCTACCTGGAAGCATGTCAGAACCTGTTGTGGAGGTCCTCTGTGGTACCTGGTCTTAGCTGCTTCCCTCTGTCTCCTGAATGTGCCTCCTCAACTGGTTTAGGCTCCGCCTTGGGGCTTGTTACCTGGAGGCATGTCAGAAGCTGTTGTGGAGGTCCTCTGTGGTGCTTGTCCATTTGTCAATGCCCATAGTAGTGACTATAATGACATCAAAAGGCTTGTTGCATTGGAAAAACTCACTATCACGACCCTTTTTAAAGTGTTAAAGAGCAAAGATACCATTTTAAAGACAAAATGCACCTGATTCAAGCCATGACATCTTTAATTGCTTCTAATGGATCAGAAATTTGAACAATGAATAAACATTAATTTATATATTTGAATTGTTTTGTCTGGAAAGAATACTGAATAGCCCAATGATTGCCAAAAGAATAAATAATATTTCTTGGAGGAAATATTTCTTAGAGAAAAGAATGGCAAATTTTGTCTCAAATATTTTAAGGTATTGCCATGAGAGGCGAGTCCTTTGAAAAAGACATCATACTGGAAAATGAGACAGTTCAGAGAAAGATAAGAAGACCTTCAACAAGATAGATCTTCACAGTGATGGAATAATTCACTGGAGCATGTCAGAGATTCAGGAGATGATCCAGAATAGGGCAGAATTTTAATCAACTGGTCATAAGATCACTTTAAGTCATTGAGGACAGCTTACACCTATAAACAGCCATATTCATGTGTTGTTGTTCTTGTTGTTATGTGACAT
This sequence comes from Elephantulus edwardii, assembly GCF_000299155.1. NCBI lineage: Eukaryota > Metazoa > Chordata > Mammalia > Macroscelidea > Macroscelididae > Elephantulus > Elephantulus edwardii. The sequence goes on along the minus strand of NW_006399793.1, from coordinate 9,737,909 downwards.
CGAGTCCTTTGTGACTCATAGCGACTTTATGTACAACAGCCCTAAACTCTGCTCTGTCCTGTGCCAATTGCTCTGTGTCTGACACTCTCATTCCCATGACTCTAGTCACTGAATCAATCCACCTCATAGAGGGCCTTCCCCTTCTGCGCCATCCTTCTGCCCTACCAAGCATGATGTCCCTCTCCAAGGATGGGTCCCTCCTAACAAGCCTCAGAATCCTTGCCTTCAAGGAGCTGCCTGGATTAACCCTTTCCAGGATGAATATGTTTGTTTTCCTAGCAGTCCATAGTACCCTCAATACTCTTCTCCAGCACCACAGCTCAAAGGCATCAATCATATAGATTCTATATATATCAGAATAATAAGGGAAAAGAGAAAGCCACTGATGGGGATAAATATTTAAGCATTGCAATGGCAAGCAATCACACACACACACACACACATTTATCTTTGTCAGTTTCAGAAGTATATCTATATATTTAACATTATTAGAGTATTAGAGATACAGAGACATAATAATGACATTATGCATTTAAAATGGTCCTAAAGTTTCTCTTATTTCTTGAAGACCATATATGAGGTTGAATCATAGTTTTCTGACAACTATGCATGTATAGAGCGTACCTAATGAGCATAGAGGTATAAATCTAGGCAGTAAAACAGCTCTTTGTATGGGTTTTTTTTAATACTCATAAACTATTATTCTCAAAAGTATATTTGCTTTATAGGTTTATGTAAATAGATGCTTTATCTAGATTTTTGAAATTTGTTATGAGAACGACATAGGCACAAAAAGCGCTTTCCACATTACTTGTAAATAACTACTCTTGTCAACATCTTTCAGTTCACATCCTTTTCCATGAAACTTGTTAAGATAGTTTCAACCAAGTCCCATCACTATCACTTTCCAGTCTCTAGACTATTTTACCTCTCTTAAAATATATTTCAGGATGTAAAAATTCATTTTATAGCTGTAATATTTAAAGAGATGTGAAATACCAGTAGAAAAGTGCTTTTTCCATACAAATATATAAAGGTTTGTTGTTATGTGCCATTGGGTCACCTATGATTCATAGCAACCCTATGTACAACGAGCCTTAACTCTCCCCTGTCCTGAGCCAGTCTCATTGACTCTGACACACCTACCCTCATTGCTTCAGTTACTGTATTAATCCATCTCATACGGGGTCTTCCTCTCCTGGGCTATTCTTCACCTTTCTGAACATGATGTCCTTCTCCAAGGACCAGTCCCTCCTGGCCACCTACCCAAAGTATGGGTGACAGAGTTTCAAAAACCTAGCCTCCAAGAAGAAACTTAGTTTTACCCTCTCCAACACAGAACTTTTGTTTCTTTGGCAGTCCATAGTATTTTCAAGACTCTTCTCCAGCTCTACAACTCAGAGCCATCAATTCTTCTCTGTCATTCTTAGTCATTGTCCAGTTCTCTGATGCATAGAAAGTAATTGCAAAGACCATGGTCTGAATCAGGTGCATCTTAGTCTCTAGACTGACATTGTTGCTTCTCAATATTCTGAAGATGTCCTTAACAGTATGAGGTACCACATAGAAATATGGATTTTCATTGAGAATGACCAAAACTATGTTTTTTTCTTCTTCTGTGATGCTAAGTTTTTTTGGGGAGACAGGTGGGAGGGTTATTGTTCTGTACATTTGAGGATATTTTGTTTTCTGAATCCTAAGAAACTCAATAATATTAATCTTTCTAACTTTGTAAAAATTAAAACAGGTTCCTATTTTTACTATCAGTCCTTGAGAACTTCTGAATTGGATCGCTATGATATCCACAAAGCAAGTTCCAAAGAATTGGGAAGTAATTTGTGAGGAATATGTGTAAAGTGCTGCTGAAGATGTGTGAGCTCTACATACTGAAATGGGAAGGAATAAAGCAATCTGTCCCCTTTAACAAGGCTACATGGTGCATTAAACACATGACCCTGAATTTGACCACGTCAGCAATGGACTAAATACTAACTTACCCTTGAGAGGTCTGTAGATTTGAGTGGCTGTTCCATTCCTGAAAGAACAGGATACCAGGAGATTTGTTGCTGCATTGAAATGTTTCCTTGGATGAAGGCTATTCTAGTGTTTCCCATGAGGAGCTCTGGTGGGTTGAACCTGTTAGTAACTCCTAAAGAGAGAGATGGACAATCTCCTCTATTGAAATTTATAGCCTCCAAAATCCCTGTGAGAAGTAAACTATGAGTAGACTCTGACTTGACAGCAGTATTTCAGGTGGAGTGTTCCCTATGACAGGTTTTATTATTAAATTCTTAGACAAGGGAAAAAGGCCAACAAAAAGGAGCAAAATCATCAACAAAAAGAATTTCAATAAGAATTGCAACAATAAATTAAAACACTAAACAATCACGAAGTTGGCTCAGAAAAATAAAACCTTAATTCTGTTATACATTAGGTCATCATTAGTTTGAGACAACTTGATAGTAACTTTCATTAACAACAACACAAAAAGAGACAAAAGTGAAGCTAGAATAGAAAAGCATTTGCAACAGGTGATTATAAAAGTAATATGAAATTTTTGAAAAACCCATAAAGGCCCAAACATTGTTAATTCTAATTATCTCTATTCTTGTGGTCATGTCTTTATCGCCCCCTATATTTTATTGACCCAACAGAGAAAAGGTCAGAACATTCAATAGCATCTTGTGCAGAAAGGTAAATACTTAGGGAAATAGTGAAGGAGAAAGTAACTGAATCACATTACAACTTGGTTTGTTGCTGATTGTTAGTTGCAGCAAAGTATGCTTTGACAGAGTATGACCATATGTATGACGGAATAAAGCACTTCCCAGTCCCACATCATTCTTATGGCAGTATATAATTTAGAACTCACTGGTGTAACTACTGTGTCAATCCATCTCATTGACTGTATCCTTAATTTTCACTGATCCTCTACTTTACCAACCTGAATCCCTTGTCTAAAGATTGATCTTTCTTGATGATTTACTCAGTCAGCAAGAGGAGATGAAGTCATTTAGTACCAAATCACTAGCCATTTTTTTAAATTATTATCTAGAGTTAAATATTTTTAATTAAATTCATGTATTTTTGTTAGGTGTCAATGAGTTAACTATGATTCAAGTGAGCCTATGTATAACAGAACCAAACAATGTTCAATTTTGTGTCATCTTTGCAATCTCTTGTGTTTTAAGTCATTAAGACAATCATTGTGTCAAACTATCTCCTTGAGGATTGTCCTTGACGTCACTGATCTACTTTTCCAAGGACTTATCTTGAGAAAGACCTACAAAGAGATACATTGACAAATTGACTGCAACAAGGAGCTCAGATATGTCAGATACGTTGAGGATGGTGCAGGATAGTCTGTGACAGAGTTCAGATCTGTTGATCATAGGGTCACGAGGAGTTATACTTGACTCCACAGCACATAACAACAACAACAAAAAATTTCTCCTGATAACATGGCCAAAGTATGAGATGAAGTATCACCATTCTGTCTTCAGGGAGTTCTAGTGCTACAGGCAATTAGGAGTTGTACTGCTTACCAAAAGGTGGCACTTCTCTGGCGATTTAAATGAACCAGCTGCCCTGAATGAGGAAGTAAGACAATCATTTTACTGTGATATAAAGCCTCCTAAAACATACTTCCTCAGAGCCTATAATTCAGTTCTAACTAGATAGCAATAAGTGAATTTGACCTCTAATGAGTGCCCCAGTTGCAATTTTCTTTTTGAAATTCATATTCTAGTTTGTTCTTTTGGCAGTTAGTATTGTGTGAACACCAAAATTTAAAAGCATCAATTTTACTTTGATCTTTATTATTCATTGCCTATATATCATAGATTTTCTAAAGTTCAGATGACAATAGAGAACATTTAGAGTAGACTAAAAGATATGGCCACTGAGGCTGATACTTACAATATGGAAACAAAAAGGAAGAACAGTTGTAAACAGACACTAGTGATTGGGAACGTGGAATGTGAGAAGCATGAATGTTGGAAAATTGGACATTGTTAAGAAAGAAATGAAACATATAAATATTGCCATACTAGGTTTTGACAAAATGAGATGGGCTGGCATGGGGCATTTTGAACCAGATAATCAAATGCTCTACTGTGCTGGACATGAAAAGGTGAGAAAAAGGGGGTTGGTTTCATAGTTAAAAAAATAACTTCTAGATCCACCTTGAAAAACAATGTGGTGAGTGACAGAATAATATCCATATGCATACAAGAAAGTCCAGTGAATATCCCTATATTTCAAATATATGCACCAAAAACTAGAGCCTAAAAAAGGAAATAGAAGATTTACACCAACTTCTGCAGTCGGTAGAACTAGAATACAAAAGTTGGAAACAGGGAAAAAGGATCAGTAGTTGGAAACCATGGACTTTGTGAAAGAAATGATGCTGGAGACAAAATCATAGAATTCTGTACAATCAATGGCATGTTAATTGCAAATACTTCTTATAAGAAACATAACAGAGACTATACACACTGATTTCACCTGAAGTTATATGCACAGGAATCTGATTAACTGCATCTCTGCAAAGAATCACTGGAGAAGTTAGATAATAGCTATGAAAACTAGGCCAAGTGTTAATTGTGAGACAATCAACTGTTGATATTCAAGTTCAAGCTGAAGCCAAAGAAGGTTAAATCAAACCTGTAGGAACCAAAATTTGACCTTGAGTTTGTTCCATCTGAATTTCAAAACCATCTTAGGAACAGATTCGAGACCTTGAACACTAAAGAGCAAAGATGAGCTATGGGAGGATATCAAGAATATCATCGATAAAGAATGCAAAAGGTTATTACAAAGACAGTGGAGGAAGAAAAGATCAAAATGGATGTCAGATGAGAATCTGAATATTGAACTAGATGTCAAGAAGTTGAAGCAAAGTGAAGAAATCAAGAAAGTAAGGAGATGGATAGAAGATTCAAAATGCAGAGCGGGAAGACAAAGCAAAGTCTTATAATGATATGTGCAAAGAGCTAGAGTCAGTCAGAATATCAAAAGGGTCAAACTCCCTCCTCAGCATTTTTTTTAGGTTTGTTTTTTTCCTCAGCATTTTTTAAATTGAAAGAACTAAAGAACAAATTGAAGCCACAATTTGCAATACTTAAGGAGGGTTGAGTAGGATATTAAATGATCCAGGAAGCATTAGAAAAGATGGGAGAACTATACAGATTCACTGTACCAAAAAGAATTGACTGAGAAGAATTTAATGAAGCAATGTATTAGCAAGCACCTGCGGTGATGAAGGAAGAAGTTCAGGCTACTCTGAAGGAATTGACAAAAATAAGGCCCCAGGAATTGATGGCATACCAATTAACATATTTTTTTAAAAAAGATGCTACCCTGAAAGTGCTCATCAAGGTGTGCCAAGAAATCTTGAGGACAACCACCTGGTCAACAGACTGGAAGAGATCTATATTTGCTCCCATCCCAAATAAAGGTGACACAACAGAATGCAGAAATTATAGAACAGTATCATTGATATCAGATGCAAACAAGATTCTGCTGAAGATTATCCAAAAATGACTGGAACAACTCAACAATAGCGAAGTGCATGAAGCACAGGCTGGATTTAGAAGAGGTCATGGTACTATGGATATTATAGCTAATGTTAAATAGATCTTGGCTTAAAGCAGAGAGCACCAAAGGAATGTCTATCTGTGTCTCATTGACTACACAAAGGCATTTGACTGTGTGGATCACAACAAATGGAGTCTTACTTTGACAAGAATGAAAATCCCAGAATACTTATGTGAAAACTATAATGGGACCAATATGCAGTCCTCAGAACAAAGTAAGAAAACACTGCATGGCTTAAAATTTGGAAGGGTGTAGACAGGGATGTGTCCTATTTCCACACCTTTTCAATCTGTTTGCAGAATAGATTATCCAGGAAGCTGGGCTTTATGAGGAGGAAGGTATCATCAGGATTAGAGGAATAGTCATCAACAACCTGTGTTATCCAGATGACACAATCTTGCTTGCTGAAACTGAGAAGGACCTCAAGCACTTGCTAGAGAAGGTCAAGGGCTGCAACCTTCAATATGGTTTGAAGCTCAACGTCAAGAAAATAATGATTCTCACCACTGAGTCAACTAGAAGTATCATGATAGATGGTGAAGAGATTGAGATTGTTCACACCTTTAGTTTACTTGACTCCACAATCAACACTCTTGGTACCATCAGCCAGGAAAACAAAAGACAAATTGCATTGGGAAAGTCTTCGGTCAGGGACCTCTCCAGAGTACTAAAGAGAAATGATGTCAGTCTGGAGACTAAGGTGCACCTTATCCAGTCCATGATGTTGTTGTTGTTGTTAATGCTGTAGTCATAGGAGACTCATAACGACCCTATGAATGAAAGACCTGAACACTTGTATAACTTTCATCCTTTTCCAAGTTGATAGGGGTTTTGGAGGCAAGCTATTTTGGAAGTGGGTACTACTCCTGCTTTCAAGCTTGTTTTAATCATGTAGCTCCACCAAACACTGTCCACCATAGGTAACCATTATTGCATTTGACACATTGGTGTCACAGTGTGCAGCTTCACAGCAACCACGAGTTTCTCCTGTACAGCAAGTGGACAGACCAGTACTATACGTCCTAGAAGAATGTTTGACCAAGACCAATGAAAAACAGATCCAAGGGCCTGTGGCCCTCAGGCCCTACTGAATTTAAGAACCAGAACATAGTTCAAACTCCATGAGTTCTGTCATTCCAAATTCCTCCGTAATCATGCATTCTTATTGATCTCAATACCCAAAAATGCCCACGTGGGAACATTCCACTGCTTCTTCAATCTCCTCTTCTGATGCTACATGTTTCTTCATAGAGTCTAACTTTTTTAATTAGTACATATGAGGGAAGGATAAATATATAAACAGAAGATGAACCAAGGTCTGAAGCATTTCTATAACTATCATCATTTCTCTAAGTCTTCATAATTATGTGGTATACATCAGAAAATTGGAAAATGACTAGGGATGATAGAAGAATTGATGCTTTTGAGCTTTGGTACTGGAAAAGAGTATTGAATGTACCATGAATTGTCAAGAGAACAAACAGATTCATCTTGGAGAGGGTGAAATCAGGCTGTTACTTGGAGGCAAGAATTCTGAAGCTCCATTTGACATAGATTGAGCATATTGCAAGGAGGAACTAGTCTTTGGAGAGGGACATTTTCCTTGGGAGGATGAAGGGACCACACAAGAGGAGAATTCCCTTGATGAGATGGATTGACTCAGTGACTGCGGTAATGGGGGGTAGGTGTGTCAGAGACAATAAATTTGTTTCAGCATGTGTCCTGTCTCCATAACTTTTCAGTCTATATGTAGAACAGTTCATTTAGGGGGCTTGGCTTTATGAGACTTAAGTTATGCAAATGAAACGACCTTTCTTGCTGAAACTGAGGGGGACCTGAAGTGCTTGCTGCAGAAGGTCAAGGACTGTAGTCTTCAATATAGATTGAAGCTCAAAATCAAGAAGACAAATATACTCATCACTGGGCCACTGGCAGCACCACACCACGATGGATGGAGATTTTGAGGTTGTTAGCAGTTACAGTTTGCTTGGATCCATAATCAACCCTCTTGGCATCAACAGTCAGGAAATCAAAACATGAATTGCATTAGGTAAATCTCCCTGCAGAGAACTTTCCAGAGTATTGAGAATCAATGATGTCAGTTTAGAGTCTAAAGTGTGCTTGATCCAGGTCGTGGTCTTTGTACTTATTTGCAATGCATCAGAACACCGGACAATGACTAAGGATGACAGAAGCTTTGATGTCTTTGAGTTGTGGTGCAGCACATACCATGGATCACCAAGGTGTGTGTGTGTGGGGGGTGGAATAGGTCCATCTTGGAGAGAGTGAAACCAAGTTTCTCCTTGGAAGCTAGGATTCTGAGGCTCCATCTCACATACTTTGAGCAGGTAGCCAGGACAAATATATCATGCTTGAAGTGGGACATCATGCTCGGAAGGGTAGAGAAACAGCACAGGAGAAGAAAACCCCAGAAGAGATGGATTGATACAGTAACTAGAGAAATGAGGGTAGTTGTACAGGAGTGAGTGAGTCTGGCTCAGGACAAGCCAGGCTTCAAAGCTATTGTACATAGGGTGGCTATGAATGGCAGGCCACTTGACAGTATATAACAACAACAACAGTATATAGCAGGGCTCTGAGCTATTGTGTACAGTGTCACTATAATTCATAGGCAACTTGATGACACACAACAATAACAATATATCACAAGCTTAAGAAGCAATTGACAAATGTCATGTCTTAAGTTATGCACATTTTAGTCTTTAAGCTGATGTCCTTGTTCTTTAGCACTTTAAAGAGATCCTTGGCAATAGATTTGTGCAATGCACTATAGCTTGATGTTTTGACTGCCACTTTTATGGAGGTTGATTTTGTATTCCAGTGAAATGAAATACTACATAACTTGGGAGAGTCTCAAGAGCATTATGTTGAGTGAAGTAACTCAGTCTCATAAGGACAAATACTTCATAAGACCATTATTGTAAAAATAGAAGGATAAGCAATAAAACGTGTATCAGGCTCCAAGTGGGGAAAGAGTTTGGAGCAAAAGTGGTGATGATTGGCAAGGAAGTAATCACAGAGCCACACAATTTGGTGGGTGGAGGAACGGCATGAAGGAAATGGGAAAGATTCTGTGGAGACCTGAAAAGATGGAGTAATGGTGGACATAGTTCAATAGTGATTAATTTTATAAAACACACTGTATGGGAATGATTGTATGAAACATTATGTCAATGAAGGAAGTTGTGAAATACAATGCATACAAATTTGGGGGGAAAGATATTTGAAAAGAATAATTTTTTAAAAAGGTAAATCCTTGATTCATCATCTTTCCCCCATGTATCATAATGTCCAATTGCAAATAATTTTTTTCTTAATGTTGAAGTGCAATTCATATGGAGAGCTTTAATAGTTGAGCTTCATCAGTAAGTGCTTCAAGATTCCTTCACTTTCAGCAATCAAGATTGTGTCATCTGCACATCACAGGTTGAGGACAAGTCTTTCTCAAATCCTGAAACCATATTCTGCTTAATATAGTTCAGTTTCTCAAATTATATTTTCAATATACCAAATGAATAGATACAGTAAAAGGGTATAACCCTGAGGCATTGTTTTTGTTGTTATGTGCCGTCGAGTTGCCTGTGACCCGTCGGACCCTATGTACAGCAGCTCTGAAGCCTACCTTGTCCTAAACCAGTCTCAATGATTCTGACACACCATTGCCCCCATTACTGTATCAATCCATCTCATCTTGGATCTTCTTCTCCTGTTCTGTCCCTCCACACTTCCAAGCATGATGTCCTTCTCCAAGGACTGGTTCCTCCTGGCCACATGCCCAAGGTATGTGATACAGCTTCAAAATTCTAGCCTCCAAGGTGAAACGTGGTTTTACACTTTCCAAGAGAGACCTTTTTGTTTTCTCAGTGGTCCATGGCATTTTCAAGACTTTCCTCAAGCACCACAATAAGAAAGCAGGGATTCTTCTTCTGACATCCTTACTTGT
>NW_006399793.1:9703347-9723347 GCF_000299155.1 Elephantulus edwardii | reverse complement strand
TATTTGTTCATTCTACCAAATTTTCTAGAATTTTAGCTACAATATTGTTGTAAGTAGTATTTGGGAACCTGTATCAATGATTTATTTTAAATAATTTAATAGTAAAAATAAAGGAGATAAAAAAGTAATGGAGATAAGGAAAAAATGACTTGATAAATTATGTATAATGTAATACAAGGTAGAATGATTTTACAAAGCAATTTCCTTAGTGTATAAATAAACAAAGAAATATTATAGTTAAGTAATTTGTTTGCTGTTGACAGCCATGGGGGGAAATTGTCCACCTTTTCCCCAAAAGAGTAACTGGTGAGTTTGAACTGCCTATCTGTGAACTGGCAACACAATTCCTTACCATCTAGGCAGATTTACACCAATATTTATCATATATCTATGTAAAGAATTGATGATAAAATTATTAGATAACTTTTAATGTCTAGACAAATTGAATTAAATATAAAGTGGGAAAATTCTGGGTTTTCACACATGTTTAGAAACAAATTAAATCTTTTAAAATGTTATTAAAATTGTTACTCTTTTTAAAATTTTCTCTCTAAACATGATCTTGCAAGCATATATGTGATTTTAATGAAATTTGTAGAGTTTAAGTTTGCATTATATTTTTTAAAAATATTGACACGTTAAAATTTATATGTAACAAATTTGCATTATCGTTCCTTTTTCTCTTTTTCCCCCCCCCAAGCATTCTTAATTTAGCTTGTTTTCTTTTTTATTGTATAGAGGTATTCTAGCATGCCACATGGAAGGCATAAATCAAGGAGATCAAGTGAATGCCAGCAAAGGAAATCAAACGAGGCAAGAGTTAAAGAATTCAAAACATTTGCTGGATCCATGCTTCAATATGTCCAAAGACAAAATCATGGCCAAAACAACTCATTTTTGTTGAATCGCTACCAACTCAAGCACAGTCTTCTTTGGGTTTCCCAGGCTGTAAATCCTTGTAGGAAGAAGGCTATCTTTTTCCCACAGAGAGACTGATGAATTTAAACTGCTGACCTTTCAATAGGCAGCCCAACCTATGTCACTACCAGGGAAATTCAGGTACTAGAGTTCATCAAAAGACACAGCTTGTCATGTTCCTGTTGATAAATGTCATTTTTCTGATGCTACTAGGTATTCTTCAGAAGAGTAAATGGTAGTAAGGCAAAATTTGGTACAAAAGAAAGTGCTTGGCAAATTTACACCAATATTTATGATTTATCTGTGTTCAGAATTGATGATAAACATATTCTGTAACTTTTTTATTTCTAAATAAATTGATGCATTATAATATAAAGTGGAAATTGACTTTGGCCATGCTACTGAAAATGAGGTGAAGGATGGTAAGGAGAAGGACTTGTAATACTTTGTGATGATAGTTTTCTAGGAGATCCTACTTTCAAATCATTCAAAAATTGAAAACACCAAAAAGGGAAGAAATACTTCTTCCAGAACAAAGATTCATTTTTATTGTTGAGGCAAGCAAATATGCAAAAGCAAAGAGAGTTATGTGTCAGCTTTCAAAGGAGTGATATCTGAAGAGCACCTATGTTGCCTTGAAAGGTAGAAAAATACTGGCAGCAGGACTGAAACAGCACAAAATCATCAATGCTGGAAATTATTGCTTTGATAGAAATGGAGAAGAATATGTTGAGGGATATCTTGCACAGATTTCTTGATAGCATATTGTTCCTTGCCAAGCAAAATCTGGCATTCATGGCCACAAAGAAGATGAATATTGAATAAAAGGAGCTTTCTTGAGATGATTAAGATGCTTTTAAAATACGATCCAGTACTGAAAAAGCACTGAATGAGATTAAAGCAGAACACATGTATACTTAATGCATATCTCTCTTGGTTTACACCACAAATCAAGAATGAATTCATGGCAATCACGTGAAGGATAAGTTTGCCATAGACAGAAGTCTGAAAAGCACTTTGAGATCTTGTTGGACAATACATCTGATATTTTGCTTACTGCCCAAACATCTAAATTATTCAGATAAAATAAAAAATAAGACCAGTAAAATCCAACTATAGCAGAGTGGACATAAGGGAAGACTTGCTAGTTTGGATGTTTTTGTGTCTTGTTCTGGTTTATCTTTTAAAGGGGGAAAATGCTCTGACCTCAGTTTCAATATTCTTAAAATTGGAAGAACAAAAAAAACAAAAACAAACCCAAAGCTGAAAGTGATGGACTGAACATAATGATGTGTCATGCTCAGTGTTACATCAATGCTTCCACTCTGGCTGAGCTTTGACAGAGATGTACAAGTATTCTTAAGGGAAAGAACAAGATAGGTATTTTTAATAAATGTGTGGCCATTCACTTAACTTCTGCAGTCAGCACTCTTACTGAAAATGTATCATGTGTGACATTTTTTGGAACTCTTGAGACAATGTTTTCTTTCTTTGCTGCTTTCACCCATCAGTGGGATGTGTTAATTGATCATATCGGAGTGTCAGGGAAAAGGCTGTGAACATGCTGGAGTGCTCATCATGTTGCAGTCAAGAAAGTTAAAGAAAGTTTGATAGGTTTGTGGTGGTGATTGAAGCTCTTTATAATTTACATAACATTTTAGACATAAAAGAGGCAGCATGAGGAAATTTTTCTGGGTGTTTGTCACTTCAAATTTCTGTGTTACCTGTACTTTTGGTGTTAAATATTTTAATAAATTTATATTGCATATCAGTACCTGAAGATTAAAGTGTAAATTTCAACAGGAGAAGCAAAGCTAAAAGTATTGAGATATTTTCTGCATAAGGATCACAGTCATTTAGTAGAGCATGCACTTGAAAAGATTCTTTTAAGATCAGATAAAAATGGAATTGGCAGTGTGGCGAAGAGTGTGGTTCAAAAAAAAAAAAGTAAGAAAAGAAAACCAAACAAAAGCAAAAACCATAAAAAAGGGACCATTAGCAGGCAAGGAATTTTGGACTAACTACAAGAAAAAAAGAGAGGGTTATGCTCAAATTCATTGGTCATTTTCGTTTTGTACTCCAGATCACATAAAGAGTAATCAAGTAAGTAGCAACCATCTTAGAGGCTCTTTAAACAAGTGCCATTTTCTCCTTCAAAGATGAATTAAAGGCATCTGCTCAAAAATTGACATTTTCTTTTATGAAGTATATGAATGTGACCTTTTAACAGAAATACTAGGGCTGAACAGGCATCTGAAAGCAGCAGAGATTGATGTAGAAGAAACCAAAGATTAGGCTACATTAGACACCGTCACATTCGTAAGAGAAGGAAACTTCACAGAATTCTCTCAGCTCGTTCACTAAGCTTAAAATTATTTCTGCTCATCTACCTTTTAGTGGTTTCATGTGAGAGGAGTTCTTTCAAAGTTGAAATGTGCATGGGATTGTTTGTATCTACCAGTGAAGATAGAGTTGGCCAAAGACACTGGTTTTGGTAAAATAATTCACAGGTTTGTTCTTTGAAGGCTGGCAGAGAAAAAGAGAAAAATCCTGATTTAGTTGTGACCTTTACTAGTGCCGAAATACTTGCCTGCATTTGCGCTTATCTATTTTTAAAGTATAATTTCATTTACAAATATATTTATCTCAAGTTTATTATAAAACTTTACCTTTTGGGAGTGCTGCTATTGATTATGTAAATCTAATATATTTATAGGGAGCTTTGGCGGCCTGGTGGTAAGAAGCTGCATTGCAATTCCCAAAGGTACACAGTTCAAATCCACCCACCTGCTCCACAGGAGAAAGATGGGCAATCTCCTCACACATGATTAATTGCTTCTGAAAACCCACTGGAGTATCAGCCATGGGTTGGTTCCATTTCTACAGCAAACAACAACAGCAATCCATTTAGACATAGATTGTCCATGTCCTACACTATGGTAGCTTTCCTGTTGCTTTGATAATCAAAATTATTCCAGCAGTATTTCAAATATAAGTGGAGTCATCCATTATTGCTGTTCTTGTGTACCTTCTAGTAGGAATCGACCCATAGCTGACCCTCTGGTGGGTTTTCAGAAGCAGTTAATAACACAGGAGGAGTTTGTCAGTCCCTCTTCCATGGAGCAGCTGGTGGCTTCCAACACGATATCTTCAGGATCGTAGTGCAGCTTCTTGTCACTAGGCCACCAGACCTCCTTAGGGACATCTATAGTGGATAGATTTCAGCGGAACTTCCAGACTAAGCCAGAATGAGAAGCACGACTAGCTATTTGTGTCTGAAATAAAGTCCACTAAACATTGTTCAATACAATGTTGGAAGGGAAACCTCTTAGGCTGTGCTGTTGTTAAATGCCATTGAGTTGCAGACGACTCATAGTGACCCTATGAAGGAATACCTGAATACTTGTATAACTTTCTTCGTGTCTCCAAGAGTCAAGCTATTTCAGAAGTGGATGCCACTCCTGCTTCCAAGCTTGTTTTAATCGGGGAGCTCTACCAAACACTGTCCACCATGAGTAATCAAAATCTGAATTGCTGCATTCTCAAAATTGAGTTCAGTTCAGTGACATGGATGGAATCAAGCTTTCACACAATGAATCTTAATTTAATGATGTGTCATGAATCAAAATGAGAAAAAATAGCTGCAAACATCCATTAACAATTGGGACGTGGAATGTGTAAAGTATGAATCTATTAAATTGGAATTTGTCAAAAATCGAATGGAATGTACCCATAGTAGGCATTAGTAAGCCGAGACTGACATTTTGTGTCAGAACATCATATGATCTATTATTATTGCTGAAAATTACAAATGGGAGGAGATACTATTTGAAATACTTTTTAAAAGCCTAAAAGTAAAAGTCATGAATGGCAATTACACGTAGAACTTCCCTTAATGTGCAAAGGAATCAATTGACTACATACAGGGAAAGAGATGGCTAAATAGCTTAATATCAACAATGAAATATGGCCAAAGAGACAGCTGTAGAGCAAGTTCAAACTGAAGCTGAGAAATGGAGATAACTCTACAAAAGTGAAAATACTTTTCTGAGTTTATCTCATTGACATTCAAAAAGCATAAAAGATTAGACTTAATGAATTAAACACTAACATCAAAAGACCAGATAACTTGTGGGATGGTATTCAAGTTACCACTTGTGAAGAAAGTAAAAGGTCATGACAAAGAAAGGAAAGGAAGAAAATACTAAAAGGGATGTCAGAAGAGACATACTTTTCCAACACAGAGAAGTCAAAAGGAAGGGAAGAAATGCTGAAGAAAACTAAACAGAAGATTTCAGAGGGCTGCCTGAGAAGACAAACAGTATTATAATAAAATCTCCAAAGACCCGGAGTTAGAATCTCAAGAGGAAAGAACATATTTGGTATTTTAAAAATAAAAAAGGGAAAAAAAGAGATCCAGTGAAAGAAAGACAGACCATCAAGAAAATGGATTGATAGAGTAACCCCAAAAGTGGGATCAAGTGTGGTAGAGATTAGAGATGATGTTGGTTATGGAGAATTTATAGCTATTGTTCAATGAGTTCCTCTTAGATACAATCAACTTGATGGCATATAACAACTCTAATTGCTATCTGCATTATAACCAGCAAAATTTATATTACATTTTTTAATATTTTAAATCATAATATATTTTCTCTCCTCAGTGTGTAAATACATAAAACAAAAATTTAATTAAGTAACCATAATAAAGTCAATAGGAAACTAACTTAAATAAGATAGAAACAAATATAAACTAACAGTCTGTAAAGAAGGTAAGTTAAAATTTTAAACTGAAATTGAAAGTCAAAATTAGCTAAAGTGAAATTCAATCTGAGCCAAGATTCTAATTTTACTTATTCATAGAGTTAGAAATTTTAAATCCTTTGTTTGAACACAATGATAACAAAATTAAAATAATGTTGAGCCTTCCACCACCTCTTTTCTTATTTTCCATCATATATTATGCCGTATGTGTATATGTTCTTCAAAATTATCATACATTACATCTTTATTATTCAATATCTATCCCTGTTAGTGTGTCAGCAGGATTGGTGTTATATGTATTGCAATGAAAAAAAAAAAACTATGATAATAATAACCAAAATAGATATTATTTTGTATTTGCTTTGTTCTATGTGCTTACTTGAATTAGTCCTATTCAATGATTTGAATTCTTTTATTATTCTCATTATTTAGATTAGAAATATGAGATATTGAGAGATTATTATTGACATACAGTTAAAAAGTAGTAGTATTAATAACAAAGCTGAAACTCTTAATCATTTATACTGTAGTTTATAAAATAAGTAAAATTCTAATTAATATAACCATATTGGGCTCTTTTTAGTGTATCAGTTTCACACTTAAACCAATTTTGAATTTTAAGGATTTCAGAGTTCAGCAGTATCAGAAGAACATCAGAGGATATGTTTAAAGAGGAAATAAAGTAGTATAAATTCTGAAGAGAAACATGAAATTCAGGGAAATAAACATTCTTGCAGTGCATAAGAAGAAGAGTTGTTACTGTCTATAGTATTTAAAGACAATTGTAGGATAAACAATACTGGATTATTTTAAGTTAAGGCAATATTATTTTCTTGTTGCTGTTGTTGTTACGTGCATTGAGTCACCTGTGACTCATAGCGACCATATTTACAGCAGCTCTGAAGCCTGCCCTGCCCTAAGCCTATCTCACTGACCCTGACACACCTACTCCTATTGCCTCCTTTACTAAACCAATACATCTGACCCATGGCAATGCTATAGTTTATATAAGGCCCCAGGAATAGATGGTATACCAATTGAAGTATTTCAGATAACAGATGCTGCCCTGGATGTGCTCACCAAGTTGTGCCAAGAAATCTGGAGAACAACCACTTGGCCAACTGACTGGAAGAGATCTATATTTGTTCCCATTCCAAAGAAAGGTGACCCAACTGAGTGTGGAAACTACAGAACAGTGTCATTGATTTCACATGCAAGCAAGATTCTACTGAAGATCATCCAAAAACGATTAGAACAGCACATCAGCAGAGAACTGCCGGAAGTCCAGGCTGGGTTTAGAAGGGGTCTTGGTACTAGGGATATTGTTGCTGATGTTAGATGGATCTTGGCTGAAAGCAGAGAATACCAGAAGACTGTCTATCTGTGTTTCATTGATTGTGCAAAGGCATTTGACTGTGTGGATCATAACAAACTGTGGCTGACTCTGAGAAGAATGGGAATCCCAGAACATTTCATTGTGCTAATGCGAAACCTATACTTGGACCAAGAGGCAGTAGTCAGAACAGAAAAGGGTAACACTGCATGGTTCAAAATTGGGAAGGGTGTACGCCAGGGATGCATCCTGTCTCCATACCTTTTCAACATGTATGCAGAGCAGATTATCCGAGAGGCCGGGCTCTATGAGGAGAATTGTGGCATCAGGATTGGTGGAAGATCTATTAACAATCTGCGTTATGCAGATGACACAACCCTGCTTGCTGAAACTGAGGAGGACCTCATGCACTTGCTGCGAAGGGTCAAGGACTGCAGCCTTCAGTATGGACTGAGGCTCAATGTCAAGAAGACAAAGATTCTCACCACTGGACCAATTGGCAGCGTCTGGATGGATGACGAAGAGATTGAGAGTGTTCACAGCTTCAGTTTGCTCGGCTCCACAGTCAACACTCTTGGTACCAGCAGTCAGGAAATCAAAAAGCGTATCGCGATGGGAAAGTCTGTTGTTAGGGACCTCTCTAAAGTACTCAGGATCAACAGTGTCTCTCTGGAGACTAAGGTGCACCTGATACAGGCCATGGTATTTACAATCGCTTGTTATGCCTCAGAGTTGGACAATGACTAGGGAAGACAGAAGGAGAGTGGATGCTTTTGAGCTCTGGTGCTGGAGAAGGGTACTGAATGTACCCTGGACTGCCAGGAAAACAAACAGATTCATCTTGGAGAGGATTAAACCAAGCTACTCCTTGGAGGTAAGGATTCTGGGGCTTCGTCTGACATACTTTGGACATGTTGCCAGGAGGGATGGGTCCTTGGAGAGGGACATCATGCTGGGTAGAGTAGAGGGACAGCGCAGGAGGGGAAGACCCTCTATGAGATGGATTGATTCGGTGACTGGAGTAATCGGGATGGGTGTGTCGGAGGCGGTGCGGTTGGCGCAGGATAGAGCACAGTTTAGGGTTGTTGTGCATAGGGTCGGTATGAGTCGCAAAGGACTCGAGGGCACATAACAACAACAACAACATCTTTGGCATTTTCAGAAAAATAAAAATTTTAGTGGCAAACTAGTATTTTTATATAAAGCAAATATAAAAGCTTAGTTAAGTCATGTTGTACCAAAGATAAGAGAGGTTTGTTTAATATTTTCAGCTGTGCATTCCATTGGAGACATTTTCATGTAAGAATATTTTTATTCTGTTGCTGTTGTTAAGTGCCGTCGAGTAGTAGGTGACTCATAGCGACCTTATGAATGAAAGACCTGAAACTTGTATAACTTTTATCCTTTCTCCAGGTTCATAGGGTTTCCAGAGGCTAGCTATTTCTGAAGTTGTTGCCATTCCTGCTTCCAAGCTTGTTTTAATTGGGGAACTCCACCAAACACTGTCCAGCACTGGTAACTATTACTGCATTTGATGCATCAGTATCACAGTGTTCAGAAACCATGCGTTACCTCTGTACAGCAAGTGGACAGACCAGGTCTATATGACCTAAAAGAATGTTTGACCAGTATCTAGTCTGTAGTGGCCAGAGAGCTCTGCTGGTGTACTGTCAAGGAAGTAGCCTACCAACACAAAAGAACATTCAAATTCACCAGCTTCTCTAGGGTATAAAGTGAGACAGTCTCCTCTCATACATTAACTGCCTCTGAAAACTCACTAGAGGATCAGCTACGAATTGGTTTCAATTTCACAGTAACAATGGTGGGTTATGTCAGCCTATATTTAAAATAATTGTTTTAAGACTTATACACTTGAAAAACTTACTTACATCTTCACTCCCTCACCTAACTCTGTGATCCCGTAATTTCCTACTCTCTCCACCCTCAGCCTTTCTGAATCCTCTCCTTTTTCCTTTGGACTTTTAGCCACTTTGTATCCACATCCTACTAGTTAACTTTCAATTTTTACAATAATGGTCTGCACAGTATTTGATCTTATGAAACTGAGTTCAATCACTCAGCGTACGATCAAGTGAGGACCTGAAAAATCAAGGTAACAGTGGGAATATCAGTGATGATGAATTTTATAAAACATAATGTATGGAAATGATTATGTGTAACATAATGTAAATGAAGGAGTATGTGAAACATAATATATGTTAATAAACAATTTATATATGCATTTTGTATATAAGCCAATATAAAGTTTAGAAAATATAAAAAACCAACATAATTATGTCATTGAAATTAAAGTTACTGTAGAGTTTAGATATTTCTCAGAGTATTTATAGGCTAATTCCATCAGTTTAAACAGCTTTATCCTTGATCCTTTTTGAAAAAAATATTAATATAATAATGGATCAAATTATATTAAAAAACTTACATAGGGTCACTTTACATCACAGGCAACACAATGGTGCATAACAACAACATATGACATATGGAGATTAGGTGATGTGGCTGGACTCTGTAATTGGGAACTCTTTTTTGGTTGAGGGTCGTGTGGAACATTTAAGCCTCTTAGAGTCAACAAGAACTCTTGGAGGGCCATTGTATTTAAAAGTTGGTTATTATATTTTTGAGAAACATTCTTCTAAATTGTACAGCACTCTTCTGTCAATTTGCTGTATTGAGGTAATCCGGCTTTGCTGTGATGCTAAACCTTGTGCTGCTGGGGGTGTGTGTGCATGCGTGCGCACACGCGTGAGTGCGTGTGTGTGTGTGTGTGTGTGTGAAATGCCTTAATAGTTAGTCATGGTGGACAGTATTTGGTGGAACTCCCAGTTTAAGACAGATTTGAAAGCAGGGATGGCATCTACTTCCTAAAACACATACCTCTGAAAATACTACGAACATAGAAAAACAATGATGTTGTTATTGTTGTTTAATGCAGTCGAGTCGTAGACGACTCATAGCGACCCTATGAATGAACAGCCTGAGCACTGTTCGTACATAGAGTTTCCAGAGGCAAGCCATTTTGGAAGTGGATGCCGCTCCTCCTTCCAGGCACCTTAGTCTCTAGCTTGATGTTGTTGCTCTTCAGTACTCTTGAGAGGTCCTTGACAGCTGAATTTCCCAATGCAATTCGTCTCCTGATTTCCTAGCTGCTGTTTCCAAGAGTGTTGACTGTGGAAACAAGTACACTAAAACTATTAACTATCCATATTGAAGGCTACAGTTAGAACACTCTTATTACAGATCTGGAATACTCAAAAGTAATTTTACAGAAACCCTACCATTTTTATTTTATACTAAAATTGTAAGTTTGTAACAGACTATGTAAAATATTAAAAATTGGGATTCCCAAACACTTAATTGTGCTTGTGAATCAAGTGACATTGTTTTGGGGGGGTTTTTTTTTGGTTGTTGTTTTTTAACAAAATAAGGGTTTATTATGCAGTTAAAAATGAAACATTTAAAACTCAAACCTATTGTCATTGAGGTGAAACCAATGGTTGAAGGTCCAGTCAATTTTCAGAGGCTGTAAATCTTGAGAAAATGGCTGTTCTCATTTCTGATTAGAAGCTGGTGAATTCAAATCATCAGGCTTTGATTTGACAGTGAAACTTCTTACCATTATGCCATCAGAACACTTCTTTTTTAAATTTTATTATTTTTTGTGTGAGTGTACCGTCAAATCAGATCTGACTTGTATAGGAGGAGATTGTCCCTCATTCGCCGACAGAGCATCTGGTGGATTCGAACTGTGCGCCTCTGGGATTGTAGTTGCAGCTCCTTACCACTAGGCCACCAGAGCTCCCCCAGAACACTTTTAAAATTGAAAAAGTGTGTAAAAAATATCTTTCCACCCCACTTTACAATCTGTGTGTTTAGCAAGCCCTGTTGTCGCCTAAAACATATTGTCCTGCTAAAGGAAAAATCGCGCATACCTGGTGGAAGAAAGGTGACCCATCTACTTTTGTCAATATTTACAGTTTTCAAAGCACAATGTAAGGTTGCCATGAGCTGGAGTCTAGTGATGACATTGAATTTGGTTATGAGAATGCATGAAAGGAACTCTTTCTGCTTAAGGTATTAGGCTTCTAAACCAAATGTCAGCAATTTGAACCCACTCACTGCTCTTTAGGAAGAAAGATAAAGCAGTTTGCTCCAGGAAAGATTTGCAGCTTCAGAAATCCCATGTGGAAGTTCTATCTTTTCTTCTAAAACCTGAGTTCTAATCACTTTGATGGCAGTGGATTTAAGTTTAAATTATATGAAGAATAAAGTTATAACAGAATTGGCAGAAGACTCTAACAAATTGCAAAACAAAAGGACAAAAAGACTTGGTTGCCAAAAATAAAGAAACCCTATAGCATTTATTAATGAAAGTTAAAAAAAAAGAAAAAGAAAAAACCCTACAACTTTCAGTATGAATGACACCTGAATGTGGAGAAAAGGAAAATACTCATAATTACATCAACAAAGAAGATAATGATAAATGAAGAAGAAATCAAAGTTATCAATTTCATTCTACTTGGATCTGTAATCAACAACCATGGAAATAGTAAGCAAGAAATAAGTAAGACGGATCATATTAAGTAAATCTTTTGCAAAAGACCTCTTTATATTGTTAAGAAGCAAAGACATTCCTTTAATAATTCAGCTGTGTTTGGTTCGAGCTATGATCTTTCTAGTTGCCTCATGTTTGTGAAAACAGAATAATGGGGAAAAAGACCACTGACACATTTGAACTCTTGGCAAGATTATTGAATGGTAAATGGTGGCATGTACTGTTAAAAAGAAGGAACAAATGAATCTTGAAAATACTACCTGAAAACTTCTTGTGAAGATTTATGGAAAATTTTCCTAAAAGCTTCTAAAGAGATTAGTTCATTTCATTTTTACACATTACCAGAAAAGACTAAATAGCATAAATCAGCTGTGTCACAGTAGAGAACCGCAAAGACATGGGAGGTCTTCAGTGATAAGATAGTGGCTGAGCCAATGACTCAACGATAGCCATAACCATCTCAGCACCACACTGGTCTAGGTACAGTTTTCACATAAGCACAATTAAATGTTATGTGATGTTCATTATTCTCAGTGTTAGCCATAATTGTTTATAAGGTGCACAGTCAAATGCCTTTGAATAGTCAATAAAGCATAAATAGATATTTTTCTGGTCTTCTTGGCTTTCAGCCAGGACCCATAAGACATTGATAATGATATCCTTAGTGCCATGGATTCTTTCAAATCCATCTTGAACTACTGGAAATTACCTATCTATGCACTGTTCTCAATGCCTTTGAATTATTTATAGCAGTATTTTGCTTATATGTGATATTAGTGATATCATTTGATAATTGCCACATTCTGTTGGATCATCTCTCTTGGGAATGGAAACAGATACGAATCACTTTCAGGAAGTCAACCAGACAACTACCCTCCAAATTTCCTGGTATATAAACTGGTGAGCACATTCAGGACTGCGTCTATCATTTGGTATAAATTCAATTCCTGATATCTTATTTTTTTTGCAAACGCCTTCATTGCAGGTTAAACTTCTTCCTTCCTTACCATTGATGCTTGATTAAGTGGTATGTTCTGAAATATTTCAGTGTCAGCCAATTCATTATGATGCATTGATTCTGTGTATTGCTTTCATCTTATTTTATTTTATAAATATTTTTATTAATTTTAGTGAACATTTACAGATACTTTGGATTTCCATTCATTCAATGTTGCATTTTTCTCCCTGCCCCACCTCCCTCTGCCCCAAGTTTGCTCTTCTCTTTGAAAGGTAAAAGAAAAATTCCTTCATTCATATACAATGCCCTCCTGCCCCTGCCCCCCAAGTGCCACCATGTAACCGTCATTCTGGACTTTTGTCTTAACGATAATATCCAATCATATATCCCCATTATACTGTTCTCTCCCTCATCTGTTTCAATGCAGTATACATAATTTATCCAATTTTTCTCAGTCTCACACCAATCCTGATGTCAGTCCCTTCTACAACAGTGGCACTATGCAATATTTGTCCTTTTGTGACAGATATTTCACTCAGCATAATGTCTTCAAGGGTCACCCATTTTTAATAATATTGCATGAGTTCCTCATTTTCAATGCAGCACAGTATTCCAGGGTGTGAATATACCAGAGCTTCTCTATCCATTGGTTTGTTGATGGGCACTGAGGTTGTTTTCCAACTCTTTGCTATTATAAACAAAGCTGCAATAAACATAAGTGTGCATATATCTGCCTGGGTGGAAGTTATGGTTTCTTTAGAGTATATTACTAGTAGAGGAATTGCTGGGTCAAATGGTATTTCTATTTGGAACTTTTTTTTTATATTTTAATTTAATTATTTTTCATTTCAATGAACATCTACAGAGATTTTGGAATTCCATTCATTCACTGTTGCACCCTTCTCCCCGCCCCCCCCCCCTCCTCCCTTCCCGCCCCCCCCCCGTTTGCTCCTCTCCTTGAAAAGCAAAAGAAAAACTCCCTCATTGGTACACAATTCCCCACGCACCTCCCCCAATCCCACCCCCAACCCCAAATATAATCCACTCTGCAACCCTCGTTGCATACTCCTGGAAATTTTTGAGAAAGCGCCATACAGCCTTCCATAGTGGTTGCACCATTTTACACTCCCACCAACAATGAGTAAGAATTGCAGTTTCTCCTCTGTTAAGTTTTGCTATTCTTACTGGGGTGAGATGGTATCTCATAGTTATTTTTATCTGCATCTCTCTAAGAGCTAGGGATTTTGAGCATTTTTTCACGTATTTGTTGGCCGTCTGAACGTCTTCATTGGTGAAGTGTCTGTTCATATCCTGTGCCCATTTTTACTATTGAATTATTTACCTTTATCTTGTTGTGGTGCTGGAGTATTTTATAAATTCTAGATATAAATCCCTTAATTGACATGTGACTACCAAATATTTTTCCCATTCTGTGGCTTTCCTTTTTACTCTGTTTGACAAGATTTTAGATGTGCAAAGGGATTTGATTCTTAAAAGGTCCCATTCATCTATTTTATCCAATCCTGGTTGTAGATTTTTCAGGACGCTTGGAAGACTGTTTATGTTGTGGATTAGGACTTCTGAAGTTCTTCCAAGCTTTTCTTTAATGAAATGTATAGTTTTGGTTTTAGTCCTAGGTCCATGAGTCATTTTGAGTTGGTTTTTGTGTATGGAGTAAAGTGTGGATCTTGCTTGAGTTTTCTACAGGTAGTTTTCCAATTTTGCCAGCATCATTTGTTAAAAAGGTTGTAATTTCCCCACTTAGCTGATTTCATCTCTTTGTCAAAAATCAATTGATCATAGGTAGATGGGCTGACTTCTGGATTTTCTATTCTATTCCATTGATCTATGTGTCTGTCTTTATACCAGTACCATGGCGTCTTGACCACCATGGCAGTATAGTAAGATTTGAAATCAGGGAGTGAGATGCCTTCTACCTAATCCCTCTTTTTAAGGAGTGTTTTGCTTATTTGGGGCCTCTTTCCATTCCAAATGAAACTGGAAATGGACTTTTCCATCTTGTTGAAGATGCAATTAGTATTTGCATTGGGATTGCATTGAATGTGTAAATTGCCTTTGGTAATATTGTCATTTTTACAACATTTAGTCTTCCTATCCATGAGCAAGGGGTTTTCTTCCACTTCTCCAGGTATCTCTTTGTTGTAGTATTGATTTATAATTTTCTGTGAGGAGAAGTGTGGTGTCAGGATTGGTGGAAGATCTATTAACAGTCTGCGTTATGCAGATAACACAACTCTGCTTACTGAAACTCGGGAAGACCTCATGCACTTGCTGCAGAGGGTCAAGGACTGCAACTTTCAGTATGGACTAAGGCTCAATGTCAAGAAGACAAAGATTCTCACTGCTGGACCAATTGGTAGTATCAGGCTGGATGGCGAAGAGATTGAGATTGTCCACAGCTTCATTTGCTCGGCTCCACGGTCAACACTATTGGCACCAGCAGCCAGGAAATTTAAAAAAACAACAAAAACAAAAAAAACCAAAAAAACCCACGAAAAAAATGTATTGCAATGGGAATATCTGCTGTTAGGGACCTCTCTAAAGTACTCAAGAGCAACAGTGTATCTCTGGAGACTAAAGTGCGCCTGATACAGGCCATGGTCTTTGCAATCACTTGTTATATATACATCAGAGAGTTGTACAATGACTAGGGAGGATAGAAGGAGAATTGATGCCTTTGAGCTGTGGTGCTGGAGAAAAGTATAGAATGTACCATGAACTGCCACGAAAACAAATAGATTCATCCTGGAGAGGGTTCTGGGGCTTTGTCTGTCATACTTTGGACATGTTGTAAGGAGGGACAGGTCCTTGGAGAGGGACATCATCCTTGGGAGGGTGGAGGGACTGCTCAGGAGGGGAAGACCTCTATGAGGTGGATTGATTCAGTGACTGGGGTAACTGGGATGGGTGTGTCAGAGGCAGTGCGATTGGCACAGGATAGAGCAGGGTTTAGGGCTGTTGTACATAGGGTCGCTATGAGTCACAAAGACATAACAACAACAACAGATCCTTTGTGCTTCTGGTTAGATTTACGTCTAGGTATTTTATCTTGTGGTTAGCAATTGTTAAGGGTATTGTTTTCCTAAGCTCCAGTTGTGTTTTCTCTTTGTCACATAAATATATCCGGTTGATTTTTGTATGTTGATCTTGTATCCTACTACATTGCTGAATTGGTCAACTATGTCCAGTAGTTTCCTTGCTGAGTCATTCGGGTTTTCTAAGTAAACTATCATATCATCTGTGTATAGAGATAATTTTATCTCCTGTTTTCCAATTTGGATACTCCTTATTTCCTTGTCTTGCCTTATTGCCATCACTAAGGCTTCTAATACAATATTGAATAGGAGAGGTGATAGTGGGCATCCTTGCCTAGTTCCTGTTGTCAAAGGGAATGCCTTTGATCTCACTCCTTTGAGAACAATGAAGGTTCTCGGATTTGTGTATATACTTTTTACCATATTGAAGAAATTCACCTCCAATCCTCTTCCTTTTTCTTTTCATTATTCCTGAATCATTCAAGAAGTTTTCCATAGCATCTCTAAGTATTGCAACATAAGGTTTGGATTTACTTTCGGTTCTTAAACTTGAAAAAAGTGAAATGAGTTCTCTTTTCATTCTCCAATTCTGGTTTACTGCATATCCTGTTATAATATTTTGCTTTGTCTTCTTGAGCTGTCCTTTGGAATCTTCTCGTTCAGCTTTTTATTTCATGTCTCTTCCCTTTGTTTTGGCTTCTCCACACTAGTGCACTTTCAAGACCTCTTCTGACATTTGTTTTAGTCTTTCTTCTCCTCTCTCTTCTATTCTCTTCATGGATGAGATTTGTGTTCTTATTTTACAACTCATTTGGTCTTTGATATTTGGTGTTTGATCCTTCACATATATTGTATTGGGATCAAGTGTATCGGAGATGGTAAGAGTGACATCAAGACATAGGATCACTATCAGTTGTACTTGACTCAAAGGCACCTAATAGCAACAACAAGGTGATACAGGAGAGGGTAAGGTTCATATAGGGTTGCTATTAGTTGTAGTGGATGTAATAGCACCACCAACAACAAAATTGCTTAGGTAGAAGCCAATAGTAATAACATTAGAGCTATTATTAGTTTTAATATATGGACAACTGAAAACAAGTTAAATTGCCTCAGAAAATACACACTTCAATTTTACTTGAAGGGAGTAGAAGTTGACCAGATGGATACTTCACTGGGTTTCTTTCATTATGGTTCAAGAGAACCATTATACAGTTACAGGAATTCCATTTCTTATTTTTCTAAAAGCGAAGAAATTATTGAAATTGATGAGGAAGATGGCATACATCTCCTCCTTTGAGACAAGGCTTCTTGAGGCTTCATCTGATATACTTTGGGCATGTTTCATGAAGAGACCATTCCATGGAAAAGGACATCATGTTTGGAAGAATAGAGGGACAGACAAAGAGAGGAAGACCCTCAATGAGATAGATTGTCTCAGTGATTCGGGTAATGAAGGTAGGTGTGTCAAATACAGTAAGAATGGGACAGGTTAGAGCAGGTTTCCGGGATACTGTACATAGGGTCACTATGAGTGGCAAGCAACTCAATGACACATAACAACAACTACAGTAGGGTCAAATTCTACTTTGAATTTTAAAATTTAAGGTGATTTTTGTTGTAGATACTATAACCCTACTCTTGAAGAATTATGGACTATCTTATATATTCATGTACTACACTACCTATTTAAAATGACATCTGCTTTAAAAAGAATAATTTGATTTTAAGTAACAAAGCAAATAGAACATCTTTCTATATTGCTTGTACTCAAGGTAGGAAAATCTACATGTACAAGTTCCTCCAAAACTTTGGATATTAATTGACGTTGTTAATATTATGTATTGTCAAGTCACCTGTGACTCATAGTGACCCTGTGTACAACAGCTCTGAATCCTGCCCTGTCCTGACTCAGTCTCACTTACTCTGACACACCCACCCCCATTGTCCTAGTTACTGTATCATTCCATTTCATCTGGGGGCTTTCTCTTCTGTGCTGTCTCTCTACCCTTCTGAGCATGATGTCCTTCTCCATGGATTCTACCCATGTGCCTAAAGTGTGTGAGAGGATTAAAAAAAATTTGAATATCTCCTAAATTTCTTGATGAATCAGATATAGATTATATTACAAGTTATTATTATATTAACAAAAGTTATAATAATATTTATGTTGTATTACTATTATAGTGGAAATGTGTGTAACTATGAGAATAACTTGAAAGAGAATGTTAAAATATGAATAAGATATTAAAAATATACAGATAATTGGTTTAGTCTTGTTAATTATCGTTTATTTAAATGTTGTAGGTGAATGAGGAAAGTAAGAATTGATTTCCAAGTAGAACCACTTAAGACACACAGAGAAGAAAATTTTATTAAAATTTGAAAGATTTCAGTTGACATTCATTTTAAAGGGTGATGTTAGTCAAACTGTCATTTTTCCCCAAAGAAAAAATTTCAGCACCTATTATAAAAAAACTTAAACATGTAACTCTTTTCAAGATTATAAATTCATAGGCAGTTGGATATTACAAAAGGAATTTTTAAAAAAAGATTTCTTTAGAGAATTGTGCTATGAATCTCAACCACCACTGGGGGGAACACAGTGGACAGTTTCTGAGTAATGCCTGAGGAGTCGAAGGTGTTGGGTAGTGGCTAACTTGGACTGTGAAGCAGAATAGAGTACTATATTTTTGAAAAGAAAAAGATATCTGTAACACTAAGGAAATAAGGCAGAGTGTGCTTCTTATTGACTTAAGAAAGTCATATTTGGAAGTTAATGGACCAAAGGCATCACCTAAAGCAAAAGAGAACCTCAAGGGAAAGAGACTAGACATAGACTTGCAGGTATTATGTCGTTTTCCAAAATGAACCAGAATAAAGTTATCTTTACCTAGTTAAGGGATCTGTAGATGAAAATAATGGGGACAGGACTCAAATGTCCCCATAGAATACTCCAGGAAAGAGAAAATTTAGCTTTAAAAATCCACCAAAAGGAGCAAACACTAGCAGATTGTGTCAAGTAATAACTAATATTAAGAGTTTAATACAAATTATTTACAAGCATTCCTTCTTTAGAATAAAGACAAATATCTTAAGTGCCAGTTAAAGTCATTATATGAGACTTTGTTGGTAAATTTAATTTTATATCCTAAAATCTTTCTTTATCTGCATAATACTGTGTTGCTTTTGCTTGGCATCAAGTAAAAACAACTTTATGTACAGCAGAAAAAATCCCTATGCTATCTTGTACCACCCTCACAATCTACACTCTGTTTAAGCACACTAGTTTAGTCACTATGTCAATTCATTGTGTTGAGGATCTTTGTTACCTTTTTAACCCCCATTTATTCAAAGTATGGTATCTTTTGTCACAGGATTAATCCCTCCCAATTACACCACCAAAGTATGTGAGGTAAAGTCTTACCTCTCTTGGCTCTAAGAGCACAGTGGTTATATGTCCTCCAAGACAGATTTTCATATTTGTTATTCTTTTGACAGTCCATGACATATTCAACTCTTCATCAACAATGCAATTAAAATGCATCAATTCTTCTTCAACCTTTATTATTCATTTTCCCAATCTCACTATACACACACACACACACACACAGAGCAATTTAAGATACCCTCCTAGGTGAAGCTTCATCATCTTTGCCTCCAAAGTGCACTCTGGCTGCACTTTGTCCAATATATATTTGTTGTTCTTTTGGCAGACAATAGAATGTTCAGTATTCTTCTCCAACACCATAGTTGAAAGGCATAAATTCTTTTGTCATACTTCTTCATTATCCAGCTCGCATATGAATATCCAGTGTTTGGAAAGACTATGGCCAGAATCAGACACACCTTAGTCCTCAAACTGACATCATTACTCCTCAATTATTTAGAGAGGTTCCTAACTGTAGATGTTTCAAGTGCAATGCATCCATCTCCTTATTTCCCGATTGCGATACCAAGAGTGTTGATTATAGATCCAGGTGAAATGAAGTTGTGAGCATTTTCAGTAGTTTCTTGATCTATCAATGGAGAAGTTCAGTATCAGCTGTGAAAACTAGGCCAGGTGCTGATGGTGGAGCAGACCATCACCTATCCATATGCAAGTTCAAACTGAAGCTAAAGAAAATCAAATCAAATTCATAAGAGCCAAAGTTTGACCTTGAGTCTATCCAACCAGAATTTAAAGATCATCTCAAGAACAAGTTTGAGGCCTTGAACACTAATAAGCAAAGAAGACCAGAGGAGCTGTGGGAAATATACAGAATATCATCCATGAAAAGTGCAAAAAGTTTTACAAAGACAGAGGAAGAAGAAAAACAACGAAGGATGTCAGAAGAGACTCAAAATATTACACAAGAGTGCCAAAAAGTCAAAGCAAAGGGAAAAACTAATAAAATA
>NW_006399793.1:9696921-9702652 GCF_000299155.1 Elephantulus edwardii | reverse complement strand
TGGCTCCACAATCAATACTCTTGGTACCAGCAGCCAGGAAATAAAAGACTTATGGCAATGGGAAAGTCTGCTATTAGTACTGAAGAACAACAAAGCCATTTGGAGACTAAGGTTCACCTGATATAGTCCATGGTTTTTACAATCACTTCCTCTGCATCTGAAAGCTGGACAATGAGTAGGGATGATAGAAGGAGAATTGGTGGGTTTGAGCTATGGTGTTGGGGAAGAGTATTGAATATAATGGACTGCTAAGAGAACGAACAGGTTTGTCCTGGAGAGGGTTAAACTGTCTGCTCCTTGGAGCAAGGATTCTGAAGCTTTGTCTTACATACTTTGGATGTTGCAAGGAGAGACCAGTCCTTGCAGAGGGATGTCATGTTTGGGAGGGTGGAGGGACAGTGCAGGAGAGGAAGATCCTCTATGGGATTGATTGATTCAATGATGGGGTAATGAGGGTAGGTGTCAGAGAAAATTAGATTGAACAGGATAGGATAGAGCAGGGTTTAGGGCTGTTGTATATAGTGTCACTATGGGTTGCAGGTGACTCAACGGCACATAACAGAACATATTTCAATGTACATATGTTGCCCTGAGTGTGTTCACCAGGTTGTGGTAAGAAGTATGGAGGACAACTCCTTGGCCAACTGACTGGAAGAGATCTATATTTATTCCCATTCCAGAAAAAGGTGACACAACAGTGTGTAGAAATTATCAAAAAATATCACTAATATAATATGCAAACAATATCCTGTTGAAGATTATAAAAAATGATTGTACATTAACAGACAGCAGCCATATGTACAAGATGGGCTTAGAAAAGGCCATGGCACTAGGAACATGATAATCAACATTAGACTGACCTTGACTGAAAGTAGCGTACTAGAGGAATGTCTATATGTGTTTTATTGACTATGCAAAGGCTTTTGACTGTGTGGATAACCACAAATTGTGACTAACAAAGAATGGGAATCCCAAAACACTAAATGGTGCTCATGAGAAATCTATACTTAATCCAGGAAGCAGTAGTCAGAAAAGAGCACAGAAACACTGCATGGTTCGGGATCAGAAAAGGCACATCCTGTGTCCACATTTTTTCAATCTGTATCCACAACAGATCATTCAGGAGGTTAGACTTTCTGAAGCGGATTATAGCATCACTCAACAGCAACTTGTGTTATGCAGGTGACACAACCTTGCTTGCTGAAACTGAGGAGGACCTCCAGAAGATTAAGGACTATAGTCTCCAATGTGGATTGAAGCTCAGTGTCAAGAAAATAAAGATTCTCACCACTGGGCCAGTTGGAAGCTTCATGATTAATGGAGAACGGATTAAGATTTTTAACAACTTCAGCTAGTTTGGTTTCACAATCAACACTATTGGTACCATCAGTCAAGAAATCAAAAGAATTGTATTGGGAAAATCTGCTATCAGGAACCTCTCCCAAGAGCAACGACAACAAGCACATGCTACAAGCCATGGTCTTCACAATTACTTACTATGTGTCAGAATGTTGAATAAAGACTAAGGATGTAGAAGAAAAAACCATCCCTTTCAGTTATGGTCATAAAGAAGAGAGTTGAACATACCACAGACTTCC
This sequence comes from Elephantulus edwardii, assembly GCF_000299155.1. Lineage (NCBI taxonomy): Eukaryota > Metazoa > Chordata > Mammalia > Macroscelidea > Macroscelididae > Elephantulus > Elephantulus edwardii. Next base: position 9,701,054 of record NW_006399793.1, on the reverse strand, counting down.
AGGAGACAAATCGGGCTGCCCTGGAGATGGTGAATCCAAGATGCTCCCTGGAGTCAGAGATTTTGAAGATCCATTTCATATAATTGAGAATAGGTGACCCATCATGAGATGGATCAACTCATTGACGGAAGAAATGGGATTAGTTCTGTTGGAGATAATGTTTGGCTCACAATAGGACAGGGTGCAGAGCTATTTTAGATAGGGTTGCTATGAGCCACAAGTGACTCAATGGCACATAACAATAGCATCATGACGTCGTCCTTCGATGCAGTAGTATGAATTTTTGTTTTCTCGAGGTCAGATGCAATTCGTATTGAAAACTGTATTGTTTGAAATCTTCTGGAACAAGTACTTCAAGTCCTCCTCACTTTCAGCAAGCAAGATTGTGTCATCTGCAGAATGCCAAGATATTGATAATTCTTCCTCTGATCTTGATGCCACATAGAGTCAAGCTTCTCAAATAATTTGCTCAGCATACATATTGAACAGGTATAGAGACTGAATACAATCCTTCTTAATTTTAACTGTGAAGTTATATGTACACATTTCATACAATAGCCTCTTTGTCTCGGTCTCAGTTTTGCATAAGCATAATTAAGTTTTCTAGGATTTCCATTATTCTCAATGGGAATCCCAGAATACTTAATTGTTCTCTGGGATTGAATTATTTTCAGTCAATCTGTACGCCTAGCAAATCATCCAGGAAATGGTATTTAATGAAGAGAAATATAATAGCATCAGGATTGGAGGGAGACTATCAACAACCTGTATTATGCAGATGAAATAATTTTACTTACTGAAAGTGAAGAGAAATTTAAATGCCTCCTGTAGAACATAAAAGATTATAAGCCTTCTTGGCCAATAGGCAGTAGGACCATAGAAGACGGAGTTGTTGTTGTTAGATGTGCTTGAGTTGAGTATGACTAATATGAACAAAATATCTGAACCCTGTTATATCCAGCACAGTCCTCTCACTTTCTGGCACACAACAGCCCATTGCAACAGTTATCATGTCAATCCACCTAGTTGAGCCTTAAGTCTTACATATATTGTCATGTTGTTAGGAGAGTCCAGTCTTTGGGGGGACGGGACAACAGCATGCTGAGAAAGGTGGAGGGTCAGAGAAAGAAAGGAGGACCATCAAGAAACTAGATTGACACAGTGACTATGAGCTGTAGGTAAAGATACTCAGCAGCCCTTGGGTGAGCAGGGACATTGACTATGCATGACAACGCGGAGAGACAGCCCAGAAAAGGAAGACCCTCAATGAGATGGATAGATTCAGTGACTGAGGTAATGGGGGTAGATGTGTCAGAGACAGTGAGGTTGGCAGAGGATAGAGCAGGATTTAGGGCTGTTGTACACAGGGTCGCTATGAATCGTAAGTGACTTTATAGCACATAACAACACAAGGAAATATTTACACAGCAGATAGAATCAATCTTAGAATGTTAATAGGGATGAGAGGGGAGCAAAAGTTAATAAATAAGTAACTAATATTGTGATGCTTTTGAGTTGTGGTGTTGGAGTGGAATGTTGCAAATACCACAGACTTCCAAGAGAAGTAACAGGTCTGTCCTTGAGAGGGTGAAACCAAGCTTCTCCTCGGAGGCAAGGAATTTGAGACTATCTCACATACTTTGGGCATGTAGCCAGAGAGACCAGTACTTGGGAAAGAAATCATGCTTGGAATGGTCAAGGGATAGTGCAGAAAAGGAAGACCCAGGATGAGATGGATTGACAGGTTAAGTAGGGTAATGAGGGTAGGTGTGTCAGAACAGCAATATTGGCTCAGGATAGAGTAGGGTTCAGAGCAATTGTGTGTGGGGTCACTATGAGTCAAAGTCAACTCAACAGCACATAACAAGAATAGTATTTAAGTGGAGGAAAAGGCAATATATAATAATTTGATTCTCATTGCTGTCAGAACCAACTTCATAGCTTATCCTTCAGTGGCTTTAAATCACACAGGAAGAGATTGCCCATTTTACTCCCATGAGGCAGCTGTTGGGTTTTATCAGCAAGTCTTTGGGTTGGCAGTACAATTCTGTACTTTGCAGAAATGATTTGAAGACAACCAATCCAAATGGTGGAAAGTTATTCTCATTTCTTCCAATTGCAATGGGCCGAGAGAATGTGGGCATTAATACACACACAATGAAAGCTCTGCCTAAGGCAATTAAAGAAAAATGTCTGCAGCAGTACATCACAGCAAACTGACACAATTCAAGCTGGACTCATAAGAGAATGTGGATGCAGAGATGTCATTGTAAATATCAAGTGAATTTGAGTTGGAATTGTTTTTGCGACTTGGTACAATTGAATCCAGTGGAACCCATTAGGACCCTATGACCAACAGGTCTGAGCCTGTCTTGTCCTAAGCTCATAGTTTGTGACACATTGGAGGCTATTGCAATCAGTCCAGTGTGTAAGCTCATGGAGTCAAGAATTTTCCTATCGGTTTCCTCATGTGGAGACCACCTGACGACTTTAATTTCGCTCATGATTGGCCCCTCTGTAAGGTAACTCTCCATGCGGTCATTTATGGGATGGGATCCTGGACGCCAGCTTCTCTGAGGCTTGGGCTCTATCAGCGGCTCTGTGGGAGAAGTTAAAGCCGTCTTCTCCTTTGCGATTTACAGCCTCCTAAAACCCACTGGAAGTGAGCTGAGATCTAGCTCTGCCTCAGAGGTGGTGAGGTTTCTGAGTTTGAGGATGCAGGGAGCAAGGCTGGACTCTTTGGGAATAATGACCCTCGTGAGAGTGACTGGAAGCAATATGCAGTTTATCATTAGGTTTACGAAGAGCCTTTAGGACTCTTGCTGACCCTCCACCCTTCCCAATATCATGTCATTCTCCAAGAAGTGGTAAAACCCAGAAATGAGGAAAATCAATAGCAAACATTGTTTTAACAATTGTACCAAGTTTGTACATAGCTTGAATGTTGGAAAACTGGAAATTGTTAAAAATGAAATGGAACACATGAATATCAGCATACTAGGCATTAGTGAGATGTGATAGACCAGCTCTGGCCACTTTGAATCAGAAAATCACACGGTATACTCTGCAGGGAATGAAAAGCAAAGGAAGAATGGTGTTGAATACATAGTCGAAAAGTTAATTTCAAGTTCTATCCTGAGATATAATGTTGTAAGAGATAGGACAATATCCATATGCATAAGAAATACCCATTAATACTACTATTTTTCAAATATATACTTTACTTCTACATCTAGAACCAATGATGAGGAAGTCAAGAATTTTTACCAAATTTTGCAGTCTGAGATTGACTGAACATGCAATCAAGATGTGTTAATGATAATTGGTGACTGGAATGCAAAAGTTTGAAACCATGAAGAAGGAATACTTGTTGGAAAATATGGATCGGGTGACAGAAATGAAGCTGGAAATAGAATGATTGAATTTTCTATTTACAATAAGTTATTCAGTGCAAATACTTTTTCTAAAAGACAACTTTACACATGGATTTCACTTGATGGGCTTACATACTTTAGGCACATTTTTAGGATGGAATAATTCTTAGAAAGGAACATAATGTGCTAGGAAAGATGGAGGGTCAGTGAAGGAGATGAAGACCCTCAGTCAGATACATGGTGACTGCATCAATGGATGGTCTCAAGTGTGTCAGATTTAATGAAGATGGTAAAGGATAGGGCAGAGTTCATATCTGTTGTTCATGAGTCATACTTGACTCAAAGATAATTAACAAAGGCTCTCAATTCAATTTCACCAGCTGCTCTATGGGAGAAAGATAGACAATCTACTCCTTTGAGGTCAGAGTCTCTGAAAATCCACTGGAGAGTCAGTCATGAGTCGATCTTGACTCAATGACACATAACAGCAATGTATAGACAATCATGTCATCTGAGACTAAAGAATATATTTCTTCATTTTTCATTTTTATAATATTATTTTCTATTTATTAAGCTAATTGAAACTTCCAGCAAATGCTGCTTATGAATGATGTCTTTGTTGTTGTTATGTGCTGTTGAGTCGCTTGTGACTCATAGCGACCCTATGTACGACAGCCCTAAACTCTGCTCTGTCCTGTGCCAATCACACTGTCTCTGACACTCCCATCCCAATTATCCCAGTCACTGAATCAATCCACC
>NW_006399793.1:9670232-9696021 GCF_000299155.1 Elephantulus edwardii | reverse complement strand
TTTGCATAGTCAATGAAACACAGATAGACATTCTCGGTCAAATTATGAATGATAGATTAGTATAATGTTCTTTTACTTCACCCTTAGCTAGAAAATGTTCACTTTGATAACCGATAACTACAGATACTTCCTTTTGCATAACCTCTGTCTGAATTAAAATGTGCTGTTAGTATACTATGCAGACCAAACTTCAGATAGTTTATATCAAAAAGAAATATAAAAATGTGTCAACATTAATTTAAATTGATTAAATACTGAGAAAGATATAGCATCAAAATTAATTTTACCTATTATTTTTAACTTTGAGGGATAAAAGAATTAATGCAATAGTATTCTAATGGTAGAATTCTCTTCAAACCTGGTGGATATTTTTAGGTGCCATCAAGCCAAACACAACTCATAGAGACCCGATGAACAACAGATCTGAACCCTGTGCCATTATCATACTTCCTGACACACTGCAAGTTGTGGCAGTCACTGTGCCAATCTACCTGGTTGAGGATCTTCCTCTCTTTTGACGACCCTTTACTTTCCAAGCATGATGTCCCTCTCCAAGGAACAGCCTCTACTAGCAACATGCCTGAAGTACATGAGACAAAGATTTATCATCTTGGCCTCCAAAGAAAATTCTGACTCTCTTGCTCCAAGACATATTTGTCTGTTCTTTTCGCATTCCATGGAACTGTCAGTATATCCTGTTGAGTATATTGATGTAATTCCTAACCAATATGCCTCATATATAGCCACTAGCTGTCTGTCAGTAGAAGAGTGACAGTGTTGCTATGATGCCAAACAAATTTCAAGGGAGATTCCACAGTAAAACAGACTAGGAAGACCTGGTAATATGCTTCTAAGTATCAATCAATGGAAACTCACCAATTTTCAACTGATAATGGATATGGTACATAAGAGACATCCTTTTAATCCATTGTACAAGTGGTTATCATGAATTGGGGGCTGACGTGACAAGAGTTAACAAAACGAACACTACATGGTTTGTCAATATTTATGTATAAGGTAGTTCACATAAATAAAAATGAATATAATTATTTGCTTCATATCACACATATTTTAAACTTTCTCCACATACTTATCTTATAATTACACTGCTGGTGAAAAAATAGATGTGTGCTGTTGCTGGGTGTCACCATGTCAAGTACAACTCATAATGATGCTATAAACAGCTGACTTGAACCGTGTCCTATCCTGTGCTATCCTCATAATTTCTGACACACTAAAGCTCATTGCTGAAATAACTATTTCAATCCATATTCTTGGGGAATTTCTGTCCTTTTTTGACCTACAATCTTTCCGAGCATGATGTTACATTCTAAACAATAACTTTGCAAATCAGGGAGCTCCATCAAACACTGTCCACGGTGGGTGTCCATTATCACATTTGACACATCAGTGTCACAGTCTTCGTCTACTCAGCAACCACAAGTTACCTCTGTACGGCAAGTGGACACACCAGGCTATACAACCTAGAAGAATGTTTGTCCAAAACCAATTAAAAACAGGTTTCAGAGCCGTGAATTAAAGTCACCCACCTTTGGCTTGGTAGCATCACTTTCTGTCCACTAGATCAACTGATCTCTATCTATGTTGTTGTTGTTAAGTAGCGTCAAGTCTTAGGTGACCCATAGCTACTCTATGAATGAAAGTTATCAACAGTTGTCTGACTTTCATCCTTTCTCCAGGTTCATAGGTTTTTCAGGGGGCAAACCACTTCTCCATCTAAGCTTGTTTTAATTGGGGATCTCCACCAAACACTGTCCACCATGGGTAACCATTATCTAACTTGACACAACAGTGTAACAGTTTGAAATATGAATGACAAAACTTAATCATCTTTTCCTCCAAGGAGCACTCTGGATACATTTTTTTCCAAGAAATACCTGGTTATTTTTTTGGAAGTCCTTGGAATATTCAATACACTTTTCACCACCAAAACTGAAAGACATTGATCCATCTACTGTTATCCTTATTCATTGTCCACCTCTCTGATGTGTAGCAGGTGATTAAGAAGACAATGTCCTGAACAGGTGCACCAACGGGTTAAAACTGCCATTATTGCTCTTTAGCATTTTGGAAAGGTCCCTGGAATTGGACTTATCCAGTGCAGTAGGTCTCCCAATTTCTTGGCAGCTAGTACCAAGAGCGTTGATTCTTTTATCCAATTAAGATTAAATTCTTGGCAGCTTCAATCGTCTCTCCACATATCATAATCATATTGATCCTATGGTAAGGATTTTTGTGTTCTTGAGACTGAGATGTAACCAATAGGAAAGACTAGTCCTTGATTTCCTTCTGCAAGCCTTTCATATCCTGCTTACTTTCAGCAAGCAAAATGTTGTCATCTGGCTTAAGTGGTGGTTGATGAGATTTTCTCTGATCCTGATGTTATATTCCCCTTCATAGAGTCCAACTTTGTGAATTATTTGTTCTACATCCAGATTGAATAATTCTAGAAAAAGGATGACACACACCTTATTACCTGATTTTAAAGCTTGCAGTGTTCTCTTGCTCTATTCAGACTATAGCTTCTTGATCTAGGTATAGATCTCTCATGAACACAATTAAGTGTCTGGAATTTTTATTCTTAATTTTAGCTATAATTTTTAGATCCACATAGTCAAACGCTTTTGCATAGTCAATATAGTACAAATAGACATTCTTCTGGTGTTCTCTGCTTTTAACTAGGATCCACCTGGTATCAGCATCAATAACCCAGATACCACAGCCTCTTCTAAACTCAGGTTGAAATTCTGGCAGTTCTCTGTCAATGTACTTTCCTGCTCGTTTATAAATGATCTTCTGCAATGTTTTGTTTGGATGTGATATTGATGACATTGTTCTATAATTTTCACAATCTGTTGGATCTACTTTGTTGGGAATGAGAATAAGTATCTCTTTCGGTAGGTCAATCAGGCAGCTGTCTTCCAAATTTCCTGAAATAGACTGGTAAACACATCTAGGGCTTCATATTTTAGTTGAAAAATTGATATACCATTGATTTCTGGAGCCTTATTTTTAGCTAATTCCTTCAAGTACAGCTTGAACATCTTCCAATATAACCATTGATTCTCATTAAATTTCTTGAATTTTTTTAGCATCAACAAATTCTTTTTTAACAGTAGTACTGTGTATTCCTCCCATTTTCTTCCTGGATTACTCAAGATTATGCCCATGGAATCCTTCGGTATGGATGTAGGTAAGTAAAATATATTTGCCCAAATTCCATGCTGGTATACTATTTTTCTTTTGAATATTCAAAAATTTTTAGTAATAATTTTAATTTACTTGTTAATAAGGCAACATTAATATCAATAATGAAACAATAGTGTTTTGTAAATTTTGTCTCTTTCAGATAATTTTCACGTGAAAATTCTATTCCTCCTTCAGATCTTACAGAAAACCAACACCAGCCTTCCAACATCACCCTAATTCAGCAGGAAGTAGCTAGAGATAACTCGGCTCCTAATCATATTCCTTTCGAGTCTGGAAAGGAGGAAGAATGTAGCAGTTACTCTTTGAGGAAACCTAAGGTGACCAGACCAGAAACCAAACCAGACAATAGATCCTGATAAGGCTCTTGGCATAATCACAAAAGCCTATTTCAGAGTTAATTGTTGTTATTGTTGTTTGGTGTGTCAAGTAGTAGAGGACTCATAGCGATGCTATGAATGAAAGACCTGAGTACTGTTCATAAAGTATCTGGAGGCAAGCCATTTCAGAAGTGGATGCCACTCCTGCTTCCAAGCAGTTTTTTATCAGGAAGCTCCACCAAACATTGTCCACCATGGGTACTCAAAATCTGAATAGTTGCTTCTTCAAAATAGAGTTCAGTTCAGTGACATGCTGGAATCAAGCTTTCACACAAATGAATCTTAATTTATTGATGTGGCATGAATCAAAATGAGGAGAAATAGCTGCAAATATCCATTAACATTTGGAATGTGGAATGTGTAAAGTATGAATATAAAAAAATTGGAATTTCTCAAAAATCTAATGGAATGCATCCATACTGACATACTAGACAATGTAGCTTTAAAATACTAGTCTCCAAGGAGAAACTTGGTTTCATCCTCTCCAAGACAGACCTATTTGTTTTCTTGGTAGTCCATGGTATGTTCAACACTCTTCTCCAGCATCACAACTCAAAGGCATCTATTCTTCTGTCAATCCTTAGTCATTGTTCAACTGTCTGACACATAACAAGTAATTGAGAAGACCACAGCCTTGTATCTAGAATGATATCTTTGCTCTTCAGCACTCTGGAGAGATCCATAATAGCAGATTGTTGTTAAGTGCTAGCAAGTCAACTACAACACATGGCGACCCCTGCTACAACAATAGCTCTGAACCCTGCGCTATCTTGATTCAGTCTGTCTCTGACACATCTGGCCCCACTGTCAGTTACCTAAAATGACTTTATTTTTATTTTTTAACATTGTCTTTCCTTAAAGTAATGCAACATAGAGAATAGACCAGCACTGAAATGATTCACTGAAATTCAGACTGTTAAAAAAGATTTTTTATTTTACTAGTTCATTTACAAAATTTGAATATGTTGTGTTCTAGAATAGATTCTTCCAATTCTCGTCACTCCCCAATCCATCAAATTGTACAACTCCATGATTAATCCCCCTCTCCCCATGCACATTCTCATGATACCAAAAGCCACAATATATTAACAAAATGTCCAGAATTCAAAACCCATGAAATTTTGAACAATTAAATGAGTATTTATGAAATTTTCTGTGTAGAGAAACTATGCCTTTTCTGCATAGGAAAATTTGTGACCAAATGTATTCAGCACTATAATAAACCTGCTTTAAAATTCCCACACAAAATTGACATTCAACTATGTTCTAACAGTTCAGATACTGGCAAGGTCTACAAAGATGCCACTGAAAAATATATATATATAGTGCATAATTTTCATTTCTTTGCTGTCAGAGTAACATGTGTGCTTCATATGCTTTAGTGAAGTCTAGCAGTACAAATGTGTCAAGAAACCATAAAAATTTGTCTTCTATGACTAACATTAAAATTTAGGACCCTTGTATTTGGGGTATTTATCTTTAAGGAGGAAGAAAAAATTTATTCTTAGAAATATTTATCTCTTATGTTTAACACATTTTCCCCACTGAGATTTAATGGAATAGCATTAGTTGAAATATCATATTCTTTGTGCAGTTTTTGTTTGTTGTTATTGTTGTATTCTTTTGTAAACCTTAAAATTGACATAATACTTTGCACATGAGGATTTAAAAAATAGTATTCAATAGGGGAAAATACATTAATTACACTTAGTATTACTTGAAGAAGAAGGGCATTATCTTCTGACAATAATGCTTTCTTACTCTATTAATGTAGTTACTACAAGAAATAAATATAATAAGCGAATGTATTAGCATGGATCCTTTTATTGCTAGTTAAAGAAACCAAATCCAATTTAGTCGAATTAAAAATTCAGTGACTCCATAATTGGGAAGTTGAAGATGGAAACTAGCACCAGGTAAAGCTGAAAAGACTGGATTTTTCTGTTTCTTCATATTTCTCTTCTGTTTCTCTTTTTCTATTTATTGACGTTTATTTATCATATTCATTTTCTCTGTACGGTGACAAGAATGTCCATGACCATTTTATATGCTGCCAACTTCAGAACTCCAGGAAAAAAAATAGAAATAAATAAATTAAAGACTGTGGTAATAAAAAATTAGGTTTTGGTTGCTTTTATTTGGGAAGTTAAAAGCAACAAAACTCTAATATCCTGTTATCATTGTTATTGTTGTTGCTTTTGTTCTTATGTGCTGTGTAATCAACCACCTTTCAGAGCTAAGCATTGAACATTGGCTTTGAACTTTTCCCTATCCCAAACTAACCATCTGTGGCACTCTTGCCTCCAGTGCCGTAGTCACTGTGTCAATCTATCTTATCCAACATCTTCTTTTACTCTACTGACCCTCTACCCTATCCCAAACCAACCATCTCTGGCACTCTTGCCTCCAGTGCCGTAGTCACTGTGTCAATCTATCTTATACAACATCTTCCTTTACTCTACTGACCCTCTACCCTCATTCTAAGCATGTTGTCACTCTCTAAGGAATGGTTCTTTCTGGTAACATGCCCAAAGTATGTGAGAAGGAATTTCAAACATCCTTGCCTCCAAGAAGCAACCTGATTTCACCGTCTCCAGGACAGACCTGTTTGTTCTCTTGGCAGTTGTGGTATTTTGAATATTATTCTCCAGTATCAAAATTCAATGGTACGTATAATAGACCTATAATATGTCCTTCCTCAAAAACTGGCAGAAGAAACCACAGGATTTCTTGTCCTGACAGTTTACAGTAGAGTATCTTCCCATACATAATCTCACTGGGTTTCTTTTTTTCAATTCTATGTTAGAGCCTCTCTTCATCTAATGACTTCTGCTGAAGCTTAGACTTCTTATCACATTTAATGTAATTTGAACATTGTAGCTGCCTATTTCTTTTTTTGTGTGTGTAGGAAAAAAAAATTAGATCCAAAATAAAACAAAGCAAACTGACAAAAAGAGAACCCACAGCATTTAGTAGGTTTTTGGTTGCATATTAGTCCTTTCGTTACAACATTATTTCTTCTCAATCTTTCTGCACTTGCCATTTCTCTTTTCTTTGCACATTTTTAGAAAAACAAGTCCACATTATCTTTTCTTTTAAAATAAATAGCTTGCAACAGAGTCTATACCAAAAAAATTTGGAAAATTTTTACTTGGCAACTAACTGGAAGAGATTCATAGTTGTATCCATTCCAAAGAAAAAATTGGACAGAATGCCAGAATTATCAAATTATATTAGGTTACACACAAATAAATTATTCTTAGTATTATTTAAAAATAGTTGCTCCAGTTGCTACATGTAAGTGATGGAAATTCAGTCCACACTCAGAAGAGGACTTGAAACAAGTGATACTATAACTAATGCCATATAAATTACAGATAAAAACACAAAGTACCACAGAAATACTTAACTGTGTTTTCTTGACTATGCAAAATCATTTTACTTTGTGAACAGTAACAAACTGCGGACATCATTTTGAGGAATAGGATTACCAAACTCTCACAGAACTTATACATATGCCAGTAGACAGTATTTCAAACAGGAGCTCTTGCGCTATTATCTGAAGGGAGTTTCAGTTCTAACCCATAATACTTCTCTAGCAGTTAGAATTCACCAGCAACTTTGTAAGACAAAGATTAAAAAACCTCCTTCACACAAAGACCTCCTGAAGGACCAGTTGTGAGTCAGCTATTGACAGGATGTCAGAAGAAACTCTGAATATTGCACTGAAGCGCAGAGGAGCCAAAACAGAAGGAAGAATTCAAGACACTAAAGAGCTGAACAGAAGATTCCAAAAGTCAGCACAGGATGACAAAGCAAAATACTACAATGAAATGCGAAAGGAGTTGGAGTCGGAAAACCAAAAGGGCCGAACTCACTCAGCATTTCTTAAGCTCAAGGAACTGAAGAGCAAATTCAAACTTCGCATTGTTATAATCAAGGATGCTTTAGGCAGAATATTAAAATATCCAGGATATATTAAAAGAAGATGGAAAGAATATATTGAGTCACTGTATGGAAAGGAATTGGCAGACACTGAAGAATATAATGAAACAACTTATGAGCAGGCAGCCTATGGTGCTGAAGGAAGAAGATCAAGCTGCTTTGAAGGAAATAGCAAAAAAGAAGGAACCAGGAATAGACGGTATACCAATTGATTTATTTCAGCTGACAGATGCTGCCCTGAACATGCTCACCAAGTTGTGCCAAGAAATCTGGAAAACAACCACTTGGCCAACTGACTGGAAGAGATCTATATTTGTTTCCATTCCAAAGAAAGGTGACCCAACGGAGTGTGGAAACTATAGAACAATCTCATTGATTTCACATGCAAGCAAGATTTTACTAAAGATTATCCAAAAACGACTGGAACAGCACATCACCAGAGAACTGCCAGAAGTCCAGGCTGGGTTTAGAAGGGGTCGTGGTATTAGGGATATTATAGATGATGTTAGATGGATCTTAGCTGAAAGCAAGGAATACTAGGAAAAGGTTTATTTGTGTTTCATTGATTATGCAAAGGCATTTGACTGTGTGGATCATAACAAACTGTAGCTGACTCTGAGAAGAATGGGAATCCCAGAACACTTAATCGTTCTAATGTGAAATCTATACTTGGACTAAGAGGCAGTCATCAGAACAAAGCAGGGTACCACTACATGGTTCAAAATTGGGAAAGGTGTATTTCAGGGATGTGTCCTATCGCCATAGCTTTTAAACCTGTATGCAGAACAGATTATCCGAGCTGCTGGGCTCTATAAGCAGAAGTGTGACATCAGGATTGGAAGATCTATTAACAACCTGTGTTATGCAGATGACACAACCCTACTTGTTGAAACTGAGGAGGACCTGAAATGCTTGCTGCAGAGGGTCAAGGATTGCAGCCTTCAGTATGTACTGAAGTTCACTGTCAAGAAGACAAGATTCTCACCACTGGACCAATTGGCAGCATCAAGATGGATGGTGAAGAGATTGAGATTGTTAACAACTTTAGTCTGCTTGGCTCCATGGTCAAAACTCTTGGCACGAGTAGCCAGGAAATCAAAAAAGATATTGCTATCGGAAAGTATATTGTTAGGGACTTCTCCAAAGTACTGAAGAGCAATCGTGTTACCCTGGAGACTAAGGTGTGTCTGATATAGGTTATGGTCTTTGCAATCACTTGTTAGGCATTAGAGAGTTGGACAATGACTAAGGAGGATAGAAGGAGAATTGATGCCTTTGAGCTGTGTTGCTGGAAAAGAGTATTGAATGTACCCTGGACTGCCAAGAAAACAAACAGATTCAACCTGGAGAGGGTTAAATCGGGCTGCTCCTTGGAGGCAAGGATTCTGGGGCTTCGTCTGACATACTTTGGACATGTTGCAGGGAGGGAAAGGTCCTTGGAGAGGGACATCATGCTGGGCAGATTTGAGGGACAGCACAGGAGGGGAAGACCCTCTATGAGGTGGATTGATTCAGTGACTGGGGTAATTGGGATGAGTGTGTCAGAGGCAATGCATTTGGCACAGGATAGAGCAGGGCTTAGGGCTGTTGTACATAGGGTCACTATGAGTCGCAAGCGACTCAAAGGCGCATAACAAACAACAACAATTGGCAGCTGTTGACAGTATTGAGTTGTCTATATGCTGCATAAATAAGTATCTGAACCAAATGAAGAATATGACCTCATGGACATGAAGAAGACTCATGACCAACTGTGAAGTATATAGACTATAGCTTTCTGAAAGTGAAGAGGATTTGAACAACTTGACTGCAGATTAAAGACCACATCAGCCTTTGTTACACTTCAACATAAAGGAAAAAATCCTCACAGCTGAAGCAATAAGGAACATTATGATAAATGGAGAATAAATTCAATTTGAATCCCCTACCTAAGGGATTCTCAATCAATCCCTATAAGCAGCAATCAAGAAATCTAATTAATTTGTATTGGGCAAATCTGCAGCAAAACTTCTCTTTGAAGCGCTAAAAAGCTGTCATTCTGAAGTGTTGCCACAACACTTTTGATTACCTCTTAAGCATATTGTCTTTGTTGTTGTTATTGTTAGAGTTCTGGAGCTCTAGTAAGTAAGAAGTTGTGTTACCAAACAAAAAGCAAGTAATTCCAATCTATTTACTTTGGGACATCTCCTCTGTGATTTTATAGCCTCTTAAAATCCCCTGCAGGGTCACCTGTGAGTTTGTAAATAATGAAGTTCAAACAATAAGCAACAAGCAGCATCATGAACTGATACCTTTGAATTACAGTTTTGGCGAAGGAGATTGAATATATCTTGGGTTCCAGAAGAACAAACAAATCTGTCCCAGAACAAGTATAACCAGAGTGCTCTTAGGAGGCACAAATACTTTGTCTCAAGTAATTGGAACAGTTGTATAGGAGAGACTAGTTCCTAAAAGGGAGGAAATAGGTAAAACAGTGTCAAAGAAAAAGAGGAAGGACCTAAAAAGATGAATTGACACAATGACTACAAAATTGACTCAAACATAGCAGTGATTATAAAGAAGTTACAGGGCCATGTCTAAAAACAACACAAAGAAAAATATGTTTCTGGTTTAAAAAGGTATAACAGAATGCTTTTAATAAACTCAAAATGGCCTGTGATTTATAATTTTTCAGTCTTTCCACATTCAATATTTATTTCTATTTCTGCATAAAAACACTTCTTTTCTATGATTAAAGAGTCAGAGAAAAAAAGGAAAAACAGAGGAGGAGGGGATGAGTGGTGAGTTAAAGGACAGATTGAGTGTGTATGTATTTTGATCTGGCAGTTGTCTTGTGTAATTTTTTTGCCAAAAGACTGCTAATTTCATACAAAAATTTAAATATTGTAGCAGTCACCCAACTTAAACATTTGGCAAATAGTTATCCTATTTTAAAAATGGAAAATATTTCTCAAGTGTTTCTGCTTTCAAAATACTGTCTCAGTCTATTCTTTATGTTTGGTTGTATTTAGAAAAAAAACTCTTTAAATTCTGTGATTTATATTGAGGTGTATTTTCTCCTATAACATCTATTCAAGAAAAATCTTGGTTTATTTATTCAGTACAAAGTATAAAATCCACTTGGGTGGAGTTTGATCCAACTTATGCTGGCCTTATAAAACATAGTATAAATTCTAGATTTAAGTTCCTTGTCTATCCCAGTCTGTGGCTTCCCTTTTTACCCTTTTGGAGAAGTTTTTGGGTGTGCACAGGGATTTAATTCTTAGAAGGTCCCATTCATCTATTTTATCCTCTCCTGGTTGTAGATATTTCAGGATGTTTGGAAGACTGTTTATATTATGGATTAGGACTTCTAATCCAAGCTTTTAATTCTAATTCAAGCTTTTCTTTAATGGTTTTAGTCCTAGTTCCATAATCCACTTGGAATTGGTTTTTGTGAATGGAGTGAGGTGTGGATCTTGCTTGAGTTTTCTGTAGATAGTTTTCCAATTTTGCCAGTACCACTTGTTAAAAAGGCTGTCGTTTCCCCACTTAACAGATTTCATCTCCATGTCAAAAATCAGTTGGCCATAGGTAGATGGGCTGATCCTGGGAGTCTCAATTTTATTCCTTTAATCTATGTGTTTGTCATTGTACCAGTACCACATACCACAACAAGATAAAAGTAAATAACCTAATTGAAAAATGGGCACAGGATACGAACAGACACTTCACCAAAGAAGACATTCAGATGGCAAACAAACACATGAAGAAATGTTCAAAATCCCTAGCTCTAAGAGAGATGCAAATAAAAACAATTATGAGATATCACCTCACCCCAGTAAGATTAGCAAAATTTAACAGAACAGCAAACATCAAATGCTGGCAAGGTTGTAGAGAACCTGGAAACCTTACTTACTGTAGGTGGGAGTGTAAAATGGTGCAACCACTATGGAAGGCTGTATGGCACTTTCTCAAAAAGTTGCAAAAACAAATACCATTTGACCCAGTAATTCCGCTACTAGGGATTTACCCTAAAGAAACCATAACTGCCACCCAAGAAGATATATGTGCACACATGTTTATTGTGACTTTTTTTACAATAGCAAAGAGCTGGAAACAACACAAGTGCCCATCAACAAACAAATGGATAGATTCACACAATGGGATACTGGTATATTCATATAATGGGATACTATGCAGCATTGAAAAACAAGGAACTCATGAAATATTACGCAAAATGGATGAGCTTGGAGGACATTATGCTGAGTGAAATATTTCAGTCACAAAAGGACAAATAAGGACAAATATTGCATAGGACCACTGTTGTAAAATGGGACTGACATCAGGGTTGAGGAAAGAAAGAGAAGGAGGGGAGGAATGATGTGTATTGTACTGAAACAGATGAGGGAAAGGACTGTTGAAAAGGGTTATATGAATGAGTATTCTTGTCATTACAGAAACCCAGGGTGAAGGCTGCATAGTGGAGTGGATTTGGGGGGAGGGATTGCATAACAATGGAAACGTTTTTCTTTTTCTTTTCAAGGAGAAGAGTGAATTGGGGGGGGAGAGGGTGGGCAGGGAGAAAGGTGCAACAGTGAATGACTGGAAACCCTAATTCTCTGTAAACTTCCATTAAAATTAATAAAAACAAACAAACAAAGATAGTATAAGTCCCTCATAGCAGTTCTGGGTTGTAAATCTTGATACAAGAAGATTATTACATGTTTTTCTCACTGAGAGGTTGGTGGCTTCTCCATGCTGACTTCTTTTTTTAAAAAAAAAATTATTTTATATTGGTTTATTTATAAAGTTCATATACATTATTTTCCACACCACATCTTTTCCTTTTCCTTCATCCCTCCTCCACCCATCAGACCTATGATTAACTGCACTCCTCGGCCCTCTGCTCCCCCCTTCACCTTCTTTGACTCTTCATACTCATTCTGTAACAATGGTTTTGTACAATATTTGTCCTTAATTGACTGAGTTAGTTCACGTAGCATAATACTATCCAGTCCCCTCAAAGTTAGGTAGCAATTTACAAAATCATTGCTCCTGCATGCTGTGTGTGTAGTATTCTTGCTGACTTTTATTTGTAGGTGAGAACTTTAATCATTGTGCACAGATCTCTCTTTCCATCTCTCATTTCCTTTGTGTCAGAACTGCCTCACAGCTGATCTCTTAGTTGGTTTTCAGAGACTAAATCACACAGGAAGAGAATTGTCCATCTATAGATGACGTGATAGATTTGAACCACCAGCTTTTCAATTGGTTGTACAAGTGGTTACCCATTAAAGCTTCAGTGTTCCATCCCTTGCTGTGTGACTGGTGGGTTTATCCTATTGACTTTTTGATTTGCAGCTGAGCTCTACCACCACGTGCCACAGGTCGCATGAAAAGTGTAGAAGTCTTCTTTGTTTTTTTTTTATTTATTTTAATTTTTATGAAGTGTACCTAACAATTCTTTAAAATATAAAAGTCAGGACTTTGAACCAGTTCATTTTGTATGTACATATAAGAATCACCTAGGAATATTGTTATAATGGAGAGATAGATAGATATAGATATAGATATAGATATAGAGATAGAGATAGAGATAGAGATAGAGATAGAGATAGAGATAGAGATAGAGATAGAGATAGAGATAGAGATAGATAGATAGATATAGATATAGATATAGATATGAGGGAGTGGTAAATATGTAGATTTCATTTGGGATTAAACTAGAATGAACTAGTCCAAAGTCCTTGTAAAATTTACTCTGTAAAGAAACATTATATTTCTGGGATATGAAAGATAATTCTTAGAGGAAAACTTGAGGGGAAAATGTTAATTTTTGTTATTTGCATCAGTTTAAACATAAAGCAAACATTTTTCACAGGAACATGGAAGCTTTCACTTTCAGATGTGAATCATCCCAAGGGAAAGTCCCTAGATTTACATAGCTTCAGACGCCATGTTTTCAATCCCTTGAGTGCCTTTTGTATATCTATGTCCTCAAATTTACATTAGAGAGAGGTTTCTCTCAGGTTTTTTGTTTTGTTTTTCTTTTTTTATAGGAATTAAAGCTGGAGTATTAAAGTTAGACTATCTGGTTTGTAAGTTTGTCCCATTTGACCATACTACTGTCAAACCAAAAATATTCTACAATTCCTTGTATACACTCCTATAATAATCTAATATCATGTATTTCATAAGGGTGAAGAGAATGTTGTTGATTTTTAATCTCAAGAAAGGGAAATATATTAGGAACTGAGGATATGTTTATATCAAAGTTTAGGAAAACTTAGGTTTATTATGATAATTAGATGTTAAGAAGGGTAAATGAGGTAATGTTGTTGTTATTGATTACCCTTGAGTCAAGATCACTTCATAGTGACTCTATGAACAAAAGACCTAATGCCCTTCCATAACCATTGTTGTTTCTCCAAGTTCATAGTTTTCTGATGCATGTGGTTTAGTGAGTGGATACCACTCCTGCTTCCCAATCTGTTTAACACCTGTGAGCTCCACCAAACACTGTCCACAATGGGAAACTGATCTGGTAATTGGTATCCCCATGATACAGGGTTCAGCATCATAGCAAACACAGGTTACCTCATATAGCACATGACAAACAGTGATGTACAAAATGGAAGAATGTTCCTCCAGATATAACAGCACTAGTCTCACTTAGCAATGTTTAAGTGTTGTAGAGTCGAATACGACTCAGCATAAGTGTTGCACAACAGACCTGAACTTTGTTTCATAATTAACATCATTTATGTACATTTAAAAGAGAGTTTGTAGAATTTCCAGAAGCATCTAGCTTAGGAATTTGATGCCAGTCCTGCTTCCCAACATGAATCAATCTAGAAGCTCATCCAACTATTGTACATAATTGGTAACCATTATGGTATTTCAACACAACTATGAAATATTGTTCCCTTTCAAAGCAACTCCAAGTTTTTTAGTACAGCAAGTTGACAAATGATTGCTATCTCTTTTAAAAAATATTCTTCTGAAATTGGAGACTCCAGGCCCCAGGCCATCCCACAGATCCATCACCCCATCATCAATTTTAAAGCTACACCCTCGAATAGGGCTCCACCCTTAACCTTAGTCTAAGTCTTAAGGGCCACCCACTTTTGAGGGGGGGAAAGAACAGTAATGCACAACAAAAAGGACCTCAGAAACTTCCTTTGCCTGACTGCCATCAAGATGAGCTGCCATTGAGATGCCAGCCATCCAGGCCATAGTCTTTGTAATTACTTCCTATGCATCAGAAATCTGGACAATGACTAGAGATTATAAAAAGAGAATTGATGCTTTTGAGCTGTAGTTCTGGAGAAGAATATCGAATATACCACGGAGTTATAGAAAAACAAACAGATTCATCCTAGAGAGGGTAAAAACAGGCTGCACCTTGGAGGCCAGGACTCTGAAGTTTTGTCTGACCTATTTTGAGCATGTTGCAAGGATACTTGAGAGGGTGGAGGGACAGTGCAAGAGAGAAAGATCCTCGATGAGATGGTTTGTGACTGGGGTAATGGTGGTAGATGGACCATAGACAATAAGGTTTGTGTAGGATAGAACATGATTTAGAATTGTTGTACATAGGGTCACTAAGAGTCACAAGTGACTTGATGTCACACAACAACAAAGACAATGTGGATAATAACAAATTATGTATCACGCTGTAGGAATTCCAGAACATTTGCTGTGCTCATGCAGAATCTTATTCCCATGACCCAAAACAGTCTTCCCACAATAGAGGAGGATACTCTATGACTTCAAAGTGAGAAAGGTGTACATCAGGTTTGCATCTTTTAACTATACTGTATGTTGTTTGTTGTGTGCCTTTGAGTCTGAACCAACTCACAGATGATTCTGTGGTAGGTTTTCAGAGGTAGTAAATCAAATGAGAATAGATTGCTCATTTCTCTTTTGTGAAGCAATTGCTGAATTCGGACCATATGCATTTAGGATTGTAGTGCAGCCTCTTACCCTTTAAATTCTATATACTGTGTGAAGTCAACAGAAATATAAGTAAATCAATAACGTTATCAATAGGCTTTGGAAGACAATTCATAACATAGGCCACAAGTTCTAACTATCACTATATTTATGCAAATAATAGGTATGTTTTTCTCATGATACTTTAATAATTACCAGAATGAGGATACTAAAATACCTTTTGAAGGGCACAGTAGAGAAAATTTTTTGTTGCATGTGCTCTGTGTGTTAAAATATGGAAATTATTAAGCATTATCTTCACATAAGCATAAAGATAGTGTATGTATAACTATTTATATTAGCTTCATGCAACACACTTTTAAACATGTATTGATTTTTTAAAATTTAGGAATAGTGTGTTTTTGACAACTTAACAATCCTTGAAAAGCATAGCATATAAAATGGCAAAAAAGAACTAATTTCACTATTTATTGTTTTTTCAACTTTTTATAATTCATTAAGATAGAGTTTTCCTAATTATTGTTTTCTGTATCACCATTTTTCAATTTGTTTATTCAGTTTACACTGTTCTGTCCTTTAGAGGCAAGAACAATGACGTTTCTTCTCATATACTTTAGGTAAGTTGTTAGAAGACTCTATTCCTTGGAAAATGACATCATACCTGGAAAGATGGAGGGTGAGTAAAAGAAAGGAAGGCCTTTAGTGAGATGGACTGATATAGTTACTACTGTAATGGAATCAAATATATCGAAGCTTATAAGGATAGCACAGGAAACAACATGGTTTAGGTCTGTTGATGAAATTTCTATGAATTGAATATTGAATTTTAAACTATTTCATTTTACTTGGATCCACAATCAGCATTCATGGTAGTAGCAGCCAAGAACTCGAAGCACATTTTGTATCGGAAAAGTATGCTTTCAAGGACCTTTCAAAGGTGTTATGGAACAATAATGTCAGTTTAAAGAATATAAGGTGACTGATTCATTCCAAGGTCTTTTCAATGATTTGTTATGCATCTGAAAGTTAGACACCAACTAAGGATGACAAAAGAAAATCAATACCTTTGAGTTACTCTATTGTAAAATAGTACTGAATATCACAGTATTTTAGGAGTACTTAGTAACCAAAAAGCAATTAAGTCTATCTTGAGTTAAGTGCCACCAGGTTGTTCCTTAGAATCAAGCATGGGGAAACTTCATCTCATACACTTTAAATGTGTTATCAGGAGGGACAGTTGTTATTGTTGCTATGTGCTATTGGGTCACCTGTACCTCATAGTCTATATACAACAGCTCTGAAACCTGCCCTGTCCTGAGTTTGTCTAACTCCAACACATCTACCCTCATTGTCCTAGTTACTGTCTCAATCTGTCTCATCTGGGGTCTTCCTCTCCTGCACTGTCCCTCCACCCTTCTGAGCATGATATCCTTCTCCAAGGACCAGTCTCTCCGGGCCACTGCCCCAAAATATGTGATATCAAGCTTCAAAATCATACCCTCTAAGGAGAGACTTGGTTTTACTCTCTCTAAGACAGACCGATTTGTTTTCATGGCAATCCATGGTATGTTCAAGACTCTTCTCCAACACCACAACTCAAAGACATCAATTCTTCTTTTGTTATCCACAGTGATTGCCCAGCTCTCTGACGCATAGCAAGTAATTGCTAAGATTATGGACTGGACAGGTACATCTTAATCTCTAGACTGACATCGTTGCTTCTCAGTGCTCTGTAAGATCCCTGACAGCAGATTTACCTAATGCAATTTTTCTTTGGATTTTCTGACTGATGGGTTCAAGGCCGTTTATTGTGTAATCCAGCAAGCTGTAACTGTTAGTAATGTCAATTGCTTCTCCATCTATCATTATGCTACCAATTTCCCTAGTGGTGAAAATCTTTGTCTTCTTGATCTTGAGCCTCAATTCATATTGAAGGCTGCAACATTTTACCTTCTGTATTAAGTGTTTCTGGTCCTCTGCAGTTTCAGCAAGCAAAATTGTGTCATTAGTATAACCTAGGTTGTTTATGACTCTGCCTCCAATCCTGATGCCACATTCCTCCTCAAAGCCCAGCCTCCCAAATGATCTATTCTGAATATAGATTGAAAAAATGTGGAGACAGAATGCATCCCCAGTGTACTCCCTTCCTGATTTTGAACCAGGCTGTGTTTCCCTGCTCTATTCTGAAGACTGCTTAGCATAAGCACAATCGTGTGTACTGGGATTCCCATTCTCCTTCCTCCAATCCTCATGCCACATTCTTCCTCATAGAGCCCAGCCTCCAGGATGATCTGTTCTGCATATAGATTGAAAAGGTATGGAGATAGGACACATCCCTGGCCTATACTCTTCTTAATTTTGAACCGTATAGTGGTTCCTTGCTCTATTTTGTTGACTGCCTCTTGGTCTAAGTATAGGTTTCACACAAGAACAATTAAGTGTTCTGGGATTTCCATTCTTCTCAGAGCTAGCTAGTTTGTTGTCAAATGTGTCCACATAGTCAAATGGCTTTGTATAGTCAATAAAACACAGATAGACATTCCTCTGATACTTTCTGTTTTCAGGAAATAGCTATCTAACTTTAGCATAATATCCCTAATACCACAGCCTCTTCTAAACCCAGCCTGCACTTCTGGCAGTTCTCTGCTTATGTGCTGTTCCAGTCATTTTTGGATAATTTTCAGCAGAATTTTTCTTTGAATAGTCAATAAAGTACAGTTAATGAAATGTGGAAGTGATCAAACAATATCATTAATATCAGCAAAATAACATTTTGTAGAATGATATTTGATAATTTCCAAATTCTATTACATTATTTTTCTTAGAATAATTGCAAATAGAAAGATCTTCCAGTCAGTTGATCTGATAGATGTATTCCATATTTCTTGGCATAGGCTGGTGAGCTTTTCCAGCATAACATTGTCGGCACATTTCCATTAGTTTTATATTAATTCTTGGATCCTTATTTGTTTTTTCAGTGCTTTCAGTGCAAATCAGTCTTCTCTCTTGAATAGAAGATTAGGCTTTAGGAGAGAGGACACCGTTAAGTGAGAAACTCTTCCCCAGAGCCAGCTAACAAGTGCGTGTAGGGGAGAGAAGGGACTGAAACTCACCTGGGGGAAGGTTCCTCTATTTGGAGATCCCTACTGCCACTAGGAGGCCATTCCAGGATCAAACAGGACATGACAGTTTGGGACAGAGAGCTAGAAGCAGGGGTAAAACTCTCAGTTTTATCAGCTGGCACATGAGCTAAGAGAAAAAGCTAACTTGAAACCCTTCTGGAGAGAAACTGTTCAAGTGGAACACCTGGTCTCACATCACTTAGCCACTTCACAGAAAAGGAGGATAACCGAATTTGGGAGTGAGGACTGTAATAAGGAGAGATTCTTGCAGGGCTGCTTTGTAGACCAGGGAGAACCCGAAGGACTTTAAGAAAGGCAAAATTTCTCAGATAGGAATTTTAGTAGCTTGAGTAGATCACCCTATAGACTGAACATTTTAAGCTGGCAAATAATCAATAACATCAATAACTTACATATAGACAATAGAAAAGGCCAAACACTTCTCAAGAAAAAAAACATTACATAATGTCAGGCAGTTTCAAACACTGTGGGGGAGGGGGGCAAAGAACAATCTACAAAAAAAAAAAAAAAAAACTTTCACAAAAGTAAAAGAAAGCATCAGGTAGTTTCAAACACTGTGGGGGAAAAAATTAAGGCTTCTCAAAAAAAATAAAAATAAAACAAAGCAGAGAATACTGCAGTTCCAATGAATAACCCAGAGTCAGGAAGGCAGAAGATATATGTTGATATGAAGGAAAATGAACAGCTACGGAGGAAGGTACAAATGATGAAGTAAACAATGGAACCAGATGTAAAGAGAATACTCCAGAGGTAAAGAACCAGAAGAAACAGATTGATGCAGTTATTTGAACAGTTATAGAACAAGATGCAAACTACGGAAGAAACAATGGAAGTCATTAAGAAATTGAGTACTCTGGAAAGATTGCCTGTAACCATAGTGACACTATGTACTGTTTCTCTGTGGCTTGCCCTGTCCTGAGCCAGTCTCACTGACTGTGACACGGTACTCCCATTGCCCTATTTACTGTATCAATCAGTCTCATCAGGGGTATTTCTCTCCTGCACTATCTCTTCACCCTTCTGAGCACAATGTCCTTCACCAAGGATCAATTCCTTATGGCCACATGCCCAAAGTATGTGAGATGGAGCTTCAAAATTCTAACCTCCAAGGAGATACTTAGTTTTACCCTCTCTAAGACAAAACTATTTGTTTTCTTGGCAGTCCATGATATGTCCAAGACTCTTCTGCAGCACTACAAATCAAAGATATCAATTCTTCTGTCATCCTTAGTCTTTGTCCAGTTCTTTGATGTATAGCAATTGATTGTGAAGACCATGGCCTATATCAGGTGAACCTGGGCCTCTAGAATTACATTGATGTTTTTCAGTACTCTGAAGAGGTAGGTCCCTGACAACAACAGAGGGATAGAGCCAGAAAAAATACATATTGATGGTGAGGAACTTACACAACTGTGGAATAAAATGCAAAAGATGGAAGATACAATTGAAACTATAGATAAAGATATCTAAGAACTTAAAACAGCATCACAAGACTGAATGGGTACAGACAATATAGCACTGTAAATAACAGAAATACATGAAAATGCAATCCAGAATATTATGACTGAAATATCAGAAGTGCCCTACAGGCTGGAGGGACAAAAATGTAGAACAGAAGAAATGTATCAGAGAGTCAGTGAGCTGGAAGAAAAGAACCTCAACAAACTATGCTAGAAGACAAATCAGAGATAAGGCACAAAATAAATGAAGAAAATATTAAAATTATGTGGGATGACATCAAAAGGAACAACATATATATGAATGAAATTTGAAAATATGATAGGGACAGAGAACTCACTGAGAAAATTATTGAAGACGTATTAGAAGAAAACATCAGAAGTATTATGAAGAAAGAGGAAATCTACCTCCCAGAAGTGCAGGGAACATCAAACAGAGCAGACACCCTTAACTCCCCCTGCCACAATATTATAGTCAAATTCTAGACATAAAATATAAGGTTGTTGTTGTTGTTATTGCTGTTGTTGTGTTATGTGCCTTTGAGTTGCCTGAAACCTATGTAAAATAGCCCTATACTCTGCTCTATCCTGGGCCAATCTAATTGTCTCTGACACACCTACCCTGATTACCTTAGTCACGGAATCAATCCACTTCATAGAGGGTCTTCCTATCCTATGCTGTCCCTTTACCGCCCCCCCCCCCAAGCATGACGTCCCTCTCCAAGGACTGGTCCCTCCTTCTAGCATGTCCAAAGTATGTCAGACAAAGATTCAGAATCCTTCTCCAAGAAGCAGCCTGGTTTCACCTTCTCCAAGATGAAACTTTGTTTCCATGTTGTATTCAATACTCTTCTCCAACACCAGAGTTCAAATGCATCAATTCTCCTCTATCATCCCTAGTCATTGTCCAGCTCTCTGATGCATAGTAAGTGATTGCAAACACTATGGACTGTTTCAGGAGCACTTTAGTCTCCAGAGTGACATCATTGCTCTTTAGAACTTTGGCTAATAGCAGACTTTCCCATTGCAATATGTCTTAATTTTGTGGCTGCTGGTGGCAGGAATGTTGACTATGGATTCAAGCAAACTAAAACTGTTAACAGTCTCAATAAAAGATAAGTATAGAGTTCTAAAAGCACCCTGAGAAAAACAGAGTCACAAAGAAAAAAACAACTAAAGTTCTGATTTTTTATCTGAAACTATGAGAGCAAGAAGACAATGGATGACATCTGCAGAAATTTGAAAGAATACAACTATCAGCCAGCAAAGCTGTCTATCAAATATGAAGGAAAAATTAGATTATTTGAGGAAAGAAG
Source organism: Elephantulus edwardii (assembly GCF_000299155.1). Classification (NCBI taxonomy): domain Eukaryota; kingdom Metazoa; phylum Chordata; class Mammalia; order Macroscelidea; family Macroscelididae; genus Elephantulus; species Elephantulus edwardii. Next base: position 9,674,614 of record NW_006399793.1, on the reverse strand, counting down.
AAACTTAAGGAGTTAGTGAAAACAAGACCAAAAATAAAATAAATTTTAAAGAAGGCCTTCACACAGAAACACCAAATGAAAATGGGTGGACCATAGTAACTAGAATTAAGAGAAAAAGAAACACAGCAAAATGGCAACAATAAAACTTGACCTGTCAATAATCACACTTAATGTGAATGGACTAAATGCACCAATTAAGAGAAAAAGAATAGCAGAATGGATAAAAAAGAATAGCGCATCAACATGTTATCTACAAGAGACAAATATAGTAAATGAAGATAAAGACAGACTCAAAATCAAAGGTTGATAAAGGAAAAACTAAGCAAATGGAATCCACAAAAAAGTAGGAATGACAATACTAATCTCTGATAAAATAGACTTCAGGATGAAAACTACTATACAAGATAAGAAAGTGTACTATAAAATGAGTAAAGTCACAGTTGTAGATCAAGAAGACATTACTTTGGTTAACAACAATACACTAAATTATTGACCTTCAAAGAAAAGAAATAAATGGTTAACGGATAATTGAATAAAGAAGTAGCACAATAGTCATGGGAGACTTTAACATACCACTTCAGCAAAGGATAGTGTGACTCAAATTTAACTAAGATACGGAAGATCTAAACTATACAATCAGCAACTCAACCTTGTGGATGTATTGTGAATATTGCACCCAATTTAAACTCAATTCACTTTCCTCTAAAGTGCACATGGTATATCCTCTAGAGCTGATCACATATAAGGTTATAAAGCAAGCCTCAACAAATTAAAAAACAAACAAACAAAACATTGAAATAATACAAAGTATCTTCTCAGAGCACAATAAAGCTTATAAAAATACCAATCTGGAAACTAAATAACACCCTGCTAAAACAGGATTGGATTAGAAAAGAAAAAAAAATAAAATAAAAAATTTCCTTGAAACAAATGGTAATAAAAATGGAACATATTAAAACTTCTGGGATGCAGCTAAGTCAGTCTGCAGGGGGCAGTGCATAGCAATAGGCTGACACATAAAAAGGAAGAAAGAAGTAAAATTAATGATCTAACGCAGGAATTGCATCAATTACAGAAAGAACAACAATCTAACCCGACAGACTCTAGAAGAAAGGAAACTTTAAGAACAAGAACTGAAACGAATGAGATATAAAATAGAAAACTAATTGAAACCATCAACCAAACAGTGAGCTGGATTTTGAAAAGGTTAATCAAATTGCAAACCACTGATAAACAACAAAAGAAAAAGAAAAAAAAAGAGAGAAGGCAAAAAGAACTCTATTAAAGAATTACAGAACTGACATCACCACAGAACCAAAAGAAATGAAATCTATGAATATTATAAAAAGTGATACTCTGAAAAATTTGTAAACCTAAAGGAAATGAACAAATTTCTTTAAACTCATGCCCTACCTGGATTGACATGGACAAATGTAGAACACTTGAGCAGACCAATCCGAAGAGAAGAAATTGAAAAGATTATGAAAAGGCTTCCCTACACAAAAAAAGGGGGAAAAAAAAGTTGTAGAACAGATGACTTGATGGCTAAATTCTACCAATCTTTTGGAGAAGATCTATCACAAATTCTACTTAAATTATTTTAAAAAATAGAAAAAGAAGGAACACTAGAAGAGACATTTTATGAAGCAAGCATAACCCAAGTATCAAAGCCAGGCATGATATTACCAAAAAAGAAAACTACAGACCAATATTACTCTTGAATATAGATGCAAAAATCCTTAACAACATTCTAGCCAGTAGACTCCAGTCGCACATTAAACACACACACACACACACACACACACACACAACTTCATCATGACCAGCTGGGATTCATAACAAGTATGTAGGGATGATTCAACATAAGAACACCAATTCATAAGGTAATTCAATACATTGTTGTTGTGTACCATCAAGTCACCTTACAGCATCAAGACCTTACAGCAGGTTTTCAGAGGCAGTAAATAGTATGAGAATTTTCTCAACATAATGAAAAGCATATATGCAAAACCAAGAGCAATATCAATCTGAATAGAGAAGGACTAAAAGCATTTTCCTTATAAAAAGTGACCCAAAAAGGATTTCCACTTTCACCACTCTTATTCAATATTGCATTGAAAGTATTTGCTAGGGCCATATAACAAGAGACGGAAAGAAAAAGCATCCGGATTGGCGAAAAGATGGTTAAACTCTCACTATGTCTACATGATATTATAGTGCACAAAACAAACAAACAAAACCCCAACAACTCAATAAAACAACTGTTAGAACTGGTGGACTGATTTGGAAGGGTGGGAGGAAGGATACAAGGTCAGTATACAAAAGTCAGTGGGATTCCTCTACAGTAACAAAGTAAACTCAGAGAAGAAAACCAAGAAAGTGATACCATTTACAATTGTTGTTGTTGTTGTTATATGCCATAGAGTCAATTGTGACTCATAGAGATGCTATGTACAACAGCTCTGAACTCTGCTCTATACTTAGCCAACTTTACTAGCCAACCACAAATTGTGATACCTGGGAATGAACCTAACTAGAGACACAAAAGACCTGTAAAAAGAAAACTACAAAACACTTCTGTGACAAACAATAAAAGATTTAAATGAATGGAAAAGTGTTTCCTGTTCATTGATACAAAGACTCAATATTGTTAAAATGCCAATCCTACTAAAAGCAATCTACGTGTTCAACACAATCTCAATACAGATACCAAATTTATCTTTAATGGAGATCAAAAGGCAATTGATAATTTTGTTTAGAGATGAAAAAAGACCCTGCATAAGCAAAGCACTTCTGAATGACAAAAATGAAGTGTAAGGCACAGCACTTCCTGACCTCAAAACCTACTGTTGTTGTTATGTGTCGTTGAGTCACTTGTGGCCCACAGTGACCCTGTGTACAACAACTCTGAACCCTGCCAACATTACTGCCTCTGACAAACCTACTCCCATTACTCCAATCACTGAATCAATCCATCTCATCGAGATTCATCCTGTTTTTGCACTGTCTGTCCACCTTCCCAGGCATGATATCCCTCTCCAAGCACTGGTCACTCCTTGTAAAACCAACTATAATAACCAAAACGACATAGTACATGATTTTATGAATGGGGCCTTCTAAAGATTAAATCCCTGTGTGTATAAAAAATTTTTTCCAAGAGAGTCAGAAGAAAATCTACTGACTGGGGGGGGGGGGAAATGGCAATATCATCTCAGAAAAAGATCTCATAACAAAATACAGAATACTACAGAACCTTCCCAAAAAGAAATACTGACAACTCAATTGCAAAATGGACAAAAGATATGAAAAGACTTTTCATAGAGAAAGACGTTTGGATGATCAAGAGACACATGAAGAAATGCTCACAATAACTGGCAAATTAGAATTTAAAATCAAAACTCAATGAGACTCCAACTCACCCCAGTGTCAGTTGAAAAGTTTAGAATGACAGGAAGCAATAAATGTTGGAGAGGAGGTGATGAGTCGGGAACCCTTCTATCCTGTTGTTGTGGGATTGTACATGGTACAAACACTCTGGGAGACAATCTGTCATTTACTCAAAAAATTGAACTGAGATACTCTGTAGGACCCAGATATTACACTAGTGGGAATATACTCCAAGGAAATTAGAAGGGAGACACAAACAGATATTTGTACACCAATGTTCATAGCAGTGTTATTCATCATCACAAGGATGTGTAAAGAGTTTAAAACGTCCACTCACAATTGAATGGTTTGAGAAATTCTGTTGCATTCACACAATGTAATACTGTGCAGCACTTAGGAGCAACAATTTTGGAAAACACAGCATAATTTGAGAGAGACTGGAGAGCATTATGCTGAGTAAACTTAGTCTTACAAGGACAAATACTGCATAAGATCATTATTGTAACAATAGAACTTTAAGTAGTATGAAGGCTCAAGGGGAGAAAGCAGAAGGGATGGGAGAAAAGAGATAAGGATGGGTAGACGGGAAATCACCAGGTGTGGTGGGTAGAGAGGAGGGGTAAAGGAAATGGGAAAGATTTGACAGGGACCTGAAAAGACAGAGTAATGATGAGTATAGTACAAAAGTGCTTATTTTTTAAAAACTTAATGTATGGGAGTGATTGTATGAAACATAATGTCATTATAAAAAAGTGTGGAGAAATCATTTGCATAATTAAAAAAGAGTTCATTTAGGGGGAAACTGCATATATATCATATATTAGATTTTTTTTACTGGTTTTCTTATATGTGAGAATGGTCTTTATGATAATGTAAATATCATTCTCAAGGGATAAAAAAAGAATGTTTTACTAAATGCTGCCTATCTTGGCACCAGCAGTGGAGAAATTAAAAGACGAACTCTATTGGGAAAATCTGCTTTCAGGGACCACTCC
>NW_006399793.1:9665124-9668941 GCF_000299155.1 Elephantulus edwardii | reverse complement strand
AGAAACACAGCATGGTTCAAAATTAGGAAGGGTGTACGTCCGGGTTGTGTCCTATCTCCATACCTTTACAACCCATATGGAGAACAGATTATCTGAGAGGCTGAGCTCTATGAGGAGAAGTGTGGCATTAGGATTGGTGGAAGATCTATCAAAAATCTGCATTGTGCAGATGACACAATCCTGCTTTCTGAAACTGAGGAGGACCTGAAGCACTTGCTGCAGAGGGTCAAGGAACTGCAGCCTTCAGTATGGTTTGAGGCTCAATGTCAAGAAGACAAAAATTCTCACCACTGGACCAATTGGCAGCATCAGGATGGATGCTGAAGAGAATAAGATTGTTAACAAGTTTAGTCTGCTTGGCTCCACAATCAAAACTCTTGGCACCAGCAGCCAGGAAATGAAAAGACCTATTGAGATGGAAAATTCTGCTGTTAGGGACCTCTCCAAAGTACTGAAGAGCAATGGAGTCACTCTAGAGACTAAGGTGCATCTGATACAGTCTTTGCAATCACTTGTTATGCATCAGAGAGTTGGACAATGGCTAGAAAGGATAAAAGGAGAATTGATGCTTTGAGCTGTGTTGCTGGAGAAGAGTATTGAATGTATCATGGACTGCCAAGAAAACAAACAGTCATCCTAGAGAGGGTTAAACCAGGCTGCTCCTTAGAGGCAAGGATTCTGGGACTTCATCTGACATACTTTGGACATGTTGTAAGGAGGGACAGGTTCTTGGAGAGGGACATCGTGCTTCGGAGGGTGGAGGGATGACTCAAGAGGGGAAGACCTTCTATGAGGTGGATTGATTAAGTGACTGGCGTAATCGGGATGGGTGTGTCAGAGGCAGTGCGATTGGCACAGGAGAGAGCAGGGTTTAGGGCTGTTGTACATACAGTCACTCTGAGTCGCAAGCGACTTGATGGCACATAACAGTAATTCTGTCTTCAATCCACATTCTTTTCTTTTAAAGCTTCCAGAATTGCTCAGCAATTTGTTCTAGAGTCCTTCACTATTTCACATTATTTCTATTGTTATTTAATGTTGATCATAGAGACCATTTGAACTATGAGTCTGAACTTTGCACTATCCTGAGCCAACTTCTCTATCTCTGATGCACTTTACCCTATTGGTACAGTAGGAATGTCAATCCATCTCATAAAGTGTTTTCCTCCCTTATGCTGACCTTCCTTTTTCCAAGCATTTTGTCCTTTTCCAAGAACTGACATATCTTTACAACATGAAAAAGTATGTGAGGTGGAATTTCATCATCTTTACCTCAAAGGATCACCCTGTTTTCTCTTTCTCCTAGACAATTGATTCTCTTGGTAGTCAATGGAATATTCAATATTCTTCTCTTGCAACACAACTCAAAGACATCAATTCTTATGTCATCCTTAGTTGAAGTACAGATTTCAGATACATATAAAACAATTGATACCATCATGACTTTAGTCGGGCACATCTTAGTCTTTAGACTGACATCATTGCTCTTTAGCACTCTGGAAGTGTTCTTAAGAGCAGATTTTCCCCACCCAAATCAACTTTTAAGTTCCTTGTTACTGATGTCAAATAATGTAAGATGAAATATTTAACAACTTCTGTCTTTCCTCTATCTATCATTATGCTCTCTGTTGGTCTAGTGATGAGGATTTTAGTTTTCTTGATGTTGAGATATAATCTGTATTGGAGGCTGTGTGTTATGCACGTATGTATTTGTATCTGATGAAGAATACGTATAATCACTCTTAATATAGAGAAACTAGAGATCTACGAATAAGAAATAGACAAACTTGTTTTCTATCAAAGTTAGGTTGAGTAACTATTCGCTTTCAAAGTCTTTACTGTACTACCAAGACTTTGATTCACACACAGACATAAATATTTTCAAATCCAAAATTAAAAAAAAACCAAACAAACCCAAAACAATGTGAAAACCTTCTTGTATAGTATTTCTTAAAATTTGAAACTCTTTTTACGACTCATGAGAATAAATCTCTTGTTAAGCATGAGATTGGCATCGTAAAATGTAAAGAGGTTATCAGGATCATAATTGAAAGAGTGTAATAAAAGTGACATGCCATTTTTTATGCCATAATATAGGACTCTGTATACCTCTACTCCTACAAAAACATAAAAATAAATTAGTTTGGAATGTTCCATCATTTCTTAATTGTTACTCTGGTCACATATCACATACTTAATCCTATTCTTCAAATCTTTAAAAAAGCTGCTGAACACTAATTATTTAACCTTGCCTCCTACCTACTTTCTCTCTTTATTCTGGGGTTTCTTAAGGGCTATAATGAGCTGTCCCCACACAAACAGGCCAAATTAGTGGATAATTACTGCTGGGCCTGTGAATGTTCTCACTCCTCCTTTCTTATAGTTTCACAACATTACCAGAATGGTCTGTCGCCTCCCTACCAATTAGGAACAATTACTACTTTATAACATTGGTGGTGGTAAGTTTATTATGTTCAAAGGTATGTAAAAGTAAGATAGAGATGGGAAGAACAAGGCCAAAGGGGGACACTGTCATATAATTGCCTTCAATAGTTTATACTCATCATTTTCACTTCCATTTTTCAGTATTAAAGCAGTAAGATTTATCATAACTCTATTAGGTGAAAGTAAACAACATATATATCCAAAGTTGTGTTTTCTTCTCCATTTTCACAGGGCAATATCTCATTCTGATGGCTTTAGAATTCAAAATACTGGAAATTTTTCTGTGTCTGTTTTTGGAAAGGAAAAAGTATTATTTATTTTTGTTTCCTAGGAAAGGTGTCCTTTTACAATGGAGAGTATATTTTTGGTATTTTAATCTATATATTTTTGAAACTATATTAAGGACGCTATTCATTACAAAGGAATGTACTAAACACAGAAGAGTAAAAACCAATTTTTTTTTTACAATCTGTATTTAAGTAGAAAGGTTTAGGTCAAGATAAATATACATCACGTATTGGTAAAGAAGCATTTGGGAAGTTTTTAATACACTGTTATTCATGCCGTAACTTCTATTCTTCTAAGAGTGAGGGCAAAGAAAGCAAAACAAAACAAAACACACTGCATATCAAACTTTAGCCCATCTATTTTTGAGATCTTCTATTTAATGAATTTTTTATTACTTCTGTAAGCAATTTTGAGGATGTGAATGTTTTCTATTACAATCTCAGAATCTATATGTGGCAATTCTACTCTGACTTATAAGATTGCTGTGAGTTAACACTGACTTGACGGCAGTAAGCCATACGTCTTCACTCTGAAGCTCTCATTCCATATGCTGAATCTGATCTCAGCAATAATTTATCTAGCACATGACCACAAGCTTTTCTTTGTTAATAAATTATGTATTCTTTTGATTTTTGGTTTCTGATAAAGCACCTCAGTGCATGGTTATAGAACACAAATATCAATCTTTCTTTTGGGGAACATTTTGGTTAGGTCGGTTCATTTATATTTGACACAGAAGAAGGATTTAGCATTCTTACAAGTGTAGAGAAGAAACAGTATGACTCAATAGGGATTGAAAGCAAAATAATGAACTGTTTCAGAAACCATTGACGTGGTAAAACGGTCAACAACTAACCGATGTTGTCAGCGGTGTCAGGGGAAATTAAAATGGAGAGATGGTGGTGACGATAATGATAATCATGATTTCCTAGCTTGGAGGAAAAGACTACTATGGTGAATACTATCATTGTAGCTGATGAGTGAGAATGAAAAATGAATTTTGAGGTATATAGGATTAAAATAAATGAAGTGAGATTTGAGGTTTCATGAGTGCCATTGCATCAGAAACAACTCATCGCTAATT
>NW_006399793.1:9662853-9664227 GCF_000299155.1 Elephantulus edwardii | reverse complement strand
TCCTGTGCCCATTTTTTCCATTGGGTTATTTACCTTTATTTTCTTGTGGTGCTTGAGTATTTCATAAATTCTAGCTATAAGTCCCTTATCCGACATGTCATTACCAAATATTTTTTTCCCCATCTGTGGCTTTCTTTTTTACTCTGTTGGAGAAGTTTTTAGATGTGCAAAGGGATTTAATTCTTAGAAGGTCCCATTCATCTATTTTATCCAATCCTGGTTGTAAATTTTTGGGATGCTTGGAAGACTGTTTATGCTGTGATTAGGACTTCTAGAGTTCTTCCAAGCTTTTCTTTAATAAAATGTATAGTCCTTGGTTTTACTCCTAGATCCATGATCCGTTTTGAGTTGGTTTTTGTGTATGGAGTGAAGTGTGGATCTTGCTTGAGTTTTCTACAGGTAGTTTTCTAATTTTACCAGCATCATTTGTTAAAAAGGTTGTCATTTCCCCACTTAGCTGATTTCATCTATTTGTAAAAAATCAATCGATCATGGGTAAATGGGCTGATTTCTGGATTTTGTACTCTATTTCATTGATCTAGGTGTGTCGTTATATCAGTACCATGCTGTTTTGACCACCACGGCAATGCAGTAGGCTTTGAAATCAGGGAGTGAGAGCCCTCCTACTTTATTTCTCTTTTTAAGCAGTGCTTTGCTTATTTGGGGCCTCTTTCCATTCTAAATGAAATTGGAGATTGCCTTTTATTGAGATTGCATTGAACTTGTAAATTGCCTTGGGTGGTATTGTCGTTTTCACAATGTTGAGTCTTCCTGTCCATGAACAAGGGAAATTCTTCCACTTCTTCAGCTCTCTTTTTGTTTCTTGAAGTAATGTTTTGTAATTTTCTTTGAATAGGTCTTCTGTGCTTCTGGTTAGATTTACTCTCAGATATTTAATCTTGTGATTAGAAATTGTGAAGGACATTGTTTTTCTAAGCTCCAGTTCTGTTTTCTCTTTGTCACTGTAGAGAAATCCAATTGATTTTTGTATGTTGATCTTATAGCCTGTCGCTTTGCTGAATTGGGCATCAATGTCCAGTAATTTACTTTCTGAGACTTTAGGGTTTTCTAAGTATACTATCATATTATCTGCATACAGAGAAAATTTCACCTCCTCTTTGCCAATTTGGATACCTCTTATTTCCTTGTCTTGTCTTATTGCTATCTCTAAGACTTCTAATACAATTTTGAACAGGAGAGATAATAGTGGACATCCTTGTCTAGTTCCTGTTCTCAAACAGACCACCAACTACTCATATGCAAGTTCAAGCTGAAGCTGAGGAAAATGAAACTGAATCCAAAGGACCCAAAATATGACTTTGATTTCATACCACCTGAATTTCAGAATCATCTCAGGAACAGGTTTGAGGCCTT
>NW_006399793.1:9629332-9660713 GCF_000299155.1 Elephantulus edwardii | reverse complement strand
TCATGGAGCAGCTGGTAGATCCGAACTATGTGCTTTTGGAATTGCAGCACAGCTTTTACCACTAGAAATATTAATACATTTTGAAATTTAATAACTAAGAAGCCCAGAGAGATAATGGACCTAATGAAAGGCTTTGAATCATTAGATCTTTATATATTTTATGGTACAAAAGTACATACTGAAAGCTGAAGAGGTAGGACAATGAATTAAAAATATAGAGAATATAAGATATCCATTACTTCTCCAAAATTTGTAGGAAAAAGTAATTGACAACTTTTCCATCTTGATTGAGAAAAATAGTTAGAAAATGAAAATAAATATAGAAGTATATTGGTATAACAGGACATACATAGGCAGGCTCATTCTTTCTGGAGGATTTTTCATTTTTAAAAAGTTTTAATTTTGATCATAGTGAAAGTTTACAGAAATGTTGGATTTTCATTCATTGTTTCATAGTTTTCCTCTCTTCCCCCTCCTCCAATTCACTTTCACCTTTTAAAACTCTCTTTTTCTCCTTCCTCTTCCCCCAGTCCTCTTTGTGATATACCCTTCATTATAGGCCATAGTCTTACACATAAGGCCTAATCATATATTTCTTTTAAATAATTTTTGCCCTCACAGTCCCAATATTATGGTCATTATCTATCTACTCTTTTCCTTTTAATCTGGTATGACAGTCTTGTTTTATAACAGAGGTGTTATGCAATAAGTCGTAGTCCTTTTGAGACCAAGATATTTCACTCAGTATAATGTCTGTCAGAGTCACTTATGTTGTGTAATGTTTTATGATTTCATTATTTTTCAGTGCTGCATGGTTTTCCATGTGTGGATATACCATAATTTTTCTATTCATTTGTTGATGGGCACTTGGGTTGTTTCCATCTCTTTGCTATTGTGAATAATGCAGCAAAAAACATTGGTGTGCATACATCTGTTTGGATTGTGGTCGTGGTTTCTTTAGGATATATTTCTAGTAGTGCAATTGTTCACTCAAATGGTATTTCTATTTCCATCTTTTTGAGACAGTGTCAAACTGCCTTTCATAGTAGTTGAACCATTTTACACTCCCCAAAAACAGTGAATGTAGGTTTCAATCTCTACACTCTAAAGGATTTTTTAAAGACAATGAATATTTCATTTAGAAACAGAATTATAAAGTGTTGTTATTAGTCAAGTACAATTCACAGCAACTCTTTGAACAACAAACCTAAACTTTGTCCTATCCTGTGGCAGCCTCAAAACTTTTGACCCGCTTGAATTCATTGCTACTGTCCACTTGGTTGAAGGTCTTCCTTTCTTTCCTCCCTCTCCTAAGCATGATGCTCCTTTCCAATGAATAACCTCTCCTAGCAACATACCAAAATTATGTGAGACAAAGCTGCAATATCTTTGTTTCCAAGAAGTACTCTGCACATTCTCCAAGACATATATGTTTTTTCTACTCTTCTCCAATGTCACAATTCAAAAGCATCAATTCTTCTCTTACCAGCCTTACTCACTGTTCAACTCTCAGCAGCATAGTAGGTAATTGTAAAGACCATGGCCTGAATCAGACACACCTCAAGCTCACATCATTGTTTCTCAGTAATTTGGAGAAGTCTCTGGCAACAGACTTTCCCAGAGCAATATATCACCTGATGTCCTGACTGCTGGTACCAAGTGTATTGATTATGATCCAATATGACAAAGTCATTAATAGTTTCAATCTTTTCTCCATCTATCATGTTAACTATCAATCCAGTGGCAAGAATTTTTGGTTTTTTGACACTGAGATGCAATCCATATTGAAATCTGTAGTTTTTCATCTCCAGCAGCAAGTGTTTCCAAGTCCTCATCACTTTCAGCAAGGAAGATTGCTTAACCAAGGCTATCCATGAGTCTTCCTCTAATTCTGATGCCATATTCTTCTTCATACAGTCCAGATTCTCAAACAATTTTCTCATACATCTTCTTAATTTTAAGCCAAAGATTATCACCACTGGGCCAATTGGCAGCATCATGATGGATAGTGAAGAGATTGAGAGTGTTAACAGCTTTAGTCTGCTTGGTTCCATAGTCAACACTCTTGACACTAGCAGCCAGAAAATCAGAAGATGTATCATGATGGGAAAGAAAGTCTGCTGTTAGAGACCTCTCCAAAGTACCAAAGAGCAATGATATCACTCTGGAGACTAAGGCTCATCTGATACAGGCCTTTGTCTTTGCAATCACTTATGCGTCAGGGATGATAGAAGGATAATTGATGCCTTTCTGTTGTGGTGTTGGAGAATAGTATTGAATATATCATGGACTTCTAAGAAAATGAACAAGTTCATTCTAGAGAGGGCTAAACCAGGCTGCTCCTTGGAGCAAGGATTAATGAAGCTTCATCTGACATACTTTGGACATGTTGTAAAAAGGGTCCAATCCATGAAGAGGGATGTCATGTTTGGGAGGTTGGAAGGACAGTGCAGGAGAGGAAGACCCTCTATGAGGTGGATTGATTCAGTGACTGGGATAATTGGAGTACTTGTGTCAGAGACAGTGAGATTGCCACAGGATAGAACAGGATTTTGCGCTGTTGTACATAGGGTCATTATGGGTTGCAGGTGACTCGACAGCACATAACACACAAAAGCAATATTCTTTTGCTCTATTGTTTGCACAACAGCCTTTTGGTCTAGGTTGTAGGTTTCACATGAACACAAATAAGTCTTCTGGGATTCCTATTCTTCGCAATGGTATGCAGTGCCAGGAATGAAAAACACATGGAGACTGATGTCGCATAGATAAAAAGACAACTTCAAATTCTATCATAAAGCACAGTGTTGTAAATGATAGGGCATTATTAATACATATACAAGGAAGCCTCATTCATATAATTAGTATTAAAATATCTTCATCAATAGCTAAAGACAAAGAGGAGGAAGTTCAAGAATTTTATAAAATTTTTAGTCTGAAATTGGACAAACATTGTGACTTGAATGCAAAATTTGCAATGAAGAAGAAATTACAGTCAGAAAATACACACTTAGTAAAAGAAATTAGGCCAGAAATAGAATGATGGAATTTGTATGTTCCATTTATTTAATCACTCTTCAATAGATTAAAAAAACCCAACAAACAAACAAATACACAGAGAAATGGCTATTTTAGACATGGATCTCATCAGATGGACTGCATAGGAATCAGAATGACTACATCTAAGGAAGGAATTGCTGGAGAAACTCAATATCAGCAATCAAAACCAGGTCAAGTGTTGACAATGAAATGGACCATCAATTATTCATGTACAAGTTCAAATTGGAGCTTAATAAAATTAAAACAAAACCATGAGAAACAATATATGATCTTGGATCTATATGATCTGAATTTAAAATTCACATGAAGAATAGTTTTGAAGCATTAAACACCAATTATCAAAGTCCATATGAGTTATGATATGACATCAAGGATATCCATAATGAGGGCAAAAGAACACTACAAAAAAAGAAAGAGGAGAAAACCAAAATGTCAGAGAGACCCTGAAAATTCTATCATTGTATCGAAAAGCAAAAATAGTAATAGTACTCAGGACTCATTCGGTTGACTTAGTCTTATCACTTAGGATGCAATCATTCAAGGAGACAATGAGAATTGTCCAATTCATCATTCTATTCTTTGATCTCTTTCTTCCTCAGCTAATCCAATTGATTGGACACTAATTGTACTCTCTTAAGCAGATATTTATAATCTTGGAAGACCTTTCTCACACACTTCTCATTTAACTATGAAGTAGAATAAAAACTTATATGGCCTTAAATTTTCAAACTAAGAATATTCTTTCAATCATACGCTTGGTAAATTAAGGTAGTTGTCTTTCTTCATGTGTGTGTGTATGTGTACATCCAATAGCTATGACAGTAATATTATCTCTTTAGACAGAAACAAACGATAAATAGCAATTAAAATGTTCACTAATAGTTCTTGGACAATTCTATACTTTATTCCAAAGTAATTTAATGAAGGCTGTGCACTCTGAGTAACAATTAGAAGTTTCAGGATAAAGGGGCATTGTTGTTGCTGTTGTTGAGTGCTGTCATGTCAGCTATGATTCATAGTGACCCCATGAGCAATAGCTCTGAACCTGAACCCTGTCCTGAGCCAACATCACATTCTTGGACATAACTACCTCCTTTGTCTCAGCCACTGTGTCAGTCCATCTTGTCGAGAGTCTTTCTCTCCTTTATTGACCCTATATCCTTCCAAGAATCATGTATTTCTTCAAGGACAGATCCTTCCTGGCAACGTGCCTAAGGTATGTGAGACAGAGTTTTCAAAATGCTTGCTTCTAGATAGCAACTCACCCTCTCCAGTACAGACCTCTTTGTTCTCTTCGCAGACCGTGTTGTTGTTGTTATGTGCCGTCAAGTTCTTTCCGACTCATAGCGACCCTATGCACAACAGCCCTAAACCCTGCTCTATCCTGCGCCAACCGCACCGCCTCTGACACACCCATCCCGATTACCCCAGTCACCGAATCAATCCATCTCATAGAGGGTCTTCCCCTCCTGCGCCGTCCCTCCACCCTCCCAAGCATGATGCCCCTCTCCAAGGAGCCGTCCCTCCTGGCAACATGTCCAAAGTATGTCACACAAAGCCCCAGAATCTTTGCCTCCAAGGAGTAGCTTGCTTTAATCCTCTCCAAGATGAATCTGTTTGTTTTCCTGGCAGTCCTTGGTACATTCAGTACCCTTCTCCAGCACCACAGCTCAAAAGCATCCACTCTCCTTCTGTCCTCCCTAGTCATTGTCCAACTCTCTGATGCATAACAAGCGATTGCAAAGACCATGGCCTATATCAGGCGCACCTTAGTCTCCAGAGAGACACTGTTGCTCTTGAGTACCTTAGAGAGGTCCCTAACAGGAAACTTTAGTATATTAAATAATCTCTTCCAGCACCACCACTCAAAGGCATCAATTCTTCTTCTGTCACTCTTAGTCGTTTTCTAGCTCTCAGATAATATAACAAGCAATTGAGAAGACATGACCTGTATCAGGCCTACATCTTTGTTTCTAGACATTTTTCTTTAGCAGTATGGAGAGGTCCCTGACAGGAGACTTTCTAAATGAAGGGCCATAATGTTGGCCTTTTAATTTAAGAAATAAATACAAAGTTGCTAGGTCCAGAAGGGCATCAACTGCAAACTTAGGAGTCTATACATCTTCCTGTGTTTCAGACCAACTGGTTTCCTCCCTTAGTCTTAGCCCCCACAGAAAGCCAAGTCACCAAGATGGGGCTCTCATGACTCCTCCAACCAGCAACACTTATGTCCTTATCCATATATCTGTGGATTCTAGGTCAATAACCTCGATGAAACATGCTTAAACTCAGCCTATCTCTTTATTGCTGGATGACTGTAAATGTAACTCTCTTCAATCAAAAGACCAAGGTAAATCTATTAAATGCCAATCTAGGTAAATGCAAATATCCTCATAGTACTGGATGAGCATAATCTTCATGCAGACTAAGCTCCATGTCCTCCAGTTCTACTGCTTTCAGGGCATGTATTTCCTGTATATTTCCAATCACAACTGGTAAGCTTGCATACTTTCTATAAAAACAATATGCTCTATCATCATTATAACATACAATATTAATTTTATGATACATTTTAACAATTATAACATAGAAGAAACATCATTATCCATCAAATACATCCAAATAAACAAATACAATTTAACACATTTCATCTTAAACCATTTAGTGTGTGTTAATTTCGCTATTCTGGTTTCTGCTGTTTAGCTGAAAAAAGTTATTCCCTTGCTCTGATTCTTTCTTGTGGTATTAACATAATGTTAGATTTAACTTAATGCATAAACAATTTATTGATTTCATGACCTTAAGGTATTATTTCTCCTTTTTCTAGTTGGTCATTTATATTTACCCAAGCATTTCCACCTTGTAAATGGATATTAGAATCAGCTGCTTTGCCAGTCCATATCTCAGGTAACAAGACCAGTCTAGCAAGTGATTCACCTTCAGTCCATTCCTGTTTCTGTTGGGTAAGATTCCATAGGTACACCACCAGTGGGCTGTCTCTGCCACTAGATAGGACAGTAGTATTCACTGTTAACCCTACTTTTGCAAAATTTAATGAAGGTACACTCCACTCCATCAGACCACTGGAAAGTCAAGTTTATGCTTGGATTTTATGAAAGTTTGTTTATTTTCACAAGTTGTATGCTCAGGATCACTCTTGTTTCTGGTATCCATAGCTGCATACTTTGACCTGGAACTGCAGCATCTAGCAAAAAGAAAAGAAATACAAATTATGTGGGGAAGAATTATATAGTAGCACCAGGATATTTGCCTACTTCTTCTCCAGTTATCTTTGAGATAGGTAGGAATTTATCCAGTGATGAACCCACTTTATCTCTTCTCATAATGAATGTGAGCACACACTCTTAAAAGTCTGTGAGCCAGACCTTCATATCCCTTCCTCCTTGCTTCAATTTGACACCCCAATTATTTATCAGATAATTACTCTGAGAGTTGTAGATAATGTGATATGTCCATTTAATGTGATGCTTCTTGGCCCAATGAAGCTGCAAAATGCATTGCTGATCTGAGGAAATATAATTTGGTAGCCCAGACTTTATAATACCTTTTGTTCCAGTCCTTTAATGGTATTTTTGGCATTTGCATTGGTTACAAGATATGCAAAGCCCAATTTAGAATAAGTGTCTATCCCTGTGAGGACCCATTTGCATCCACCTTGTGCCACTGGTGTCTTTCATCTGATATAATTGTCATACCAACTATGTGCAGAGCCTTTCCCCCTGGAATGTGTCCCACAGCCATCTTCATTCTCTTTCTCTCTTTCTCACAAGTAAAGCAATTTTTACTGTGTTTTGTGCCTCAGAAAGAATGAGCAATACATCTAGTTTCAACCCATCTCTGCATTACTGCCACGCTTCCACATCCACACATTTCATGGACCCAGTTGGCCATTTCAAAGGAGTGCACCAACACATCCACCTGCTTATTCCCATTAGCCTCTGATTCCTGTTAAGGAGTTCTTTTGATTAGCACTGACATGTCCAACTCTAATATGCCTCCTAAATTTCCAGGGTGTTTTCTATAAGTTCATGCTCACACTGATGTCCCTATAATAGTGAGAATTTTCATGGAGCATTTTCCTGAGTATAAGGCTAAGCCATTATCCACTGCGCATGAATTAGTAAAAATCCAAATATATAAATTCTCACCATTGTCAAATTCTCCAGTGACTGCTGGGAAGACAGCATGTAGTTCTTCCCATTAAGCAGCTCTGTTCTTGTCTTCCTCAATCAGGGTCTTGCCATCTAATAGTCTCTATGTGGCAGGCAGCCTACCAAAAAATGCTTTCCACATAGCCTGTAGTTGCACTCTGTTCACTAAACATCCCTTTGCTGATCAACAGGAAGTTGTTTGTAGGGCACTGCCCATGTGGCAATGGCTCTGGCAGCCTCTCCTGAGTTTCCAGGGTAGAACCAATGGGAAAAGAGGTTACTTGCTCATGGAAATGATGAGTGCTTCCTGCATTCTCTGAGGATCTTTTTCCTCGATGAACCATTTCCATTTTATCACAGAACAGTTTGGGAAATCACCTTCTCTATTGGGATGTTTCTCAGACATCATCCATGACATGAAGCGTGTTTCAGGTCTCATAATAACCTTATGTCATAATAATCTTCTGTCATTGAAGCTGTCTCAACCAATGCCAAATAGCAGGCAAGTAATTGTTTTTGCAAATGGAAAGTGTCATGCAGCAGCATCAGAAAATTTCCTTGTCTAGAATTTCAGTGGCTGCTCCAGGTCAGGCTTCTCAGGTTTTTGCCATAAATTCTAATCAAAGAGTACTTGAGAAATGTCTGTGTGGATCACAGCTAACCTTGAGAAGAATGGGAGTCCATGAACAATTGGCTGACAGAAATCTAGACTAGAAATGTTCTATAGTTAAATAATGATAGTAACTATGTGGAGGACTTATGGCCTGGAACCCAAAAGAATGTTTTTTTCATCAGAGTACACACCAATTGGTGGTAGCAGTGTGAACAATATATCCTTTCTCTTCTGGTGTGATAGGGGTACTACAAAGGTGTCTATTAATGTTAACGTAGTTGAAGTATGGTAATACCAGAAATTACCTTTTATAATTCTGCAAACTCATTTTGGGGAATTTCATGAGGATATTGGATTTGTAAATTTAAATCATAAAAAAATGATCTTTCTTTTTCACTGAGTTTTTGATATGATAACATTAATTTAATCCTGAAGAGCTAGGCCATTTGGAAGCACATATATAAGACAAGGCTATCAATTATAATTCCATGCCAAAGTGTTAGGACACATATTTTAACTATAAAACTTGAACCTAATTTCTGATTTTAACATAATTAGAGTTAATTTGGTAGCTGAATCTAGAATAGCCCTAGTGACGCTCTTCCAGAGAAAATTTATTTTCCTAAAGAGGACTATTCCCTATGGTGAGCACTTCTCAGATTCAACTCAAATGTTCTTCATGTTCTAATTGTGCCAATTTGGTTCTATTTGTCTTGCCCTGGTCCAACTTACAAAATCTTTCACATAAAAACTATGCATAAGAAAATATAATTTTTACCCTGAAAAATATACTACATATTCAAGGAATAAGAAGAAACTTAGGGTTATAAAAGGTAGAATTTCCTCTGCATATGAACATCATATTGATCCTACTCTGGAAATAAAGGCCTACTTTAAGGTAAATAGAATAGTTAAGCTGAACTGACCATATATGGCTAATATAGAAGATCTTGGAATTCTTCATCTGAGGTCACACAAAATATGAATGGCTTATGAAGTCATTCATTATGCCATAGGACTTTAAGCAAGTGATCATAGAAAGTTTGAAAAAATTATGTGAATGATAAGAAGGGGGAGAAGTATTAGAAACATAAATGGCATATGTTACATATTTTATTTGCCATCTACCTGTCTCATAAAAATCTTATGAAGTTGGTAATGAAGTTATTCTCAGCTTACAGAAGTGTAAGAGAAGTCTAGAGATGTGAACCAACTAGGTTAAATACTCGCAGTAAGAAGATATAAGCATCAGCGTGTAAATACGGCTTCATCAGTTCCAAGCACCTTGTTGTTAATAGCTACATAAGCAACCACACAAACCAAGTGAAAAAAAGTGTCAATTTCCACAACTGTCAACTGTAAGGTAAATGGTAGATTAAACTTTAAATTCTCTGGGATCCCTGACACTAAATTTTGGCATTTTTCTGAAAATTTATAAACAACATTATTCCCAATTAAAACACCTGCAAAAGCATTATTTGTGATCTAGCCATATACTTTCAAGAGAATGCTAAAACTTATTTCCCCATGGGATAAGGTGTTAAGCTGTTTTACTTTTTTTGGTAGATTGTTATTTCTGATAAAGTATTTCATATGATTTTATGTGGCAAATGTCTTTCATCTGCTTCTTTCTGTAAAATGCTTCTGTCAGATACTATTCTAAAAAATTAAATTGGACTAGAAAGAAGGATTGGCCATCCACTTCTTAAATATACAATTTACAATCAGTATACAATATACAATATACAGTAGTGACACTTAGACTAGCAGACATGACAACTGAGGCTGAGACCTCAAATATAGAAACACAAAAAAGGAGGAAGAGTTGTAAACAGACACTAGTGATAGAAAATTGGACATTGTTAAGAAAGAAACTGAACACAAATATTGATATGATAGGCAGTGACAAAGTGTGATGGCTAGGCATGGGACATTTTAAATCAGATTATCATAAAGTCTACTATGTCAGAGATGAAAAGGTAATAAAAAAGGGGTTGATTTCATAATTAAAATTCTAGAATCATCTTGAAATACAATGTGGTAAGTGACAAAATAATATCTATACACATACAAGGAAGTCCAGTGAAATACCACTATCATTCAAATATATGCACCAACAACTAGAGCCAAAGAGGAGGCAATAGAAGATTTCTACCAAATATTATAGTCAGAAATTAATTAAACATGCAACCAAGATGCATCAATAATAATGGATAACAGAAATGCAAAAGTTTGGAACAGGGAAGAAGGATTGGTAATCGTAAAACATGGACTTGGTTACGGAAATGAAGCTGGAAATAGAATGATAGAATTCTGTACATTCAATAATTTATTCATTGCAAATACCTTATATAAGAAACAAACACAGGCTATACACATGGATTTCACCTGATGGTATGCATAGAAATCAAATAGATTGTGTCTGTGGGAAGAATGGCTAGAGAAGCTCAAGAACAGCTGTGAAAACAAGTCCAGGTGCTAATTGTGTAACAGGCCACTAACTACTCATATTCAAGTTTAAGCTGAAGTTGAAGAAAATGAAATGAAATGAAATCCACAGAAAACAAAATTTGACCCTAAGTCTATCCCACTTGAATTTCAAAACCATATCCGGAACAGATTTGAGGCCTTGAACGTGAATGAACAAAGACCAAATTAGCAGTGGGAGAATATCAAGAATACCTTCCATGAACAATCTAAAAGGTCATTCATTACAAAGGCAGAGGAAGAAGAAAAGACCAAGATGGATATCAGATGAGACTCAGAATATTGAATAAGAATGCCAAGAAGTCAAAGCAAAGGGAACAAATCAAGAAAATAGGGAGCTGAATAGAAAATTTCAAAGGGCATCTCCGGAAGACAAAGGAAACAGTGAAAAGTGTCAAAAGTTGGAGTCAGAAAAATAAAAGGATGGACTCGCTCCTTGGCATTCCTTAAGCTGAAGGTATTGAAGAACAAATTCAAGCCATGAGTTGCAATAGTGAAGGATGCTTTGGGAGAATATGAAATGATCAAGGAAGTATTAAAAGTAGATGGAAGGAGTATAGAGTGTCCCTGTCACGAAAGGAATTGGCTGACACAGAAGAATTTTATGAAACGTAGAGATTGACATCATGCTGGGTAGAGTAGAGGGACAGTGCAGGAGGGGAAGACCCTCTATGAGGTGGATTGATTCAGTGACTGGGGTAATCAGGATGGGTGTGTCAGAGGCAATGAGATTGGCACGGGATAGAGCAGGGTTTAGGGCTGTTGTACATAGGGTCACTATGAGTCACAAACGACTCGATGGCACATAACAACAACAACAACAATGAGTAAGAGCCTGTGGTGATGAAGGAAGAAGTTCAAGCCGCTCTGAAAGAACTGGCAAAAACAAGGCTCTGGGAATTGAAGGCATACCAACTGACAAATTTCAACAAACAGACACTACTCTGGATCAGCTCACTAGTTGTGCCAAGAAATTTGGAGGACAACCACTTGGCCAACTGAGTGGAAAAGGTCTATATTTGTTCCCATTCCAAAGAAAGGTGACTCAACAAAGTGCAGAAATTATAGAACAATATCATTAATATCACATGAAAGCAAGATTCTGCTAAAAAATACCTAAAAACAACTGGAGCAATACAACAGAAAACTGCCAGATGGTGCAGGCTGGGTTTGGAAGAGGCTGTAGTACTAGGGATAATATACCTAATATTAGATGGATCTTGACTGAAAGTAGGGAGTACCAGAGGAATGTCTATTTGTGTATCATTGACTATGTGAAGGCTTTTGACTGTGTGGATCACAACAAATTGTGATTCTGAGAACAATGGGAATCCCAGAACATTTGATTTTGCTTATGTGAAACCTATACTCAGGAGGCAATCGTTAAGAACAGAGTAAAGGAAACTGAATGGTTCCAATTCAGGAAGGGTGTGCCAGGGGATGTATTCTGTCTCCATGCTTTTTCAATTTGTATGCAGATCAGATCATGCAGAAGGCTAGGCTATATGAGAAGGAATGTGGCATCAGGATTAGAGGAAGATTCATGAACAACCTGTGTTATGTAAATGGCATCACCCTGCTTGCTGCAACAGAGGAGGACCTGGAGTGCTTGTTACATAAAATCAAGGACTTCAGTCTTCAATATGATTGAAGCTAAAGATCAAGAAAACAAAGACTCTCACCACTGGGCCATTTGGCAGTATTATGATAGATGGTGAAGAGTTTGAGATTGTTAGCAGCTTTAGTTTGCTTGGCTTCACAACCAACGCTCTTAGTACCAGCAGCCAGGAAATCAAGAGATGAATTGAATTGGAAATGATGTTTGTCAGGGACTCCCTCCAGAGCACTGATGAGCAAGATCTGACAGTCTGGAGAATAAAATGTGCCTGAGCCAAGCCACAGTTTTTACAATTGTTTGCTATGCATTAGAGAGCAGGACAATGACTATGGGTGATAGAAACAAAATTGATGCCTTTGAGGTGTGGTGCTGGAGAAGAGTTGAGTGTACCATGGACTGTCAGGAGCACAAACAGGTTCATCAGAGAGATAGTAAAATCAGGCTGCTCCTTGGAGGAAAAGATTCTGAGGCTTCAGCTTACATATTTTGGGCATGTTGCAAGGAGGGACTGGTCCTTGGGGGGGGACATCATGCTTGGAAGGTTGGAGGGACAAAGAAATAGAGCGAGACCCTTATTGAGTTGGATTGACTCTGATTGGGGTAACGAGAGTAGCTGTGCCAGAGACAGTAAAGTTGGCACAATATAGAACAGGTTTCAGTGCTGTTGTACATAGGGTCACTATGAGTCACAAGTGACTAGACAGCACATAATAATAATAATATCAATAAGTCATTCTGATTTTTGAAAAATAAAGGATAACTGATCAAATGTATTTAAGAGGACTAAATAAACTCTCATATATTTTGCACATAGGATAAGAAGAAAATTGTAATGGTAGCATTCTTGAAAGTGTATGACTTTTTACTCATACAAATTGTCATTGTTGTTGTTCATTGGAGTCGAGTTGAGCACGACTCCTAGTGACCCCATGGACAAAAGACCTTTCTGTATCTATTGACACTTAGCAAAGTTCATACTTTCCAGACACATTCTATTTAGAACGTGGATGCCACCCCTGCTTCCAAACCTGTCTTAAACTGGGAGCTCTACTAAACACTGTCCAACATGAGTAACTGTTATGTCATTTTACACCCCATTGGCACAAGGTTCAGCATCACAGTAACCTCACATTACCTTAGTACAGCATATTGACAGAAGAGTGTTGTACAATTTAGAAGAATATTGCTCCAAAATGTAATGACAACCAACTTTAAATACAAAGATCCTCCCTGAGGTCTTGTTGACTCTAAACGAAAGACTTAAATAAAAAAAAACCAAACCAAAACACAACCTATATAGTATGGTCATATGTTCCATTGAGTTGCCTGCAATGTACAGCGACCCTATGTACAACAGCTCTGAACCCTTCAGGTCCTGAGCCAGTCTCACTAATTCTGACACACCAACTCTCATTGCCCCGATACTGTATCAGCCTATCTGATCTAGCGTCTTCCTTTCCTGCACTGTCTCTCCACCCTTCTGAGTATGATGTCATTCTCCAAGAACCTGTCTTTCCTGCAATGCACCCAAAGTATGTCAGATGGAGCTTCAAAATCCTAGCCTCCAAGGAGAAACTCCATTTCACCCTCACCAAGACAGATCTATTTGTTTTCTTGGCAGTCCATGGTATATTCAAGACTCTTCTCCAGCACCACAATTTGAAGACATCTATTCTTCTGCCATCCTTAGTCATTCTCCAGCTTTCTGAAGCATAACAAGCAATTAAGAACGTGGCCTATGACCTTAGGCAAACCTTCCTCTCTAGACTGACGTTCTTGTTTTTTAGCACTCTGGAGAGGTTCCTGACAGCAGATTTTCCCAATGCAATTCATCTTTTGATTTCCTGACTGCTGATGATAAGAGTGTTGATTGTGGATTTGAGCAGGCTATAGTTGCTAACAACCTCAATCTCTTCAGCTTCTATCTTGGGGCAGCAAATTGACCCAGTCATGAGAATCTTTGTCTTCTTGATGTTGAGCTTCAATCCATATTGAAGGCTACAGACCCTTCTGCAACAAGAGCTTCAGGTCTTCTTCAGTTTCAGCAAACAAGGTTATGTCATCTGCATATCATAGGTTGTAGATGAGTCTTCTTCCAAACTTGATGACACATTCCTCCTCATAAAGTCCTGCTTCCTGAATTATCTGTTCTTCATAAAGATAGAGAAGGTATGGAGATAGGATGCATCCCTGATTCACTGCTTTCCTGATTTTGAAACATCCAGTGTTTCCTTGTTCTGTTCTGAGGACTGCTTCTTGGTCCAAGTATAGGTTTCACAAAAGTGCAGTCAAGTGCTCTGGAATTCCCATTTTCCTCAAGGTTAGCCCCAATTTGTTGTGATCCACACAGTCAATTGCCTTTGCATAACCAATGAAACACAGAAAGAAATTCTTCTGGTACTTTCTGCTTTCTGCCAAGATCCATCTGAAATTGGAAATAATGTCCTTAGTGCCACAACCTCTTTGAAACCCAGCTTGTATTTCTGGTTGTTCTCTGTCAATGTACTGTTCCAGTCATTCCTGGATGATCTTTAGCAGGGTTTTGCTAGTGTGTGATATTAGTGAAATTGTTTGATAATTTTCACAATTTATTGCTTAAATTTTTTTGAAATGGGAATAAAGATGGATCTCTTACAGTCAGTTGGCCAAGTATTTGTCCTGCAGATTTCTTGGCACAACTTGCTGAGCATACTCAGGGTAGCATCTGTTTGCTGAGATACTTCAATTGGTATTCCATCAATTTCTTTAGCTTTAATTTTTTGCAAGTCCTTCAGAGCAGTCTGAACTTCTTCCTCAGCACCATTGCCGCTTGACCATATTTTGTTTCTTGAAACTCTTCTATGTCAGTCAATTCTTTTTGGTATCATAACTCTGTATACTCCCTCCACCTGCTTTTAATGCTTCTGGAATCATTCAATATTCTGCCCATAGCATCCTTAAGCATTGCAACTCATGGCTTGAATTTATTATTTAGTTCTTTCAGCTTAAGAACTGCTGAGTAAGTTCAGCCCTTTTGATTTTCCAACTCAAGTTCTTTGTACATTTCATTATAATATTTTGTCTTTTCATCCTGAGGAACCCTTGAAATTTTCAATTAAGCTCCTTAATTTCTTGATTTCTTCCGTTTACTTTGGCTTCTTGGTGCTCTAGGACAATATTCAGAGTCTCTTCTGACATCCACTTTGGTCTTTCCTCTTTCTTCCTTCTTTTTAATGACATTTTGCATTCTTCATGAACTTAATTATTAATTTCTTTCCACAACTTATCTGGTCTTTGTACATTAGCATTCAAAGGCTTCAAAGATATTCCTGTGTTGGTTTTTAAATTCTTGGGGGATAGACTCAAAGTAAAATAGACTTATGGTCATAACCTGTGGATGTGATTTAACCTTCTTTAGTTTTAATTTGAACGTGCATATGAGTAGTTGAAATTACTTGGTTCAATTAACAGATGCAGCCTTGAATGCCTTCACCAGTCTATGTCAGGAAATTTGGAGGACAGCTGTCTGGCCAATGGATTGGAGAGGTCCATATTTGTACCTACTCCAAGAAAGGTGATCCAAATAATTGTGTAAACTATCAAACAATATAATTAATCATAGGGTCACACAATTTGACAGATGGAGGGAGGGATCAGTAAATGAAAGGTGAAAGATCTGGTGTAAAAACTATATGAACATTGTATATAAATCAGTATTTTTTTTTAAAAATGTAATAAAATATCACATGCAAGCAAAATACTTCTGAAGATCATTAAAAAAACCTCATAGAATAGTGCATCGATAAGGGAAGCTGTTGTGCAAACAGAGCAGGAAAACACTGCATGGTTTGAAACTGAGAAGTGTGTCAATGTTGTATTCTTTCTCCGTATCTGTTCAACCTGTATTGTTGAGCAAATTATTTGAGTAGCTGAACTCTGTAAAGAGGAGTGTGTTATCAGGATTGGAGTGAAGTTCTTCAAAAACCTGTGTTATTCAGATGCCACAACCTTGCTTGCTGAGAATGAGGAGAATTTGAATCACTTGTTGCAGAAGATCAAGGAATGAAACCTTCATTATGGATTTCATCTCAATGTCAGGAAAACAAAGAATCTTACCACTGGACCAATAGGCAGAATCTGATGAATGGAGAGGATATTGAAACTGTCAATGCTTCATCTTCCTTGTATAAACTATTAACCTTTGGCGATAGTAGTAAGGAAATAAGGAGACACATTGCACTGGGAAAATATGCAGTTAGGGATCTTTCCAAATTATTGCGGAATAATGATGTCATTTTGAGGACTAAGGTGCATCTGATTCAGGCCATAGTCTTTCTGATCACTGGCTATGCAACTGGGAGCTGGACAGTGAATAAGAATGACAGAAAAAGAATTGATGCCTTTGACTTGTGGCATTGGAGGAGAGCACTGAAGATAGATGGTCAAAAGAACAAATCCATATGTCTTGGAAAGGGTCGAACTGAGTGTTCTTTGGAGGCGAGAATGATGAGGCTTTGCCGCACATTCTAGGCATGATGCTAGGAGGGGCTATTCCTTAGAGAAGGATATGATGCTGGGAAGAGTGAAGGCTTGGTGATGGAGAGGAAGATCCTCAACAAGATGGATTGATACGGTGACTACTGCAACAGGGTTTTGTGTGTCCAGGAAGTGTGAGGATGGCATAGGACTAGAAGAGGGTTCATATCTTTTGTTCGTAGGGTGGCTATGAGTCATACTCTCCATAACGAAACCTAACAACAATAGCAACAACAACAGTGAATTCCTGATATTAATGATTTTATTATAATAATATTCAAAATATTTGTAAATTACATAAATAATATATAGTTAATAAAATTGATTTAGAAGTTATTACACTGAAGCAATACAATTCAATTAATTCCATTGCCATCAAGTCAAAATTGACTCAAAGTTAACCCTCCAGAGGATTTTGATGGCTGTAAAGTGTGGGAGTAAATTGTCCTTTACCCCCTCTTCATAAATGTTAAAATCCTGTGAATATCATAGAAATAATATAATACTCAAATTACATTTTAAAATATGGTATTTTTTCAAAGAAGAGTATTTAGGGGGTTTTATTAGTGTTAATTGATTTGACTATATATTTATTCAACACATTGCTCTTCACCTTAAGCATATTACAAAAGTCATGATGCCAAATGCTGCGGACAGATATGACACAAGATTGGTTCATGTGCAAGGGGAGTTAACAGACTTACAGGTGAAACAGAAACATGAATAGTTCTAGTCTGAGATCCATTACTACAGCTCTGTGACCCTCAGAAAGCATACCAGATAGTGTGACTAGGAAGCCCAGCTTCCTTGGAGATAACTTAACTATATCATGTTATTAGATTGTTGTTGTTGTTGTTTGCCGTTGAGTCATTTGTGACTCATAGCGACCCTATGTACAACATCCCTAAACCCTGCTCTATCCTGTGCCAATCGCACTGCCTCTGACACACCCATCCCGATTATCCCAGTCACTGAATCAAACCACCTCATAGAGGATCTTCCCCTCCTGCGCTGTCCCTCCATCCTACCAAGCATGATGTCCCTCTCCAAGGACCTGTCTCTCCTTACAACCAGTCCAAAGTATGTCAGAAGAAGACACAGAATCCTTGCCTCCAAGGAGTAACCTGGTTTAACCCTCTCGAGGATGAAATTGTTTGTTTTCTTGGCAGTCCATGGTACATTCAATACTCTTCTCCAGCACCACAGCTCAAAGGCATCAATTTTCTTTCTATCCTCCTTGATCATTGTCCAACTATCTGATGCATAACAAGTGATTGCAAAGACCATGGCCTGTATCAGGTGCACCTTAATCTCCAGAGAGACACTGTTGCTCCTGAGTACTTTAGAGAGGTCTCTAACACCAGACTTTCCCATCGCGATACGGTTTTTGATTTCCTGACTGCTGGTGCCAAGAATGTTGACTGTGGAGCCGAGCAAACTGAAGCTGTGAACAATCTCAATCTCTTCGCCATCCATCCTGACACTGCCAATTGGTCCAGTGGTGAGAATCTTTGTCTTCTTGACATTGAGCCTCAGTCCATACTGAAGGCTGCAGTCCCTGACCCTTCGCAGCAATTGCATGAGTTCCTCCTCAGTTTAAGCAAGCAGGGTTGTGTCATCTGCATAAGGCAGATTGTTAATAGATCTTCCACCAATCCTGACGCCACAATTCTCCTCATAGAGCCCAGCTTCTCGGATAATCTGCTCTGCATACATGTTGAAAAGGTATGGAGACAGGATGCATCCCTGGTGTACACCCTTCCCAATTTTGAACCATGCAGTGTTACCCTGCTCTGTTCTGACAACTGCCTCTTGGTCCAATTATAGGTTTAGCATTAACACGATTAAATGTTCTGGGATTCCCATTCTTCTCAGAGTCAGCCACAGTTTGTTATGATCCACGCAGTTAAACGCCTTTGCATTATCAGTGAAACACAGATAGACATTTTTCTGGTATTCCCTGCTTTCAGCTAAGATCCATCTAACATCAGCTACAATATCCCTAGTACCCTCACCCCTTCTAAACCCAGCCTTGACTTCTGGCAGTTCTACAATAATGTCTTCACAGCATTGTGCCCCTGGAAGGGACACAAGGTTTGTGGATTTCTCCCTTCAGATCTTAACAGATATGTGCCAAGGGAAGTAAGCTCGACATGTCCAATCCAAGAGTTTCCTTTTCAGAGAGCCCTAATGCACATTTTAAAATTTTTACAATTTTCTTTTAAAGTCAGAATTAAATGCACATGAACTTGCATAAACACAAAACCTAACATCACAGATATTATTTATTTGCTAGACTGACTTACTTATATTTCACTTTACCCAAAATTTTCCAAGGGTAGGAAATGCCTCTTGAGGTAGATAGATGTATAGGCAGTAAACGTGATCTTTTTATTCTAAATGACTATAACAGTTTTAAGTAGGGTAGAAGAATCAAATATGTATATAATAAGCAAAGTTAAGACATATAAATTCAAAATGCATTTTAAATACTTCAAACACTGAGCTTTCACTTTGAATCTGACTCATGGCTGAGTTCCATTGAGTTTGTAAATGCTGTGAAACACATGGCAGAAGATTTCCCAACTTTCTTCCTTGGAGGAGCTGGTGGAAAAAAGCTTCTAGAGGGATGCCACTTCATTATGAGCCATAGGTAACTCAGTGGCGTGAAACAACAACAAAGACTCTGGCACACATAAGATAGTTATGAATTAGAATTAACACTATAGTAACTTTTTCCACAAACAGTTGTAGTTGAGCAGTCACCTACTTAATAAGATCTATTTAATCATTAGATCATTGTCTAATAAGCAACCAGACAAATATGTCTTGGAGAAAATAAAGAAAGAATGTTCCTTAAAGGAAAAATGGCAAGACTTTCTGTCATACACTTCAAGTATATTCACAGAAAAGGCTAGTGTCTGAAGAAGGACATTATGGTAAAGGATCTATGAAAAAGAAGACTCTCAACAAGGATCAACACAGTCGCTGCAATAATAGAGTGAAATTGTTACGTTAGCAAAGGATTGGACAATATTTCATCTGTTGTGCATAAAGTGTCTATGAGGTAGAGTCTACTTGAAGGTAAATAACAACAAAAATGACAACAGAATGTTGCTGAATGTTTGAAATGTTTAAGTAATTGGCACAATCAGGTCTCATGTCACTGTCAGTCTCTTTGCTGTTGTGACTTGATTGCTGCACTCCTGGTATTTAAAATACTAGCAGAATTCCCATGGTGAATAGATTTCATTAGTGTTTCTAAACTAAAACAGACAATGATCAGGACTGGACATGCATTTCTTAAACAATGAGCCCCAGAAAAGCTTATAATACCAGGAGAGCACTGTCTGATATAATGTTGGAAGATGAACTTCTTAGTTAGAAAACACAAAATACAACTGGGGAAGAACTGGCTCCTCAGAGTTGCTGTTGTTGGTAGGTGCTGTTGAGTCAACTGTGACTCATAGAGACATTATGGACATTGGATCTGAATCTTGCCCTATTTTGTGCTATCTTCATCATCCCGGATATACTTGAGCCCATTGTTATGGTCACTTTAGTGATCCATCTTCTTGAAAGTCTTTCTCTCTTTCACTGACTCTACACTTCTCAAAGCCTCATGTCTCTTTCCAAGGACGGATATTTGTAATGACATGCCCAAAGTGTGTGAGATGAAACTTCAATATCCTTGCCTCTAAGGGACACCCTATTTGAATTTCCTCCAAGACAATTTGTTGATTCTTTTGTCACTCTGTGGGGTATTCAAGACTCTTACTCATAACCGTAATTCAAAGATGTTGATTCTTCTATCATCCCTAGCCATTCTCCAACTTTCTGATGCAGAGTAAGTAATTGAAAAGACCATGAGTTATATCAGATGCAACTTAGTGTTTAAACTTACATTATTGTTTCTTAGCACCTTGGAAAGTTCCTTGACAGTAGATTTTCCTAAAGCAACATATCTTCTGATTTACTGATTACTGATATCAAGTAGGTTGATTGTTCATACAACCAAGATGAAATAATTGACTACTACAATCTTTTCTTTATTTATCATGATGTTTCCTATAGGTCCAGCGGTACTCACTTCGGTATTTTTGGTGTTGAGATGTAATTCATATTGAAGGCTGTAGTTGTTGATTTTCCGTAGCCTCTCCCTGAATGATGGAGATGAGCATAAATTTTCATCCAGTGAAGGAACTTCCTTTGATGATATGGCACCACTCAAAGTGCGAAAATACATCTGCAAAGATTCATATAGAATTGAAACATAGAATGTACAAAATGTGAATCTAGGGAAATTGAAAGTTGCTAAAGAAATTATAAACATAATCATCAAGAATTTCTAAGCAATAGGGAGCTGATGGACTGATTTTGGCCATTTTGAATCAGATAATGGTATGATCTAGTATGCCCATAATGAATAATTGAAGATGAATGATGTTAAATTCACTATTAAACAGAGCATTTCAGGATCTTTCCTGAAGTTAAATGATGTCAGTTATATAACAATATCCATACATATTCAAGAAAATATTTTAATTCTGTGATTCAAGTATACACACAAAACACAAGTGTAAAAATGGAGGAACTAAGGATTTCTACCAAAAGATATGATAAAGGTACGTTAAAAATAGCTGGTGACTGGAATGTAAAAGTCTGAAACAAAGAATAAAGAACATATGAATAACTCCAAATATTTTCACCATGAAGTTCTATTTTTATAAGTTTATTTACTATATTTTAACTGGTTAAGTTTAAGAATTTAGAAATTTGGGGACCTCTCCATTTAAAGAAATTAATAAGATTAATTGCTACAAGAAAAATAAATCTATATACATGCACTGAAAAGTTGAAAGGCTGTATATATGTACTGAAAAGCTGATACTTTAAATATGTCAGGACCCATGAGTCTGACTATATTTCTATTACGAGCACATCATGTTCTATGAACATGATAAATTTATTAGATATATGCACTGATAACTTTGTAAGTGAAATAATGAAGTACTTAATTCTATATATAAAATCTAAGGAAGTTATATGATTCTTCCAAGTATCAAGGCCAGTTGGTATCAGAGTCAAAGCATGCATTCAGGAATTTTTTTTGGGGGAGGGTAAATAGAGAAAGAATATTTTCAAATTTCTGAGGAAAAAAATATGTTTTTGTTCATAGATTATTCTCAATCTATAATATTGTTTCATTTCGTTAACAGAGTATAACTTAAATACTTAAGCAAAGCTAAATATATTGAAATACAACGTAGCAATGAATAAGGGGAAGAGAGGTAGAACAGCTAGTGTGGAGCAGTTTCTGCTGGGCTCAGAGCCTAGGAGTGTTTGGCTGGCTAAAGATACGTCTTTGCCAGTCCAGGTGATGGGTACCACACATTTCAGAGAAAGTATTCCTTCTAATCTGCAGGACAGGTTGCAAACCATGAGTAGCACAATTTACAGTTTCTGGTAGTGACTTGCTTCAGAATTAGGATGGCAATGGATGTGGTCAGAGGTAGGGTTAGTTCTTGGCAAGCCAGAGTTTGTATAAATGAGGGAGGTAAGAAGGTATAGGATGTGAGTGAGGAGAACTTTTCCCACTATCTGGTAACTATAGGGGATGATGTGTACAGGGAACAAGGAGGAGATTGGACTTTTACGGCTGGGTTTCTACCTCTTCTGCCATTATCTGAAAATGGCCCTGTCAAGCTGTTTATAATTCTGGGTTCTCCTGTTCTTTCTGTTTGATGTTTTAATTCCATTTCACAGCCTTTTCAGCTGTTCATTAGTAACTAATAATAATCAGAATAACTCATAGAGGTCACATTTCAGCATACCTCTCAACTTAAGACAGACTAAGAAATAGTCTTGACCATAACCTGAAAAATAAAAAAACAAACACAAGACTTAAAAAGTCCTACAGATAGAAGAGGAACATTGTTAGATAGAGTACCAGGAATAGATCTTCTAAGATTGGAAGACACTAAAAAATTAGTAGAAATGGCTGCAAATGCCCATTAATGATCGAAACATGGACTGTAAAAGTATTAATCTAAAAAAAATGAGCAATGTCAAAATTGGAATACATAAAGACTGATATCCTAGGCATTGTGAGCTGAGATGGATTGCTGTTGACCACTTTGACTCAGACAATCACATAATCTATTATTCTTGAGATGAATAGTTAAGGGGAAATGGAACTGCATTTACAGTCCAAAAGAAAAGTCCAAGATCTATCCTGAAGTACAATGCTGTGATTGAAGGATAGTTGTTGTTATGTGACACATAATAACCCTATGTACAGTAGCTCTGAACTCCGCCCTGTCCTGAGCCAGTCTCACTGATTCTGACATATCAACCCCCATTGGCCCAGTTACTATATCAATACATCTCATCTGGATCTTCCTCTCCTAAGCTGTCTGTCCACCCTTCTGAGCATGATGTCCTTCTCCAAGGACTGGTCTCTCCTGGCCATGTGACCAAAGTATGTGAGATGGAGCTTCAAAATTTTAGCCTCCAAGAAGAAACTTAGTTTTACCCTCTCCAAGACAGACCTATTTGTTTTCTTGGCAGTCATGGTATGTTCAAAACACTTCTCCACCTCCATAATTAAAATACATCAATTTTTCTTCTGTCATGCTTAGTCATTGCCCAGCTCTCTGACCCATAGCAAGTAATTAAGAAGACCACGCAAAGGCTTAGGCTCACAATAGTCTCTAGACTGAAATCATTGCTCTTCAACACTCTAGAGAGATCCCTGACAATAGATTTGATTTTCCCAATGCAATTCATCTTTGATTTCTGGACTGCTGGGCTTAAGAATGTTGATTGTGGAGCCGAGAAAGCTGTAATTGCTAACAACCTAAATCTCTCCTCATGGTGATGCCACTTGGCCCAGTGGTAGGAATCTTTGTCTTCTTGATGTTGAGCTTCAATACATATTGAAGACTACAGTCCTGGACCTTCTGCAGCAAGAGCCTCAGGTCTTCTTCTGTTTCCACAAGTAAGGTTGTGTCATCTGCATAACGTAAGTTGTTAATGCGTCTTTTTCCAATCCTGATACCACATCCCACCTCATAAAGAAGAGTATCCAAACTTATACAAGATAGAACTGTATTTATAAGTATTATTAAAATATATGCACCAACTACCAATCATAAAGATGATGAAATTGAGTATTTCTATTAATTGATGCAGTCTGAAATTTATAAAACATTAAAACATTTTAAGAGGCATTAATACAAATAGACATCTTAAACACAAAAATTGGAAGCAAAGAAGGGCCCATTAGTTGGAAAAGACTAACTTGGTGACAGAAATTAATCTGGAGTTTTAATTATAAACTTTCATATATTCAATAATTTGTTAATTGCAATTACCTTTTTAAAAACAAATGGAGAACAAACATGCCACTTACCTTATGGATTATACAGGAATCCGATACACTACTCTGAGGGAAAGTCATGGAGAAGCTAAATGTTAATAGTCATGGAATTTCAGGGACTGACTAGGGAAGAGACTCATTGATTACTTCAATTCAAATTGAAGCTGAAGAAAATTAAAGCAAGTTGGCAAGAATCACAAAGGACCTTGAGTCTGTCTCACCTGAATTTAAAAACCATCTCAACAATAGATTTCATATATTGAACATTAGTTATTAAAAAAGAATAATTATAAGAAAGTGTGCCAAAATGTGGTATTAGAAAATTAAAAGGGAAGAACACACTTAGCATCTCAAATTGAAAGAATTTAAAAGCCAAGTTAAACCTTGAATTTTAATACTGAATAATTCTATGAGCAAAATATTTCTAATCTATTATTTATTTATACCATCAATCACTTTTATGCAATCATGTATGTTCATTGTTTCCCTCATGTACATTTTGTTTTATACTATCATTTATGTACATTGAGATTTATAGAATTAATGCTAATCTATTATTTTCTCTTCCTGCCTGAAATCCCTATTATACCTTACCTTTTTTTCACCTCCAAACCTCTCAACTAATTTCTGCTGTCCTGTTGATTTTCTCTTCCTTCTTCCATGCATGTTCTCCTCCTTCCTATTTAAACAGTTCTAGATAACTCTTGTTCTACCTTACTAATTAGAGTTCTTATGTCCACATGGTAAGAAGCTGTACTACAAAGGTATACAGTTCAAGTCCACTAGTTGCTCCTCTTTAGAAAGATGGACAATCAACTCCCATAAAGTTTACAGTCTCTGAAAATCCATTGGAGGATCCGCTATGTGTTGGTTCTGATTCTTTAGTACATAAATCCAACAACATTTATAATTCCAATAGTTGTACTGTCTTTATTTTATTTTTCCCCAGGTTAATCCATACTTGCATTGATCCTTTTATGTTCTTTGTTTACCCATTACATTTCTATTCTTCTCCTCTCTGCTCCCCTTAGTTACCCTCCTATTACCCTAATATTTAGGGAGCTCTAGTGTCTGAATGGTAAAGAATTTTACTGGCAAGGCAAAGGTGTGTGATTCAAATCCACTAGGTGCTCCTCAGGAGAAGGATGGGCTTGCGTTTTTTTAGTTGTTATTGAGTTATTTCACTCAACATAATGCTCTCAATGTTTTAATGTACATTACAATATTGTGCTGTTATTTAGTGCCACATAATATTTCATTGTGTGAGTATACCATAGTTTTTCTATCCATTCATTTGTTGGTGGACATTGGTTTGCTTCTATTTCTCTTGCTATTGAGAATTGCACTGCTATAATATAGTTGCACATATCTCTGTTCATTTCTTAGCTTTCATTTTCTTGGGGCATATTCTCAGTGGTGGAACGACTAGGCCATATGAGTTTTCTATGTTCAGGTTTATGAGGAAACCGCAAACTGCCTTCCATAGTGTTTGTATCATTTTATAGTTCCATCAATAGTGCATCAGAATTCCAAACACTGCATCCCTTCCAACACTTTTTGTTTGCTCTTCTATTCAACTTTGCTGCTGCTGTTGGGATGAGATGGTATCTCATTGCAGTTTTTATTTGCATCTGTCTTATTTCTAGAGATTTTGGATATTCTTCACACGTTTGCCAGCCAAATGTCTTCCTTTGTAAAATGTCTTTTTATGCCTTTTGCCCATTTTGTAATTGGGTTATCAGTCTTTTTCTTATGGAGATCCTGCAAAGTTTAGTTATGAGACGATTTGTTGAAGAGGTTCTTATGTCCCCTTTTAATAAGTTTTGTTTCCTTGTGTAATCTCAATTGACTATAGGTAGATGGGTTGATTTCTGGGTTCTTTATTCGATTCTATTGATCTATATGTCTATTATAACATGTCCATGCCGTTTTGATTACTATGGCTGTGTAATAGGTTGTTTTGCTTGGTCATTTTTTACTAAAATAGAGCACTTTAAAAAAAATTTCTATAGGTTAATTCACAAAATCTGAATACAAATTAGAACAATTCTTTCCGTTTTCCTCACCTCCCATTATGTTGTACAACGCGATGATAAATACCTCCCTCCCCCTGCACATCCACATTCCTCTGCTTTCAGCCTCTCTCACAACTCTTGGATCTTTATACTCATTCTACAATAATGGTTTTATACGACATTTACCCTTGTGGGACTGTTATTGTTGTTGTTATGTGCCATCAAGTCGTTTGCTACTCATAGCGAACCTACGTACAAGAGCTCTAAACGCTGTTCTATCCTGTGCCAACCTAGCCATCTCAAACACACTTATTCCCACCGATCCAGTCACAGAATCAATTCATCTCATCGAAGGTCTTCCTCTCCTTCACCACTCTGTCAAACATGATGTCCTTCTCCAAGGACCAGTCCCTCCTTGCAACATGCTCTAAGTATGTCAGACGAAGCTTCAGAATCCTGACTCCAAGGAGCATTCTGCCTTCACCCTCTCCAGGACAAATCTGTTTGTTCTTCTAGCAGTTCATGGTATATTCAACACTCTTCTCCAGCACCACAGCTCAAAGGCATCAATTCTCTTTCTATCAACCCTATTCACTGTCCAACTCTCTGATGCATAGCACGTAACTGCGAAGACTATAGCCCGGATCAGGTGCACCTTAGTCGATAGCCTGACATCGTTGCTTTTCAGTACTCTTGAGAGGTCCCTCTCAGCCTACTTTCCCAAAGCAATTTGTCTCTTGATTTCCTGGCACATAACAACAACAGCAACAACAACATTAGACCGTGTTTCACTTATTTTGATGGTATTAAAATAGGTGAATGGTATGACTAGGGAATTAAAGCAGGAGCCTTGAAAAGACAGAGCTGGACTATATTTGTGGAGTGTACTCATACTTACTTGTAAAAGCAACTTTTCAACTGAATCCTGGGAGTTGAAGAGAAATGTGCCATCAAAGAACAATGATGGGATTTCAGACTGAAGAATTATCAAATACTGGGAACCCAGAGGTGAGGTGAATTTTGTAGGCTGGAGAAACTAAACAAACTTTTTTATTATTTATAAAACACAAGGAATATACGAGATGAAGCAGATCAGAGAAATAAATAAGGCCAATATTATTCAAAGAGAAATCTTGAAAAAGATGCAAATGTTTTTTAAGCAGTATTTCAACAGATATTTGTGCCAAATGGTTGAAGTGTCCTTCAACAGATAATTTTTTTAACAAAATATTATATATCCATGTTGCTATTATGTTCTTATATGCTGTCAAGTAGGTACACGCTCACAGCTAGTCCTCTAGCAGGTTTCTGAGGCTATAAATCACACCAGAAAGTGTTGCCCATTGTTCTCCAGTGGAGCAGCTGGAGCTGATGAATTTGAATCCAGTGCCTTTGAGTTAACAGTTCAACTTCTTGCCTATTAGATTACCAGATCTCTCTGATAGAGCTATACAGTGGATTATTATTTAGTAATAAGGAGAAATTAATTCTTGATATAAGTGACAGCATAAACAGAGTGTGAAACCATTATGTTGAGTAAAATAAATCAGAAAAAAAGGCAAATATTGTATGACTGAATTTCCATCAACCATTCAGAATAAGCAAGTATATAAAGATCCAAGGTGATAAATAATTTTAGGGAGCTCTGGTAGCCTAGTGGCAAGAAGCTGCTCTCC
Source organism: Elephantulus edwardii (assembly GCF_000299155.1). Classification (NCBI taxonomy): domain Eukaryota; kingdom Metazoa; phylum Chordata; class Mammalia; order Macroscelidea; family Macroscelididae; genus Elephantulus; species Elephantulus edwardii. The sequence goes on along the minus strand of NW_006399793.1, from coordinate 9,633,176 downwards.
AATTCCAAAGGCATGCAGTTTGAACCCACCAACTGTTCCACAAGAGAAGGGTGGGCAATGTCTTCCTGTGTGATTGACTGTGTCTGAGAAACTGCCAGAGGGTCAGCAATGGGTTGATTCTGACTTGATGGTACATAACAAGGATAAGGGTTAGATAGATGGGGAAATGGAGAAGTACTGATTAATTATTACTTAATGTTAGTTGTTGTTGTTAAGTGCAGTAGAGTCACAGGCGATTCATAGTGACCCTATGAAGGAGAGTCCTCTACGCTTGGGTGCCTTTCATCCTCTCTCCAAGTTCATAGGGTTCCCGGAGGCAAGCTATTATGGAAGTGGACGCCACTCCTCCTTCCAAACTTAATGTTTAGAGTGATAAAAAAATTCTGGAAATAGATATTATTGATATTTATTGTAAAAAATCATAACTAATGTCAATGAATTATGTACATAAAATTGCTAAAAAGACAAATTTAAAAATCGTATATATTTAATAACTGAAACCAAAGCCACTTTAGACAAGCGAGTAACATGATCATACTTACTTTACAATTTTCACTCTTCTATCTGCAAAATAAATAGAGAAGTGTAACAGTAGAAGCAGAAACACTACTAGTAATTGCAGCTTTCCAATAAAAGGTGGTCTGAAAAAGGGTAGTGAGTATGAGACAAGGATGAAAAGAACTGATTTGGAAGAACCATAAACTGATCAGTTGGAAGTATTTGGTAGCATAGCATATAAGAGACAGAATAAGGATAACTGTTGCTGTTGTTGTTAGGTGCCATCAAGTTGAGTACAACTTATAGTGACTCTATAAACAATAGATCCTGTCCTATTCTGTGCCATCTTTGTACTTCCTGACATAGTAGAACCCATTACAGCAGTCACTGTGTCAATCCATCTGGTCAAGGGTCTTCTTCTCCTTCACTGACCCTCTACCTTTCCAAGAATAATGTCCATTGTCAAGGACTAGCCCCCTCCTAGCAACATTCCCAAAGTATGTGAAGTGAAGTCTCATCATTCTTGCCTTCAAAAGCTGTTTGGCAGTCCACGGAATGGTCATCACTCTATTCAAACACCACAGCTCAAAAGCATCAATTCATTATCTGTCTTCCTTATTTATTGTCCAGTTCTAAGAGCATAACAAGTGACTGGAAAGACCATGCTCTCAATCAGATGCTCTTTTTTCCTAAAGCTGACATCATTACTTCTTAGTAATTTGCAGACTTTCCCAGTGCAATATGTCTCCTGATTTCCTGACTCCTAGTACCAACTGTGTTAATTGTGAATCCAAGTAAGATGAAGCTATTGACAGTTTCAATCTCTTCTCCATCCTTCATGATGTTGCCAATTGGTCCAGTGGTAAGAATCTTTTTTTTTCTTGAAATTGAGATGCATGCAATCCATACCGAAGGCTACAGTCCTTTAATTCTGCAACCAGTGTTTCAAGTCCTCCTAGTGTTCAGCAAACAAGGTTGTGTCATCTGCATAACACAGGTTATTAAGGAGAGTGGCAGAAAGAGAGACAGGCTCCAGACCCATGGGAATTATGAATTCAGTTTTGGTGTGTTGAGATTCAACAGAGTTCTGTTGGCTTAGTCATTGGAAGTTACTTTGCTAATCCAAAGAGCATGCCTCTGACAAGTCAAACCCATCACTGATTCATAGAGATAAAGCTGGGAAATTTCCTCCCTTGTGATTTACGACCTCAGATAACTGGCAAAGATCTCTGATGAGATCCAGATCTGAGAGCAATGTGTTGGATTTTATGATTTTGAACAAATTTAGAAACCCTAAGAAGTATGCATGAAGCTATTAAATAAGCATTTAGGAGATATTTAAGCTGACTTTTCTGTATAGATTACCCATGAAGGGCTATTTCTTATTCATTCTTCTGAAATACAATCACGCAGAATCTCAATAGTGACTGAACTGACCTCATCTTATGTATTTCCATAGCAGGAATGTTTGTCAATAACTCTTAAGCCACTTGACAATTATTTTCTATTTCTATACTTGAAGAAGGAAAAACAACTGTTTCTTCCTCTTTTTCAATTTTTAAAACATAGGAATAATGCCTTCTTTCTTGCTAGATACAATTCTAAATATAATAGTTTCTTCTTGTTGGGGGTTAATCATTAATCATTGGGTTGTATAATTTGATGGGTGGGGGAGTGAGGGAAATGAAAAGAATTTGTTCAAATTTGTATTTGAATTTTGTAAATAAACTACTAGGGAAAAAATAGTTTCTTGTTGTTATATACCATTGTGATACCTGGAACTCATAGCAACCCTATCTGCAATTGATCTGATCCCTTCCCAATCCTGAGCCAGTCTCACTGTCTTCAACACACCTATCCTCATTAACCCAGATACTGTGTCAATCCACCTCATCTGGGGTCTTCCTGTCCTGCACCGTCCCTCCACCCTTCCAAGCACAATATCTCTTCCATCCTGGCCACGTGTCCAAAGAGTGTGAGATGGAGCTTCAAAATGCAGTCTCATAAGGACAAATGCTGCATAAAACCATTACGGTAAAAATAGAAGGATAACTAGTAAAATATGTATGGGAACGCAAGAAGGGGGAAGGGCTGAGGATGAATAGGTGCAAAACCACAGGGTTTCATAGTTTGGTGGGTAAAGGGAGGTAGGGAAGAAAATGAAAAGTATCTGGGTGAGAAGATAGGGTAATGATAGGCAATGTATAATGGTGATTAATTTTATACAATATAAGATATGAGAAAGACTGTATGAAATATAATGTGAATGAAAAACAGTATGAAATGCACCGTATAAGAGCTTTGTAAGCAAACCAATTAAAAAAATCCTGGCCTCTAAAAAGCAACTTGATTTTACCCTCTCAAAAGACAGACTAAATTTGTCCTCTTGATCATCCATGGTATGCTCAGTACTTCTCTCTAGCACCACAACTCCAACATATTGATTCTTCTTCTATAATCTTCTGTCATCTTCAATAATTGTTCAGGTTGCTGATGCATAGCAAGTAATTGCAAAGATCATGTCCTGAATCAGGTGCACCTTAGTCTCTAGACTGACATCATTGCTTGTTAGCATTTTAGAGAGGTTGATGACAACAGATTTCTCTAATATAATTCTTCTTTTGAGTAGGCTGTCTTAATAAATGCTTATTGGATTGAATCTGGACTACCACATCAAAGATGCATTTTGCATCCTAAGCAATAGGTTTTAGGCTGGAGTCAGACTGTTTAGGGTATTCTATGTTCAGACAAGAGTTTGAATTTTTTGCTTTTATTTTGAGTACCACTCTAAGTTTTTCACCTGATTATTGATGTAAGAAAAACCTTATAATAACTTATGTATGTTTTACTGGGTATATATTTTATAGTTCTAAGTGTTTATTTCAATGAAATAAATGGATTGAATTTTGCACAATGACTTACTCATTTCAAATACGTTTTTTAAGAGACATAAACTCAGGTTTTATACATGGATTTCACCTGATTGTAAGTATAGAAATAAGATCTATTACATCTGCGGAAAGAACTGCTGCAGAAGCTCAGTATCAGCTGTGAAAACTGGGCCAGGAGCTGATTGTGGAACAGACCACCAACTACTCATATGCAAGTTCAAGCTGAAGCTGAAGAAAATTAAACCGAATCCACGGAAACCAAAATATGGCTTTGAGTCTATCCCACCTGAATTGCAGAACCACCTCAGGAACAGGTTTGAGGCTTGAACACTAATGAGCAAAGACCAGATAAGTTGTGGGAGGATATCAAGGGTATCATCTAGGAAGACCTCACAGAGTCATTGCAAAGACAAAAGAGGAAGAGAAGATTAAAATGGATTTCAGAAGAGACTCTG
>NW_006399793.1:9611344-9628952 GCF_000299155.1 Elephantulus edwardii | reverse complement strand
CTATGGTGCTGAAGGAAGAAGTTCAGGCTGCTTTGAAGGAAATAGCAAAAAATAAGGTTACAGGAATAGATGGTACAACAATTGACATATTTCACCTAACAGATGCTGCCCTGGACATGCTCACCAAGTTGTGCCAAACAATCTGGAGAAAAACCACTTGGCCAACTGACTGGAAGAGATCTATATTTGTTCCTATCCCAAAGAAGGGTGACCCAATTGAGTGTGGAAACTACAGAACAATCTCATTGATTTCACATACTAGCAAGATTCTGCTGAAGATTATCCAAAAACAACTGGAACAACACAACAACAGAGAACTGCCAGAAGTCCAGGCTGGGTTTAGAAGGGGTCGTGGTACTAGAGATATTGTAGCTGATGTCAGATGGATCTTAGCTGAAAGCAGGGAATACAAGAGGAATGTCTATCTGTGTTTCATTGAATGTGCAAAGGCATTTGACTGTGTGGACCATAACAAACTATGGCTGACTCTGAAAAGAATGGGAATCCCAGAATACTTGTTTGTGCTAATGCGAAACCTATACATGGACCAAGAGGCAGTCGTCAGAACAGAGCAGGGTAAAAATGCATGGTTCAAAATTGGGATTGGTATACTCCAGGCAGTGTCCTGTCTCCATATCTTTTCAACTTGTATGCAGAACTTGTATGGGCTCTATGAGGAGAAATGTGGGGTCTGGATTGGTGGAAGATCTATCAACAATCTGCGTTATGCAGATGACACAGCCCCACTTGCTGAAACTGAGGAGGATCTGAAGCGCCTGCTGTAGAGGGTCAACAACTGAAGCCTTCAATATGGATTGAGGCTCAATTTCAAGAAGATAAAGATTCTCTCCACTGGACCAATTGGCAGCATCAGGATAGATGGTGAAGAGATTGAGATTGTTCGCAGCTTTAGTTTACTTGCCTCCAAAGTCAACACTCTTGGCACCAGTAGCCAGGAAATTAAAAGACAAATTGAGGTGGGAAAGTCTGCTGTTAGGGGCCTTTCCAAAGTTCTGAAAAGCAATAGTGTGTCTCTCCGAGACTAAGGTGCATCTGATACAGGCCATGGTCTTTGCAATCACTTGTTATCTATCAGAGAGTTGGACAATGACTAGGGTGGATAGATGGAGAATTGATGCCTTTGAGCTGTGTTGCTGGAGAAGACTATTGAGGGTACCTTGGACTGCTAGGGAAACAGATTCATCCTGGAGAGGGTTAAACTGGGCGGCTCCTTGGAGGCAAGGATTCTAAGGCTTCATCTAGCATACTTTGGATATTTTGTAAGGAGGTACCATTCAGTCCCTGGAGAGGGACGTCATGCTTGGGAGGGTGCAGGGACAGCGCAGGAGGAGGAGGCTCTCTGTGAGGTGGATTGATTCAGTGACTGGGGTTTTCGGGATGGCTGTATCAGAGATAGTGCAATTAACACAGAACAGAGCAGTTTAGGGCTGTTGTATATAGGGTCGCTATGCCTCACAAGTGACTTGATGGCACATAACAACAAGAGGTGTTTATTGTTCCAAAGATTTTCTTAGACATGGACTTTGATTTTTTCATGTGACTGGGCAGGAATATACAGATAGACATGTCAGTCTATTCACAAAAGGATTAACTATTTATGTTATTAAATTGAACAGACTCAGCAGCATATATGGAGAATTTCACCATCAGCAACAAAGAAGTTGGAATGCATGACTCCTTCAGGATTCAGTGATTCTTGCACTAGCTAGACCTATAGCAGAGGCAGCTATAGCTGCAGTGAGTACTAGAGACCTGACAGGAGACAAAGCTGACTTTGGGACCACTACTCCATGGAATCAGAGATAGAAGTTTTTGCTGAAGTTTAATGTGTTGGAGGACTGGAGAGGGGAGTGGTGAAAGTCATAACCAGAAGGACTAAGAGGATTATACCTTGGCCTGAAGCCAGAAGACTGAAGGTTGAGGTGCCTGTGAACACATTTTAGAAGCTATCCTGATTGTGTTAGTGTATCTTGCTGCCACCTGAGTTATGATCTTTTGACTTCAAAGACATCAGGCTGAAGACTAAGGTGCGCCTAATCCTGGCCATGTTGTTGTTGTTGTTAAGTGCCATCAAGTGCTTGCAATGCATAGCAACTCTATGTCCAACAGCCCTAAACTCTGCTCTGTCTTGTGCCAATTGCACTGTCTCCAATACATCAATCATGAGTACCCAGTCACTGAATCAATCCACCTCATAGAGGGCCTTCCCCTCCTGCCTTGTCCCTCCACCCTACCAAGCATGATGTCCCTCTCCAAGGACCGGTCCCTCCTTACAACATGTCCAAAGTATGTTCGATGAAGCCTCAGAATCCTCGCCTCCAAGGAGCCGCCCAGTTTAACCCTCTCCAGGATGAATCTGTTTGTTTTCCTAGCAGTCCATGGTATTCTCAATACTCTTCTCTAGCACCACAGCTCAAAGGCATCAATTCTCCATCTATCCTCCCTAGTCATTGTCCAACTCTCTGATGCATAACAAGTGATTGCAAAGACCATGGCCTGTATCAGATGCACCTTAGTATCGGAGAGAGACACTATTGCTTTTCAGAACTTTGGAAAGGCCCCTAACAGCAGACTTTCCCATTGCAATTCGTCTTTTAATTTCCTGGCTGCTGGTGCCAAGACTGTTGAGTGTGGAGCCAAGTAAACTAAAGCTGTGAACAATCTCAATCTCTTCACCATCCATCCTGATGCTGCCAATTGTTCCAGTGGTAAGAATCTTTGTCTTCTTGACATTGAACCTCAATCCATATTGAATGCTGCCATTCTTGACCCTCTTCAGCAGGCACTTCAGGTCCTCCTCAGTTTCAGCAAGCGGGGCTTTGTCATCTGCATAATGCAGATTGTTGATAGATCTTCCACCAATCCTGACCCCACATTTCTCCTCATAGAGCCTAGCCTCCCGGATAATCTCTTCTGCATACAGGCTGAAAAGGTATGGTGACAGGATCCGGGCCATAGTCTTCACAATTGCATGCTATGTGTAGGAGAGCTGGATAGTGACTAGGGATAATGGAAAGAAAATTGATGCCTTTGTGTTGTGGTGCTGGAGAAGAGTGTTGAATATACCATGGACTATGGGAGAACAAACAGGTTTGTCCTGGAGAGAGTGAAAGCAGGCTGATCCTTGGAGTCAAGGATTCTGAAGCTTTATCTGACATATTTTGAACCTGCTGCAAGGAGGAACCAGTCCTTGGAGAGGGCCATCATATTTGGGAGAGTGGAGGGACAGCACAGGAGAGGAAGACCCTTAATGAGATGAATCGATTCAGTGATTGGGGTAATGGGAGTGGATGTGTCAGAGAAAGTGAAGTTGGCACAGGATAGAGAAGGGCTTAGGGCTGTTGAACATAGGGCCACTAAGAGTTTCAGGTGACCCATAGGCACATAACAATAACAACAACATTATGGTTCTGTGTCATATTTGGTTGAGTACAAAGGGATTTCGGAGTGTGGAGCACAAGTCTAAACTCATGGGAATTGGTTTTGTGTTGTGGATGCTATTGATGGGAATAATTACTCTTTGTAGAATTTGTAGAGGTCAGAAATAACCATCCCCACATAGTTGTTGCTCTTTTTACATAGTCCTTTACTCATGAATCGCAGATCAAAATTACGTGTAATTTTGGAAGTTATAAAATCCATATAAAAGCGAGGTATTGAATTCTATTTTCTTCCCTAAGCAAATGTCTTCTTTTTCATTACTTTTGTATAGATTGCTAGTGTTGTCTAATATATTTCAATTCATGTTGTTGTTGTTGGGTACTGTCTAGTTAACTATAGCGCATAGCCAAACTATGAACAATAGATTAGAACCTTGCTCTATCCTATGTGTTCCAAAGACCATATATGACATAGTAAAACTGCTTCATTGAATTTTCTAGACTAGAATTTTGTTGGATAATACGGTCCGATCTTTTCCTTCTTTAAAGAGCTGGTGAGTTTAGAGAGTTGATATTTCGGTTAGCAGCTTAATGCTTAATCATTGTGTCACCACACTTCTTTTTGAAAAACATAGAAATGAAAGAAATTTGCTTTGGTTCTGTAGAAAGTGTCCTCTATTAGAGGGTCTTCTACTTATTTACTATTTTTAAAATATTTACATCTTAATTATATCTTCCATAAACTTAGGTAGCTGAATTAAATTGTCTAAAATCTCTTAGGACCAAACCATTTAGTGAAATTATACCTAAACCACTGAAGATGAAACTATTCAATAGTTCTTTCCTAATTCAAATTCTGTTATTCCTTAGTCTTCTGTTAGGTTTGATATATTTAAATTTGATTTACCATTAACCTATTTTAAATATGTGTTAAAATCTGGAGCAAACTGAGCTCTAATAAAATCTTCACTAAGAGCACTAATTATAATTATTACTTATGAAAGAGCACAATTGTACTTTAAGATTCCCATTTTATTATTTTATTTCAAAAATTCTGTTAATATGACTCAAAGTAAGGCAATGGTTTACAGTTCTAATTGAAAAGTTCAGAATGATTATCAGTAATTCAATAGATTTCCAAATGAATATTAAATTTTATACTTATGAAATGTATTATTTCCTTGTTTAATTGAAGGAATGATAACAGACCATTATAAAAATCCTATTGTAAGTGGTGTGCATTATGAATTAATCACACAGATGATAATAACTTGTTACTATCTACAGCTTCATTTTGATATGCCAAACTGTCATAAAAATGACTTCATCTTCATCAACTCTAAAAAAATAATTCAGTCATCTTTTGTGAAACTTCTAAAGGCTATCATTTATTACACAAACTGCATGCAATATAAATAAAGGCAATAGTATAATGAGTGTTTTGTTAGAATTTCTCAGATTTCAGATATTCTTTAAACATAAATTTGTCTAGCCTGCATTATTCAATAGCATTTTATATAATGCTGAAACCATTTAAAGCAAAAGCCAATGGCTGTATGTGGCTATTTATCACCTAAATTGGGAATGTTGTTATAATGTACCATCAAGCTGGAACTGACTCATAGATGGCCTTCAGAGGGTTTTCAGAAATTGTAAATTCACTAAAAGAGAGTATTCCTCTTTCTCCTGTGGAGTAGATGGTTTTGCAAAGCAACTCCTCACCAATAAGTTATCAGAGCTCTGAAATAAGTCTATTATTACTGAAAAACTATATTTTATTTCAATTTTATTGTTTTGTATAGGAATTTAAATAGCCTATACAAATACAATAACTATAAGATATTGTATTGAATGGACAGTTCATATATTCAGAATCAGGTACACAGAAATCAAAAGATAAATTGCATTGGAAAAATCTGCCATCAGGAATCTTTCCAGCATGCTAAAGAGGAAAGATGTCAGTGCGGTGACTAAGGTGTGACTGCTCCAGGCCATGGTCTTCACAGTTTCTTACTATGTACCTGAAAGCTGGACAATGACAAAGGATGACAGAAGATTTGATGCCTTTGAGTTGTGGTGCTGGAGTAGAGTCTTGAATATACCGTGGACTGCCAGGAAAATTAACAGGCTTGTCTTGGAGAGGGTGAAACCAAGTTGCTCTTTGGAGGATTTTGAAGCTCTCTCTCACATATTTGGGTATTTAGCCAGGAGATATCATACTTGGAAGGGTGAATTGATGGTGTAAAAGAGAAAGACCCCAGATGATATGGATTGGCACCGTAAATGGGGTAATGATGATAGCTGTGTTAGAGATAGTGAGACTGGCTCAGAAGAGCACAAGGTTCAGAGCTATTGTGCATAAGAAAGCTAGGATTGGTAGGTGACTTGACAACACATGAAAAACCACAATAGCTCTATGATAAGCAACACCATAATGGATGGGAAAATGATTAATATTGTCCATGATTTCATCTAACTTGGATCCACAACCAACAACCCTGGTATCAGCAGTCAAACAGGAAAAAAAAAGATGCATTTTATTGGGAAAGTCTGTTTCAGGGACCACTCCAAAATACTGAGGGAAAGATTGGGTTAATTTAAAGACCAAAGTATGCTTAATTTGGGCCATGGTCTTTTCAATCACTTGCTATATAGTCTGAAAACTGGGCAATGAATAAGGATAACAGAAGAACAATTGATGCCTTTGAGTTGTAGTGTTAGGGAACGGGACTGAATATCTTCTGGATTATCAAATTAATAAACAGAAGTATTTTGGAGAGTGAGAAGCCACAGTGTTCCTTGCAGGAAAAGATTACAGAGCTTTATTTATAAGACAGACTCTTCCTTGTTGGTGGACATCATGTGTGGAAAGGTGGAGGGATAGTTCAAGAGAAAAATATTTCAACCAAGTGGATTGACATGAGGATTGCAGCATTAGGATTGAGTGTGTCAGAGATTATGAGGTAGGTACGGTATAGGACAGGGTTCAGATCTGGTATTCCAAGGGTCTCAATGAGTTGAACTTGATTTTATGGCACTTAATAACAATTATGACAAATAAATGAATAATTATTAAATAAGTTGCCAACCAAAACATGTTATTGACTTACTTGTTCTGTTTAATTTTGGTTTTCTTTTTATAGAATCAGTTTTCTTTTCAACCAATTCCAACTTGATACAAAACAAAGGCAAAGGTTAAGTTTTAAGTAACACTTTAAACTTAAAAATAAGACCTGCTATTTTTCTAAAATCCGGTCTTCAATCTTTGGTGTTTGATTCCTCAAATCAATTCCTAAAATGATCTTGAAATTCAGATGGAATAGATCCAAGGTCATATCTGGGATCCTGTGGGCTAATTTGAATTTTCTTCAGCATCAATTTGAACTTGCATATGAGTAATTGATGATCTGACTCACAGTTCGCCCTGGCCTAGTTCTGACTGCCAATATTGAGCGTGTCCAATGATTTCTTCCACAAATGTAGACAATCTGATTCCTATGCAGCTCATCAGGTGAGATCCATGCATTAAGTCATCTTTTGTGTCTTTTTAAAAAGGTATTTGCAATAAATGCAACATTGTAAATACAAAATTCAATCATTCAATTTCCAACCTCATATCTAACACCAAGCCCATATTTTCCAACTACTCTTCCTTCTTCACTGTTTCCAACTTTTGCATTCAGTCATGAGTTATTATTAATACAACTTGATTACATATTCGGTCAATGCCAGACTGTAAGATTTGATAAAAATTCTCAATTTCTTATTTTTTGGCTGTAATTGTAAGAGCATATATTTGAATAATAGTTATATTAACAGGTTTTCCTTGTATGTGTATGGATAATATTCTATCACCTTTCAGGATAGGACTTGAAGTTGATTTCTTTACTATAACACCATTCTTCTAATTTTCCTTCCCAGCATAATATATCATATGATTATCTGATTTAAAATGGCCAAAGCTGGTTCATTTCATCTCACTAATGCTTAGTATGTTGATGTTCATGTGTTCCTTTTTTAATTTTTACAATTTCTAGATTTCCTATATTCAAGCTACATACATTCAATGTTCCAATTATTAAAGGATGTTTGTGATTTTTTTTTTCCACATTTCAACTGACATCCAATCTGGACTCTACCACTACACTATTATAACTATCTGCTATTCTAGTGTTTATAGGGAAGAGGCTGGAGTGCCTTTTGGAGGCAAGGATGAGGGAGGTTCACCTCACATACTTTGGGCATGTTGCTAAGAGAGGCTATCTCCAGCAGAGGGATAAGATGCTTGGAAGGGAGGGAGGGTCAGTGAGGGAGAGGAAGACCCTCAACCAGGTAGACTGACACAATGACTACTGCCACAGGCCCTATTGCATCAGAAAATGTCAAGAAGGCACACGGTAAGACAGGGTTCAGATCTGTTTTGCATAGGGTTGTGATGAGTCACACTTCACTTCATGGCACCTAAAAACAACTTATAAAATATGTGAGTATTATAAGTATCACATATTACATGGAGATACATATTGTACTAAAAGCCTTTTTGTCAAAGAAATATTTCTTGTGATTGTTATAAAATAACTTTGTAGACTAGACTACAGATCAAAGGGGACAGTAATATTATCTGTAAGAGTTTAGATTTGTAGTAGGAGAAAACTTGGCTGTGTTCCTTATGCCTTTAAATCCATTCAAAGCAATTTAAGGTGGAAAAAGTCTAGCAGAAAGAAAAACATATCATATAGCTAGCAAACCTCTGGTGTGAAGGTGAATGGCTTGAGGTATATTCTTCATTTTATATAAATAGTAAAAGGTAAAGAAATAGCTGATTAGGCCTATTATTTAGGATAGTTATTGGTCTAATACTAGTCGTCTTGAAATGTTTTGTTGTTGTTTTTTAAGCCAGTCAAATTCAGCAGTGTGGGGTTGTATACCAACTTCAGTTGAACTAATGTTAATAGTTTCTGATAACCCACTACCATCGGACCAGCCGAAATGTTTTAAAAACGAGATGAAATAATTCCAGTTATGTTGTCTAGCATCTCCTCCTACCATCAGCACACACAACTATTTCAATTGTGTTAAAGTATTAAGTCGCCTGCGACTCAACGGCACTTAACAAGAATAATATCAACAGAGAGAGAGAGAGAGAGAGAGAGAGAGAGAAATCAGCTGACCCAGTGGACAGAAAGCGATGCTACCAAGCCAAAGGTGGGTGATTTTTAATCCGCTGCCCTCAGGCCTGTCTTTCATTGTTTTTGTTCAGACATTCCTCTAGGCCATATAGCCCTGGTGTACAAGTTGCTGTATAGCATTCACTTTTGGTTGTTGTGAGGCTGAACACTGTGACACTGATGTGTCAAATGTGTTAATGATTGGCTACCCAAGGTGGACAGAGAGTGGGGTGGAGCTCCCCTATTAAAACAAGCTTGGAAGGAGGAGTGGTATCCACTTCCATAATAGCTTGCCTTCGGAAATCCTATTAACCTGGAAAGAGGATGAAAGACACCCAAGCATCTAGGACAGTCCTTCACAGGGTCGCTATCTGTCGACTGTGACTCGATGGCACTTAACAACAATATGTAATTTTAAATGAAACACATGTCCTAAAGGTATTCAAGGATCTTGAATCATAAGTTGCTATTGATTAATAAAATATTGTATACATTAGTTGAACATGTGAATGTTGTTGTTGTTAGGTGCCATCAAATCAATGGCAACCCTATGAACAACAGATCAAAACCTCATACTATCTTATACTATCCTCCTGACTTCCGCCATGCTTAAACCCATTGATGCAATCATTGTGCCAATATGTATAGTCCACCTCATAACAAACCATGCAAATAGGGACCTACCATTTTGTACTGTAGTTAAGAACTAGGCTGGTTGCTAAAAGGTTAGCAGTTCAATCCTACCAGCCACTCCCTGAGAGGAAGATGTGGTAGTCAACCTTCATAAAGATTTATAGCCTTAAAAACTCAAAGTGGCAGTTGTACTTTGTCCTATTGAGTCATTATGATTCAGAATCCATTGATTGCAACAATTTGCATGAGGACTGGGTAGACATCAGAATGTACACATTCACCTGCTTGCACCTACAAAGACAAGACAAGCGAAAAGGAAATATTAAAAGCTACACTAGTCCTGTTGTTGTGTGCTGTAGCGTCAGAACTGACACATAGCTGACCCTCCAGTGAGTTTTCAGAGGCCGTAAATCTCACTGGAGAACTTTGCCATTGTCCATGCTTCTCCCATGAAGCAGCTGGTAGATTCCACCCATATGCCTTTGGAATTGCAGCACAGGTTCTTATCATTAAGCCATCCTGAAATTTACATATTTTTCCTCTTTTGTTTATTTTTACATTTCCCTCCTCATGCATTATGTTTTATAAAATCAATCACCAATGGACCTTGCCTGTCATTGCCCAATCTTTTCAGATCCCTGCAGGATATTTAGAATTATTGCCCACTGTCTCAAATAATTATAGGAAACCAGGCTTTCAGTATAGACTCCTAGGAAGAAACTAATCAAACTAGAGGTGTGTTCTTGTTTTGTGTATAATAGTTGTTATATATATTTATGTCTAAATCTATACATCTATATATCTGTATCTTATCTATATCTATATCATCTATATCATCATTTGTATCTATCTACCTGTCTATCTATCTGTTTTCCAGTAGATATGTCATCTATTATACACAAAATAGTTATGTGAGATATATATATTACCACTGGACTTATAGGCAGTGTCATGATGAATGGAGAGGAGACTGAAAATGCCAACAGCTTAATCTTGCTTGGATCCACAATTAACACCCTTGGTACAAGCAGTCAGGAAATAAGGAGAAACATTGCACTGGGAAAATCTGCAGTTGGGACCTTTCCAAATCATTAAGGAATAGAGTTGTCAATTTGAGAATTAAGGTGCATCTAATTCAGGCCATAGTCTTTCAAATTAGTAGCTATGCATATGAGATCTGGACAATGAATGAAAAAGACAGAAAAAGAATTGATGTCTTTGCACAGTGGTGTTGGAGAAGAGCACTGAACATCCCATAGATGGCCAAGAAAACAAACAGATATGTCTTGGAGATGGTGCAGACGAAGTGCACGTCCGGGACAAGAATGATAAAGCTTTGCCTCATATTCTTTGGATATATTGTTAGGAGGTGCTATTCCTTGGAGAGGGACATCATATTGGGAAGGGTGGATGGTCAGCGAGAAAGATGAAGACCCTCAACCAGGTGGATTGACATGGTGACTGTTGCAATGGACTCGTGTGTCAGGAAGGCACAGGATAGGAATGGGTTCAAATCTTTTGTTCATAAGGTGGCTATGAGTAGTACTCAATAGCACCTAAGAACACAACATTGATCTATCTATCGACCTACCTATCTGTCTACCTATCTATCTATCTATCTATCTATCTGCTATTTATCTAATCAATAGATATATCATCTATTATATACAAAGTAAGCCTGTGTGATTATTAAGGGACATGGACACTGAAATTTAGAATAGACAAATTGTGCACATTTAAGTTTCTTATCTATTTTTTAACTTGCTATTAGCTATTCTGTGGGAGAAGGAGGGGCACTCTCCTGGCGTGATTAATTCTGAAATTAATTAATTCTGAAACCTGCTAGGAGGTCAGCTAAGGGTTGATTCCATCTTAATGGTATACGACAACAACATTAACAATCTTTTACTGGTGTAGATCAAAATGATTCTTCTAAATAAAGGGAGAAAAAAGAAAACCCAACTTGGAGCTTATGCAATACCAAGACTTTGGCATCTAAACTCTAGCCTTCCTGAGCCAGTTTTTTGCCCTGCCATAATCACTTTACCTCCGTCAGCAAGTCTTTTTACAGAATCAGTGACCCATTGATAGGTGCACTCATGGTGCATACAGTGCTATTGTTCAGCACTGTGAAATTCTGCCTGCCAGACGGTACCACAGGGAAACGTCATCACTAGCAGGTGGCTGATTTGCCTTAACGTTGTGATACCTATTTCTGGCAAAGATTCTGTCATATCCTTATTTTACCATTTTCTTTCCCTCTGTATTCTTATGAAAGAACTGTTTTTCCCAAAGACTTCCCAGTATTGTAGACCAGAGTTCATTTCTTTGAGCCCCGAGCTTGATTGCCCATCCCTGAGAAATGTCCAAATACAAGAAATTGTAATCATTAAACTTTCTTTTTTTCAGGGCACAGAATAACTAATTGTAAAAATTGGCAGCAAGCCTGCCATTTGAAAGTGAAGAAAACATCTTGTTTTAACATCTGAGCGGGGATTTTTTTTTCTAATCTGTAAACAATTGGACCATATGTAGTGTGAGGGGAAACATGTAGGCTGTGATAGAGCATCATTTAAAGAACCTGGTGTTCAATCACTGTTCTTTGAGTCACTGAAGTAGAAATTAGCTTTTTAAGTTCTGAGTTTTATTCTAATTTCAAAGATAGAATTCTCTCAAAATATCAAACAAAACTAATAATTTTCCAAGTCATTAATGACACAGAGGTAATGAAATTCAAATATTTAATATGCAAGCATATTTTAAGATACCTAAACAGATAACAGATGTAGCCGTGGCTTTTACAGCCTTTGTTTTGGTCTAAAATCTATTTTGGTTCTTCAAAGGTTTGCCACACAATATGCTTCAACTCTTAGGAAGTGATTTTATTTTCTTAAACAAATTCAGTTAATGAATCTAAAGCCAAAGGAAGTATACATTCCAATTAAAATTATTTTTTTAAATAAATTCATATACTTCTCTAAATTTTGTTAAATTTCTAGTTTCTTGTGTATAATATGACTTAACTACTTACAATATGGAAAAATGTAACTTAATATTTTAAAGGTAACTGTCAAAGTCTTCATATTTTATTAATGATACTTGTAAATTATTTTGATTCTTTATGTTTGGTTACAAACACTTTACAATAAAGAAAAAGAAAAAGTTAATTTTAAAAATTATATTTTAAATAATTATAAATGCATAAATCCATAAGATTGTATAAAATGGTATGTTTGAAGCAAAGGCAGAGGAAAATTCTCTGCGTGGTTTGCCATAAACTAGATTGTGTGCTTTATATTAATGCATTTTTCTTTCTGTGCCTTGATTTCCTTTTTTTCTAAAACGAGTTGCTTAAATCACATCAGTGATTTTTATAGGCAGGGGAAATGATGCAAATCAAATCACCTGAAGAACTTATACAAAATGCTGCTGGGGAAAAGTGTCTTCATCCAATACCACTTCTCTTTATCCCCATTACCCCTTAATCACTGCTGGGTAAACAGTGTTTTCCAGTAGAAATGTGTTCTAGCAAAGAATTGTTAACCCAGATAATCTCTCAATGACGGTCTCTTAGATATTTCCGAATATGTAAAAAAAGTCTTATTTGCATGTGCTGTATCTCCACTTTTTCACTTTGCTCCCAAATGTTTTTGATTTGATAAAGATTTGATTGTTTCCATTTCAATAATGTAATGAATAATAGATTGGGTCATTTTGTTATGTTAAGAACATACTTACTGTTGCTTTGCCATAGCTCTTTGCTGACTCCATTGGCTTCCAAGTTCCATGTTTTCTGGAAAGCTGCACTTAGAGGTCCCAGCCAGCAAGATAAATCTGACAAAGGAGTTTGCTACTTCCCAGCTGTAAAAGTTGTACTTACCTTGTTTTCGTGAAGCCAACCTCCGTTTCCAAGGAAACAAGAACAAAAAGGCAGTTGGCAGCTAGCATCTGGGACTTAGAACTCTCACATGTCAATTTCAACTGCTAGCTGCCAGCTCAAACCTAAAAATGAGGGAGGGGGTAGTGGTGTGTGGCAGTTATTAAAATCACCTTCAGACTTGCAGTGCACACACACAAAAGTCAAATAGTTATATTAATCTTCTTAATTTTAAAATAAACTTCGTTTTATAGCAAAATATTTAAGTCTTTGAAATAATGTAACTAACTGAAATTTGGCTTAGAACTTAAAAATAATTGAATACAAACTCACATTTTATTTTAACCAGTATGATGCTACATATCATCTTTTCACTTTTTCTTTTCACTAACTTTAAATAAATTCCTTTCTTTTTTGTTTTGTTTCTCTTTACTTCAGTGGCTGACTTTTTTGGTGTTTGGTTTGTTTTAGGAAAGGGTGTATTCATCGTGTTTCCCTAAGGAAACACTTTGTTCAAGTATTTACATTTCTAAGATATCTTTATTATTACTTCAATTTTTGTTGTTTGTTTTTATTTTTTGCTGCGGTTTTAAAGAAAATAAAGTTAAGGCATTTTAAACATGTAACACAAGTACTTTAGATTTCTAGAAGTAATTTTTCTGTTAGTGAATAATTAACAGTGGCCTTCGAAACATGATTTGAATTTGAAATGTGAGGTTGACAAGAATATTGAATGGACTGCCAAAAGAACAAATTAGTCTTGGAAAAACTGTAGATAGGATATTCCTTGGAAGAGTGCCTATCTCAAATGTTTAAACATTTTATCAGTAAGGCCCTATTCCTATAGGAGAGTATTAAGCTTAATAAATTTGTAGTAGTAGTAGTTGTTGTTGTTGTTATTGTCAAGTGTCATTGAGCTTGGTATGACTCGTAGTGACACTGTGAACAACAGATCTGAATCTTGTCCTCTCCTATGCCATCCTCATCAACTCTGATTAACTTGAACCTATCGCTGCAGTCACCGCGTCTAACTATCTCATTGAAGGTTTTCTTCTCTTTGGTTTACTTCTACAAGTATGAAGTTCCTTTCCAAGGAAGAGACTTAACAAAAAAGAAAACTTTCAATGAACTGGACTGACATGGTGAATGCGATTATAGAGAAACACAGAAGGTGTTGTCAGGATAGTGCAGGACCAGGTAATGTTCTGTTCTCTTGTACATAACTTTGCTATGGATTGGGATAAACTGTGAAGCATCTGACAAAAAATAGTAACAAGATAGTGTTTGTTTCCCTTACTATAAATTCTTGTCTGTTGCTGTGATGGCAAGTATCCGAAAGATAATGCCAAACATCAGCAACGTATTTGACATCAGCATGTATACAAGTTTTACATGGTACATAGGTCGCAGTGGAACTTTCAGTCTAAGAGAGACTTGGAAAAAAGTCCTTCTAATTTACTTCTGAAATAAGCCAGTATAAAAACAGAACATTATCGTACTTGCTTGCTTTGGACAGCTAGTCAGGAGGAAATGATAACTGGCTTGGTAAGTTAGGGCCCAGCGAGGCCCAGGATTACTTTCTGTGAAAAGGATTGACATAATACCTTGGACTTTTGGAATAAGATATGCCAGTGAGCATAATGGTGATTATAGAGCCATACAACATTTACTTTTTTTTATACATTGTTTTTGTTGTTATGTGCCATAGAGTGGCCTGTGACTCATAGCTACCCTATGTATTATAGTTCTGAATTCTGCCAAGCCAGTCTCACTGTCTCTGACACAACTATACCCACATTATCCCAGTTACTGTGTCAGTCGATTTCATCCAGGGCTTTCCTGTTTTGTGCTGTCCCTTCACTTTTCCAAGCATGATGTCTCCCTCCAGGAACTGGTCCCGTCTGGCAGCATGCCTCCAGAAAGTGAAATGGAGATTTAAAATTCTTGCCTTCAAGAAGCAGCTTGGTTTTATTCTCTCTAGGATTAATTTCTCCAGCATTACAGTTCAAAGGCATCGGTTCTTCTGTCAACTCTAGTCACTGCCCAGCTCTCTAATGCATAGTTAAATAATTGAGAAGACCGTGGAACTGAATGAGGGACATCTTAGACTTTAGACTGACATCATTGCTCTTCAGTAATTTGGAGAGGTCCTTGACAGCACCTATCAAAACAACTACAAGATATCATTTCACCCCAGTCAGAATAGCAAAATTTAACAGAACAGCAAGTAACAAATGCCAGTGAGGTTGTGGAGAAACTGGAACCCTTATTCCTGTTGGTGGGAGTGTAAAATGGGGCAACCACTATGGAAGGCAGTATAGCACTTTCTCAAAAAGTTGCAAATTAGAGATACCATTTGACCCAGCAATTCCACTACTGAGAATATATCCCAAAGAGACAATACCTGACATCCAAGTAGATATATGCACACCCATGTTTATTGCAGCTTTATTCACAATAGCAAGGAGTTGGAAACAACCTAAGTGCCCATCAACAAACGAATGGGTAGAGAAGCTGTGGTATATTCACACAATGGAATACTATGCTGCATTGAAAAACAAGGAACTCATGCAATATTATTCAAAATGGGTGACCCTGGAGGACATTATGCTGAGTGAAGTATCTCAGTTACAAAAGGACCAATACTGCATGGTGTCACTGTTGTAAAATAGGACTGACATCGGGTTAAGGGTAGACTGAGAAAGATTGGTTCAGTAATGTTTACTGCATTGAAACAAATGAGGAAGAAAACTATTTAGAAGGGATATGTGATTAGGTATTTTTGTCATGAGAGGAGTTCAGAGCTAAGGCTGCACAGTGGAGTGGACCTGGGGGAGGGATTGTTAAACAAAGAAAGAATTTTTCTTTTACTTTTTCAAGAGGGTAGTGTACTGGGTGGGAGGGCTGGGAGGGGAGAAAAGTGCAACAATGAATAAATGGAAAGTAAGAAAAAAAAGTAGAATAAAAAATTCTGTAAAGAAAAAAAAAAGTACTGTCAAGAATTCCTTGTAAGTGCCTGATTGTATTGTGTTTGAGTATATGAATAGAATAAAATCTTATTATGTGAATAAAAAAGAACAATTTGCCTTTTGATTTCTTGACTGCTGGTGCCAAGGGTGTTGATAGTGGAGCCGAGCAAGCTGAAATTATTAACAACCTCAATCCTTCTCCATCAATCATGGTGCTGCCAATTGGCCCAGTGGTGAGAATCTTTGTGTTCTTAATGTTGGGCTTGAATCCATATTACAGACTACAGTTCTTGCTACGGCAAATATTTTAGGTCTTCCTCAGTGTGGGAAAGCAAGAATGTATCATTTACATAATGTAGATTTTTGATGAGTCTTTCTCCAATCCTGATGACACATTTCTTTCCTTAAGGAGGCTTCACATTCCAGCCTCCTGAATGATCTGTTCTGCTTATAGATTGACAAGTATGAGACAAGGCAAAACCTTGACACACTCCTTTCTTGATTTTGAACCATATGGTGTTCCCTTGCTCTATTCTGATGACTGCTTCCTGGTCCACATATAGGTTTCACTGAGCACAGTCTAGTGCTTTGAGATTGTCAATGTTTTCAAGGTTAGCCACAATTTGTTGTGATTCACTCAAATATCTTTGCATGTTGTTGTTATTATTTGCCATCAAGTCACCTGTGACTCATAGTGAACCTAGGTACATTAGCTCTGAACTCTGCCCTACCCTGAACCAATCTCGTTATCTCTGACAAATCTAATCCCATTTCTCCAGTCACTTAGTCAATTCATCTTATCCTGGGTCTTCCTTTCTTATGCTGTCTACCCTTCCAAGAATGATGTTTCTCTCTAAGGTTTGGTCCCTCCTGGACATGTTTCCAAAATATGAAAGATGGAGCTTCAAGATCTTGGCTCCGGGGAGCAGCAGCCTCATTTCACCCTCTCTAGCACAGACTTGTTTGTTCTCCAGGCAACCAACAATATTATGGTCAATACTTTTTCTCCAGAACCACAACTTAAAGACGTTGATCCTTCTATTATCTTTAGTATTGTACAGCTTTCAGATTTGTAGCAAGTAATTGCAAAGATCATAATCTGGATTAGGTGCACCTTAGCCTCCAGACAATCATAGTTGCTTTTCAGTGCTCTAGAGATGTTCTTGACAGCAGACTTACCCAATGTGATTCCTCTTTTGATCTTCTGACTGCTGGTGACAGTAGTATTGATTGTGGAACCAAGCAATCTGAAGTTATCAATAGTATTAATCTCTTTTCCATCCATAATGAAGCTGTCAATTGGCCCAGTAGTGAGAGTTTTGTTTTCTTGATGTTGACCTTTAGTCCATATTGAAGAGTACAGTCCTTGGTGTTCTGCAGCAAACATCTCATTTGCATAGTCAATGAGATACAGATAGACATTCCGCTGGTAATTTTTACATCCAACCAAGATTCATCAGATACTGGTGATAATGTCTCTGGTGCCATGATGTCTTCTAAACCCAACCTGTATATCTGGTAGTTCTTTGTCCAGATGTTTCTGGATAATCTTCAGCAGAA
>NW_006399793.1:9608928-9610004 GCF_000299155.1 Elephantulus edwardii | reverse complement strand
GAAGTATGAGAATGGTACAGGATTTAGAGATGTTTATTGAGTCACTATGAGTCATACTTGACTCTACAACATCTACCAACCAAAAACAGCAGCAACAACAATAACAACTCATAATGGCCTTCCTTTATGGTTTCTCAGACTCTAATTCTTAATGGGAGAAGATGGAGCAGATTTCTACATCTTTCTCCTGAGGAAGCAGTAGGGGACATGCCCAATATATAATGCACTATACCACCAGAACTCTAGTCTGGTCATAACCCAAAATCAGGTTTCAGATAGGTTTCTCTCTCTCTCTGATGCATTAAGTGTTGAGGGGTTTTTTTTAATTTATTTAATAACAAAACATGAAACATATAAGTCATATTTTAATGAAAATTTTATAACCCTGAATATGTAATAGAGGAGTCCTGGTGGCTTAATGGTAAGGATTATGCTGCCAGTGCTAAGGTAAGCAATTAAAATCCATCAAATGCTCCAAAGGAGAAAGATAGGTAATCTCATGTTTTATATACACTGCCTCTTAATATTCACTGGAGAGTCAGCTATGGATTGTTTTTTACATGACAGTACACAACAACAAATACAAAATAATCCAAAGGATGTTGTATTTCTAATCTAAAGTACATGCTTCTCTGAGTTTGCATCTACCACTGGCTTGCAGGGAAAAAAATGGGCAACCTATTCTTGTGCAAATTTGAGCTTCTAAAATTCACTAGAGGCTAAGTTATGAATTGATTTCTACTTTATGGCAAAGAGTATTTGACTCATGACTGGCTAGGACTATATAAAAGCAGCAGAATGAACAGCTTGCTAAATCTATAAATAAGATAAACACCAACTTTTAGTTGATATCATAAAACCTCAAACCTAGATTTGCGATAGTGAAAAATTATATGGGCATAATATTATAGGCATAGGGAAAATAACCCCTCCATTTACTGTAATAAAAAGAAGTGGTTCTGCAGTGAGCTATTTCAGAAAATCACATATTATCAAGAAGTAATGATTGAAAAGAAGACATCAAAGTTGAACTGAAGGAATTGTAAAAAATTTTGTTGTTGTTGTTGTTATGTGCC
>NW_006399793.1:9603450-9607568 GCF_000299155.1 Elephantulus edwardii | reverse complement strand
GCATGATATCCCTCTCCAAGGACCCGTCCCTCCTGGCAACATGTCCAAAGTATGTCAGACGAAGCCCCAGAATCCTTGCCTCCAAGGAGAGCTTGGTTTAATCCTCTCCAAGATGAATCTGTTTGTTTTCCTGGCAGTCGTTTAGTTTCCTGGATGCTGGTGGCAAGAGTGCTGACCGTGAAAACAAGCAAACTAAATCTGTCAACAATCCCAATCTCTTCACCATCCATCACGATGATGCCAATCGACTCAGTAGTGAGAATTATTGTTTTCTTGACATTGAGCCTCAATCCATACTGAAGGATGCAGTCCCTGACCTACTGCAGCAAGTGTTTCAGGTCCTCCTCAGTTTCAGCAAGCAGGGTTGTGTCATCTGCATAATGCACACTGTTGATGAGTCATCCTCTAATCCTGATGCCACACTTCTCCTCGTACATCCCAGCCTCCCAGATAATCTGTTTTGCATATAGATTTAAAATGTAATGAGATAAGACACATCCTTGGAGTACTACCTTCCCAATTTTGAACCATGCAGTGTTTTCTTGCTTTGTTCTGACAACTGACTCCTGATCCAAGTATAAATTTCGCATTAAGCTCCAGAAATTCATAGGATGTGAACTGAAGTTTTTAAGCAAACAGACATAGCCATGGACAAGCTCATTTGTATAAACAAAGAAATTTGGAAGATACTTAGCTAAACACACCTTAAATAGACCCATATTTATTCCCATTCCAAAAGAGGTAATTCATAGCCTCTTCTGGATTAACTGGAGTTGAAAATAATAAAACATAATTTAAATTATAAAAGTGTTTTGAGATAAATTGATTACAAAATGATTACTGTTATTGTGCCGTCGAGTTGTAAGAGACTCATAGCCACCCTATGAATGAAAGTCCTCAACACTTGTGTGACTTTCATCTTTTCGTAAGGTTCATAGGGTGTTCATAGGGTTTCCGGAGGCAAGCTATTACAGAAGTGGATGCCACTCCTGCTTCCAAAGCTTGTTTTAATCAGAACCTCCACCAAACACTGTCCACCATGGGTAATCAGTAATGCATTTGACATATTAATGTCACAGTGTTCAGTTTCATAGCAACCACAAGGTACCTCTGTACAGCAAGTGGACACACCAGGGTTATACGACCTAGAAGAATATTTCACAAAAAAACAATGAAATACAGGCCTGAGGGACGTGGACTTAAAATCACCCACCTTTGGCTTGGTACAACACTTTCTGTCCACTAGGCCAACTGATCTCTCACTGTGTTGATGGTATTGTTGTTAAGTGCTGTCGAGTCATAGGTGACTCATAGCAACCCTATGAAAGAAAGTCCTCAACACTTGCATGACTTTCATCTTTTTGCCAGGTTCATAGGGTTTCTGGAGGCAAGGTATTATGGAAGTGGATGCCACTCCTGCTTCCAAGTTTGTTTTAACCTGGAGCTCCACCAAACACTGTCCACCATGGGTAACCATTAACGCATTTAACACATCAATGCCATAGCGTTCACCTTCATAGCAACCACAGATTACCTCTGTACAATAAGTGGACACACCAGGGCTATACAACCTAGAGGAATGTTTCACAAAAAAACAATGAAAAACAGACTTGAGTGATGTGGGTTAAAAGTCACCCACCTTTGGCTTGGTTCCATCACTTTCTGTCCACCAGGCCAAAAATCCTTTTGTTTTGGCCTTTTCATGCTCTAGTTCAATTTCAGAGATTTTTCTGATATCTCTTTTGGTCTTTTTCTTTCTCCTCTGTCTTTCTAATGACTTTTAGCTTTCTTTAAAGATGATACCATTGATAGTATCCAATGATCATTAGTCACTGAACACTAGTGTTTAATGCATCATGGCTTTTAAATTCAGGTACGATAGACTTAAGGTAGTATTTTGATCTTCTTGAATTTGTTTTTACTTTCTTCCACTTTAATTTGAACTTGCATATGAGTAATTAATGATCTGTGTCACAGACAACCTCTAACCGTGATTTGATTGGTGATAACTAGATTTTCTATTGACTCTTTCCACAGATATGGAAACTCTGACACTTGCACTAAAACATAAAGGGGGGAAAACAGAGACAAGAAAGGATGAAGGAAGAGAGATGACCAAAAGTTTTCAAAAGTGTATTGAGAAGAAAAAAAATATTATAACAAAATGTGCAAACTGTTGGAATTAAAAATTCAAAAGGGAAGCAGATGAGCACTTCTCAAGCTGAAATAAATGAACAATAATTTCAAGCATCTAGTTGCAATGTCAAGAAGACAAAGATTCTTACCACTGAACTAATAGGCAGCATCATGATGGATGGAAAGGATATTGAAACTCAATAGTTTCATGTTGCTTGTATTCACAATTAATACCATTGATACCAGCAGTCAGGAATAAGGAATCAAATTTCTGGGAAACTCATCATCAGGAAAATCTGCAATTAGGGACCTCACCAAATTATTGAGGTGCAATGATGTCAGTCTGAGGACTAAGATGTGTCTCATTCAGGCCATAGTCTTTCCAATTATTTGCTATATATCTGAAAGCTGGGGAATGAACAAGGATGACAGAAAAAGAATTGATGCCTTGATGCTGGTGCAATGGTGCTGGAGAAGAGCACATAACATACTCTTCTTTGGAGGCAAGGATGATAAGGCTTCAACTCACAAGCCTTAGGCATGTGGCCAGGAGGTATTATTCTTTGGAGAAGAAACTGATGCTGGGTAGGGTGGATGGTCAGCCAAGGAGAGGAAGACCCTCAACTAGGTGGATTGGTCTGGTGGCTGCTTCAATGAGGTCTTGTGTGTCAGGAAAGGTGAAGATGGCTAAGGATAGAACAAGGTTCAAATATTTCATAGGCTCACTGAATTGTACTCAACAGTACCTAATAACAATAGTTGCAATACTTAAGTATTAGATGGGAAAATTATTGAATGATGCAGAAATAATCAAAGGAAGAAGGAAATCAAATCCAGAGTCGTTGTATCAAAAATAATTGGCTGACCATAAAACATTTCAGAAAGTAGCAAAGAATTAGTAGTAATAAACAAAGAAGTTCAAAGTGCACTGAAGCATTGTAAAAAAAATTAGGATGCAGGCATTGATGAATAGCAATTGACATATTTCAACAAACTGATGCAGGCCTTGATACATTTACTACTCTATGCCAAGAAATATGGATGGTGATTATCTGGTCAATTGACTGAAAAAGACACAGATTTGTTATTATTATTTTAAAAAAATGTTAGCCAACTGACTGTAGAAATTATCAAACTATCATTCATATCACATGATATCAAGATCTTACTGAAGATTATTAAAAAGTGAGTGGAATATTATGTCAACAAAGAAACTCCTAATAATTGAACTTGATTCAGAAGACATTATAGCATGTAAGATATCATTGCTGATTTCAAATTTATCTTGGTTGAAAACAAAGCACATCATAAAGATGTTAATATGTGTTCCATTGATTACATATAGGTGTTTGACTGTCTAGATAATATCATGGATAGCAATGAGGAGAATAAAAATCCAAGTACATTTCACTGTGCTCTTATGAAACCTAAGCAGTTTCTGAGGAGAACAAAGGACCACTACTGTTGTTTTTGTTGTTGTTATGTGCCATTGAGTAGCTTGTGACTCATAGTGACTATGTACAAGTCCTGAAACCTGTTCTATCCTTTGCCCACTTTACTGTATCTGACACACCTACCCTCATTACCCCAGTCACCATATAAATCCATCTCATCAATTCTCTCCCTCTTTCTTCCTTGCACCTTTCAAGCATGATGCCACTCTCCAAGGACAGGACTCTCCTTGCAGCACACCCAAAGTATGTTAGACAAAGCCTCAGAATCCTTGCCTCCAAGGAGCAGCCTGGCTTCACTCTCTCTAGGACAAACCTGTTTGTTCTTCAGACAGACAATTCGTGGTTTATTCATCATACTTCTCCAGTACCACAATCCAAAGGCATCAATTCTCTTTTCATCATCCGTAGTCATTGTCCAGCTCTTTGACGCATAACAAAAAATTGTGAAGACTATGGCCTGTATCAGGCACACTTTAGTTTCCAGTCTGATGTCATTGTTCTTCAGTATTTTGGAGAGGTCCCTGACAA
>NW_006399793.1:9601025-9602805 GCF_000299155.1 Elephantulus edwardii | reverse complement strand
GCTGCTCCAGTCATTTTTGGATCATTTTCAGCAGAATTTTATGTGTCATATTAATGATATTGTTCGATAATTTCTGCACTCTGTTGGTTCACCTTTCTTAGGAATGTGAACAAATATAGATCTCTTTAAATAAGTCAGGAAGGCCAGGAGGTTGTCCTCCAGATTTCTTGGTACAAATTAGTGAGTGTGTCCAGGGTAGTATTTGTTTGATGAAATATGACAATTGGTATATCAATTCCTAGATCATTGTTTTTTGCCAGTTCTTTTAGAGCAACTTGAACTTTTTCCTTCATCACTACAGGCTCTTGCTCAGATGTTCTTTCATGAAATTATTCTGTGTCAGCCAATACCTTCTGGGACAGTGACCCCTATATTGATTCCATCTTTTTAAAATGATTCTTGGATTATTTAATGTTCTTCCCAAAGCATCCTTTAGTATTGCAACTGGTGGCTTACTTTTATTTTAATTGAGATTTTATGGTGAGATACTATTGTAAGTTTAAAAAGAACTTGGATTTCGAGTCATTCATTTTTGCACATATTCTTCCATGCTCCACCCCAGTTCACGTTTCCTTTGGGGAAAAGGTTCTTTTATTGTTATACAGCACACACACCCCAGACCACTTAACTATGCAGCTCTTATTCTGGACTCCTGTCATACCAATAATACCTAATCAAATATTCCTTTTAGACATTTCTCTCCTTTATCTGTTTCACTGCTATGTACATTATTCATCCCCTCTTTTCATAGTTTTCTCCAATCTACCCTGTCAGTCCTGTTTTATAACAGTGGCATTATGCAGTATTTGTCTTCTTGTGACTGGCATATTTCACTCAGCATAGTGTTCTCATGGTGACCCATTTTGTATAATATGTTATGAGTTCCTTATTTTTCAGTGTGGCATAATATTCCGTTGTGTGAGCACACCACAACTTCTCTATCCATTCTTTTGTTGATGGACACTTGGATTGTTTCCAGCTCTTTGCTATTGTAAACAAAAGAGCAATAAATATGGTTGTCCATATATCTGCTTGGGTGGCCTGGAAGACTTTTCAGGTTGTGGATTAGTGCTTCTAGGGTTGTTCAAAGCTTTTCTTTGATGAAGTTTATAGTCATTGATTTTAGTCCTAGGTCCTTGATCCATTTTGAGTAGGTTTTTTGCATGGTGTGAGGTGTGGGTCTTCGTCTGGAGAAATGGAAGTACATACCTTGTTCATAAGTAGGAAGGCTCAATATTGTGAAAATGACAATCCTACCAAAGGCAATGCACACGTTCAATGCAGTACCAATACAAATATCAACATCATTCTTCAAAGAGATGGAAAAGTCGATCTTCAGTTTCATTTGGAATTGAAAGAGATCTCAAATAAGCAAAGCAATGCTTAAAAAAAGAAACATGGTATGAGGCATCTCATTCTCTGATTTCAAATCCTACTACACTGCCGTGGTGGTCAAGACTTCGTGGTACTGGTATAATGACAGACACATAGATCAATGTAATAGATTTGAGAACTCAGAAATCAACCCATATACTTATGGTCAACTGATTTTTGACAAAGAGATAAAATCAGTTAAGTGGGGAAACAACAGCCTTTTAAACAAATGATGTTGGCAAAATTGGAAAAACCATCTGCAGAAAATTCAAGTGTGGCTTACTTTTGCAGGCAGAAATCGATTGAATATACAGTCAAGATGCAATAATAGTAATAGGTGACTGGAATGCAAAAGTTGGGAACAAGGAAGAAGGATCAGTAGTTGTAAAATATGGATTTGATGACA
>NW_006399793.1:9598710-9599815 GCF_000299155.1 Elephantulus edwardii | reverse complement strand
GAGAAGCATATTGAATATTGAATATTCTATTGCCTAGGTTCTCAAATCTATTCCAAGTCCATCTTGGAGACAACATAGCCAAGGTGTTTAATAGAAGCACATATGGTGAAAGTTCATCTCAAATACTTGGGTCATGTTGTCATGATATGGCCAGGATCATCCTCATAATCTTTGTTATGTTTGAGCCCACTTTTGCAGCCATTAAAACAACCCATTTCATGCCATGTTTTTCTTTTACAATGATTATCTAGCATAACAAGTGTATTATTCTTACCCAGGGATCGATCCCTCCTAGTATAACATACTATGACATGTTTGGAAGCATGAGTGGCATCTACTTCCTAACTAACATGCCTCTAGAAACTCAATGAACTTTGATAAATGTCGATAGTTGTAGAGGGTCTTCAGGCCTTTCGTTCATAGTGTCACTATGAATCATGCTCTACTCGAAGGCCATCAATAACAATAGCAACAACAGTAATATGAACAAAATATGTCGGATAAAGTCTCAACATTTTCACTTCTAAGTAGCTGTATGGGTGTACTTTTCCAGACATATTTATTTGTGATATAGTCAATATTTCTTTTCAATATCAGAATTCAAAACACTAACCTTTATACTTTCCTTATTAATTCCCTATCTTACATATTTTTTTGCCAAATAGAGTCCATTATTTTATCTCTACACAGCAGTATTACAGAGACAGTTATTACACAAACCTTGTTGTGTTTGTGTGTATATTTGAGAACTTGACAATAAGGATGACGTAAGAAGTGTTGATGCCTTTGAAATTTGGCATTGGAGAAGAATGTTGAATATACATGGACTTCCAAAAGAATTAGCAAGTATGTTTAGACAAAGTGAAGCCACAGTATTCTGTGGAGGCAATGATGATAAAGCTTCATCTCATATACTTTGGACATGTTGCTATAACAGACTATTTCTTGGAGAGAGACATTATGCCTGAAAAGGTGAGGAGACAGCAAATGAGAGGAAGGCTCTCAATTAGGTGGATTGACACAGTGACTGCAGGAATGGGTTTGAATGTGTCAGAGATTGTGAGAATGGCAAAGGATAGGAGAGGGTTCAGATCTGTTTTTCTTG
>NW_006399793.1:9596342-9598115 GCF_000299155.1 Elephantulus edwardii | reverse complement strand
CACATAACAACAATAACATACTATGACAGCTTTGGAAGCAGAAGTGCATCCACTTCTTCAACAACATGCCTCCAGAAAATCTATGAACTTAGGGGCTGACTTCACGCCTTTTGTTCATGGGGTCGCTATGACTCGTGCTCTACTTGGAAGCAATCATAAACAACAATAACAACAACAACAATATAATTTTATTGCTGAGAATATTACTTTTTATAATTAGACTTTTTACTTTGAGGAAAAGTCAATAAAAGAAGAATGTTGGAGAGGTGAGGTAGATTTTAAATTTAATGCAATACCTTGTTTCCATGCTTCCAGCCACTTCCTATATCTGTAATGTGTCTATTCAATAGAACTAGTTAGCAATAGACAATTATGTAAGAGTGAGCAGAAAGAGAAAATTTCATTTGAAAATAATTCTAAAATATGCTTAATTATATTTTCTGTGTGCTATTTTACTTAAGCATTTCTGGTGCCATTGAATGTAATTATTTCTGATTCATAAAACCTGTATACATTAACTTTGGATATAAGTTTCAATAGCATTTCTTACCAAACTTAAAAGATTAATGATGTAAAATTACAAACTGAGTGATTTGAGCGATTTCTATCCTTCTTTTTCCCAATATATGTTAAGGGCACTAATGAATGTGAAATGGCCAAAGACAGGCAGCCAGGAGAATAAAAAGAAACCAAGTAACTGGGTTACTATAAAGTGAATAATTAGTAAGTAATGGGAAGTATATCTACATTACGCAACATCAATCTATTGTATATTTTTTTCTATCAAAACTTGCCAGAAACGTACTGAAAATCTATTTTCTGAATTTATGAAAAACTATTATAGTTCATTAATTATAAATGAAAATTTCGACATATGTATTTTATATGAATTGAAAAGAAAAAGTTCTTTCTTTCAGAAAAAGAAGCATAATTATATGATATGAAAAGTATTACTTCAAGTCATCATTTTCCAAACTGTATAAGATATACTTTACATCAACCTGTATCTATTTTATAATGCTATTGTTCAATCATTTCCACTAATCTATCAGGTAACCTTTTTTTGGAACTGGAATAATATGGATTTCTTCTTGTATGTTGGCCAAGTAGTTGTCCTACAGAATTCTTGGCAGAATGTGGTGAGCACATGCATGGCAGCATCTGTTTGCTGAAATATGTCAAATGGTCTTCCATCAATTCCTGGGGCTTTATTTTTTGCCAAGTCCTTCAGAACAGCCTGCATTTTCACCTTCATCACCATTGTCTCTTGATTATATGTTGTTTCTTGAAATTCTTCTGCGTCAGTCAATTCTTTTTGGTACAATGACTCTGTATACTCCTTCCATCTGCTTTTAATGCTTCCTGAATTATTCAATATTCTGCCTAGAATTCTTAAGCATTGCAACTCATGGCTTGTATTTATTCTTTAATTCATTCTACTTAAGAAATGCTGAGTGAATTTGGCCTTTTTTATTTTCTGACTCCAGCTCGTTGCACATTTCATTATAATAATTTTCCTTTTTATCCCAAGTGACATTTCAAAATCTCCTTAACTTTTTTATTTCTTCTCTTTGTTCTGGCTTCTTGGCACTATAGTGCAATTTTCAGAGTATCTTCTGACATCCAGTTTGGTCTTTTCTTCTTCCTTCTTAGTAATGACTTTTTGCATTCTTCATTCTTGATATCTTCCCATAGCTTATCTGGTCTTTGTTCATTAGTGTTCAAGGCCTCAAACCTATTCTTGTGTTGATTTTTAAATTCATGGGAGATAGA
>NW_006399793.1:9594545-9595482 GCF_000299155.1 Elephantulus edwardii | reverse complement strand
AAATTCATCCTGTCTCCATAATTTTTCAATATGTATGCAGAACAGATAATTTAGGAAGCAGGGCTTTATAAGGAGTGTGGCATCAGGATTGGAGGAAGACTCATTAACAACCTATTATATGCAGATGACACAGTCTTGTTTGCTGAAACACAAGAAGACCTGAAGCACATACTGAAAAAAGGTCAAGGACTGTAGTCTTCAATATGGATTGAAGCTCAATATCAAGAAGACACCAGTGGGCCAATTGGCAGCACCATATTAGATAGAGAAGAGACTGAGTTTGTTAGCAATTACAGCTTGTCCAGATCCAAAATCAACTCTCATAACACCAGCAGTCAGGAAATCAAAAGACAAATTTTATTGGGAAAATCTACTGTCAAAAACCTCTCCAGATTGCTGAAGAGCAACGATGTAAGTCTATATACAGAGGTGCACCTAATCCAGGCTTTGGTCTTCTCAAGTTATGCTTCACAGAGTTGGACAATGACTAAGGTTGACAGAAGAATAGATGCCTTGAGTTGTGGTTATAGAGAAGAGTTTTACATATAACATGAACTTCTAAGAAAACAAATAGATCTGTCTTGGAGAGGGTAAAACCAAGTCTCTCCTTGGAGGCTAGGATTTTGAAGCTCTGCCTCACTTACTTTGGGCCTGTGACCAGGAGAGGCCGATCCTTGGAGAAGAACATCATGCTCGGACAGCACAGAAGAAGAAGACCCAGGATGAGATAGATTGATATAGTAACTAGAGTGATGGGGGTTGGTATATCACAATGAATAACACTGGTTCAGGACAGGGAAAGGTTCAGAGGGTCACTATACATTGCAGGCAACTCATTGGCACATAACAACAGTAACATACTAGGATCGATTTAGAGGCAGGAATGGCATCCATTTCCTAAATAACATGCCTCCAGAAACATTATGAATTTGATAAA
>NW_006399793.1:9591999-9593703 GCF_000299155.1 Elephantulus edwardii | reverse complement strand
TTTTAACAACTGTCTGATATCTGAGAAATCAAAGAAATATCAAATTAGACTAATCAGTGTCACTATTTTGCATTAGATCATACATTTTACGAAAATATTCTTGTATTTGATGCTTTATCCTGATGTTATGTTTAATGTTTTATCTTCGTACACAGGGACTCAAGAAATGTTTTTGAATGCATGAATAAATTTTTTAGCATTCTCTGGTTCATAATAACTGTATATTCAGTGTTCAATTTTGTTAGTCAAAATACCAAGTACCTACCTTTTGGAAAGATATATGTTGTATATTTTAAAAGTATTCTGTTAATTCTGGAGTAATTTTGTATGATTTGGGTACAATTCCCTACAGTTCACATTCAGTATGTTTTATATTTTTGCCTTTAGATAGCCTTACT
This sequence comes from Elephantulus edwardii, assembly GCF_000299155.1. NCBI lineage: Eukaryota > Metazoa > Chordata > Mammalia > Macroscelidea > Macroscelididae > Elephantulus > Elephantulus edwardii. Next base: position 9,593,305 of record NW_006399793.1, on the reverse strand, counting down.
AGTAATTCTACATGTATTTATTAGGTTCTGTTTTGTCCATACTACAGGGTCTGAAGTGCAATCGAATGCTTGGCCCATGCTTCAGAAACCTTTGTATTCTGAATTTTGATAGTGTTAGTTTTTATATAAGCATCATTTATACTTAAATTCTTTTAACTTATATTTATTTACCAACTGATTAATATAATAAAGTAGATACTTTTATAATTGTTAGGTGACATTGATATAACTATTACTCAAAGTAAACTTATGAATAACAAATGTGAAACTTGTCCTATCCTGTGACGTCCTCATCATCTTTTATACACTCTAGTCCATTGCTACAGTCCCTATGTAGATTTATTATCTTGTATAAACATCTAAAAATGCTTTAATTTCATAAGGACAAATACTATGTGAGAAGAATAACTAGTAAGATGTGTACAAAAGCATAAAGGAGGAAAGGGAGTGACCAGGAGACAGAGGGTGAGGAGTGGGGGAAGTCATTGGATCACAGAATTTCCTGGGCAGAAGGAGGGGATTAAGGAATTAGGAGAGATCCAGAGGGTATAAAGCAATGGTATTAATTTTATAAAACACTATGTATGAGAATGATAATATGAAACACAATGTGAATGGAGCAATGTGTCAAACACAATGTATATGAATTTTGTATGCAAATCAACATAAAATGAATTGAAAATTAACAAAAATTCATAAACATCCTGCTGTGATGTAGTAAATTTCAATTTATAGCAACTTGTAAGATGGAGTAGAATTGCCTCACACAGAGTTTTCAAGACTATAAATCTTTACAGAAGATGATCATCACATTAATCTCATATAGAACTGTTGTGGATGGGTACCATTAAGTTAGAAACAACATGCGGCTGACACTCTAGTGGGTTTTCAGGGGCAGTTAATTGCATGGGAGTAGAAAGTCCATTTTTCTCTCAGAGAGCAGCTGGTGGATTTGAACTGAATACCTTCAGGTTGGCAGTGCAGCATCTTACCACTAAGCCACATGCCTCTGGTGGATTAGAATTACCTACATCTTGGTTAGCAACATATACTCATGTATCTCAAATACATTTTCAAATGAGATTATGTTGTTGTTTCATTTAAAGAATTTCATGGTTGTTGCTCTATTTGTTTTCCAATTTAATAGCATAGAAAGATACTGTTATTTTTTTCTCCTGAAAAGACACCACATTTTGATACTGAGAAAACCAGAATAGATATCAGAAAAGACCTTGAAAATTTAGCTAAAATGAAGAGAAATCAAAAAGAGGAAAGAACTTTTGAAATAAAAGAGATGAAACAAAGA
>NW_006399793.1:9588129-9589934 GCF_000299155.1 Elephantulus edwardii | reverse complement strand
TCTGGTGGATTTGAACTGCACACCTCTGGCATTGCAGTGCAGCTTCTTGCCACTAGGTCACCAGAGCTTTCTTGAAAATCAATAAGACTATTTTAAAACTTTAAAAACATAAAGCCTCAGGAGTTGATGGAATAGCAAAGTCAAGGCACTTGCTTGACTGTATGAATTATAAATAACATTGAGAAGGACTGGCAAATTATGGATATCACTGAGAAGAATTTTAATCTTAACATTTAATTGTACTTATGTGAATTCTAGACCTAGACCATGACACAATTTTCTGAATAGTACAATTACTATATAGTTCAAAATCAGGAAAAGTATGTGTCAGGACAGTATCCTTTACTGCTGTCTATTGTTTTCTAAGCAAACTATATGTAATGAAGTTTGGAGGGAAATTCAGCAACAATCTGTGTTATTAAAATAATGCAATTTTGCTCTCTCAAAGTGAAAAGAACTTCAAATATTTACTATAGAATATCAAAGACTATACAGTCTTCAATATGGGTTCGTTCTCATTGTTGCTGTTAAGTGCTGTTGAGTCGTAGGCAACTCATAGCGACCCTGTGAACAAAAGTGCTCAACACTTGTGTGACTTTCATCCTTTCTCCAAATTCATAGGGTTTCCAGAGGCAAACTATTATGGACATGAATACCACTCCTGCTTCTAAGGTTGTTTTAATTGGGAGCTCCACCAATCACTGTCAGCCATTGGTAACCATTATCGCATCTGACACATCAGGGTCACAGTGTTCATCTTCATAGCAATCATAAGTTACCACTATAAGGCAAGTGGACACTCCAGGGCTCTACAGCCTAGAAGAATGTTTGAACAAAAACGATGAAAAATAAGCCTGAGGGCTGTGGATTAAAAGTCACTCATCTTGGCTTGGTTGCATCACTTTCTGTCCACTAAGCCAACTGATCTCTCTCTGTGTTGATGCTATTGTTAAGTGCTGTTGGGTCGTAGGTAACTCATAGCGACCCTATGAACGGAAGTCCTCAACAATGAAGTTTATCAATAGAAAGAAAATTAAATTCTTTATTTTTGTATCAACAGGCAACATCATGCTATATGAGAAAAAAGCCTGACGTTGTCAACAAATTCATCTTATTTGGATCCATAAACAATATCCAGGAGACTAGCATTCAAAAATTCAAAAGATACATGGCATTACAAAACCCCCCATCCTGAACCACTGCTCCAGGAACTTCAGTACCAGCGTCAACACCCTTTTGCCAGGAACCGTAGTTCCAATGCCCCATGCCCGGAACTCCAATTCTGACCCAGACACCCTGCGCTGGGAAGAAAGATAGATATTTATGTATCAAATGACAGACTTGCAAAATATATAAAACAAACATCAATTAAACTGAAAAGGAAATAGACAACACTATTATAGTTGTTTGAGACTTCAATACAGAACTCTAAAGAAAAGATAGTACTTCCAGAAAGAAACTCAACACAGACATTGAAGAATTAAACCACTACATAAACTAACTTGATCTCATAGATATTCATAGGTTAATGCAACCCCCAAAATACAATATACGTTCTCCAATGTGCTGGAACGTTCTCCAGAATAGATCACTTTTTAGGACACAAGGCAAGCATAAAAAATTCAAAAGCATAGAAATAATGTGAAGCATCTTCTCAGACAACAATGCTAAAAATTAGAAATTAATAACAAGATAAAGAAGAAAAAACCCCATACATTTGGAGGCTGCACAACACCTTGCTTAAGCAATAAGCAAACACATTAAAAGACAGGAAAATAATGACCATTGACTCTCTAACCCAACAC
>NW_006399793.1:9581140-9585294 GCF_000299155.1 Elephantulus edwardii | reverse complement strand
AAGCACTCAACAAAATAGGAATATAAGGGAATTTCTTGAATATAGTAAAAAGTATGTATGCAAACCTGAGAGCCTATGTTTTGCTCAATGGAGAGAGATTAAATGAACTCCCTTTCAGAACAGGATCTAGGCAAGTATGCTAACTTTCACCTCTCTATTCAATATTGTATTAGAAGACTTAATAATAGCAATAAGACAAGAGAAGGAAATAAGAATTTTCCAAATTAGAAAGGAGGAGGTAAAATTATCTCTACATGCAGATGGTCTGATAGTATATTTTGAAAATCCTAAAGACTAAGAAAGAAAATTATTGGCTATAGTTGACCAATTCAGCAAAGTGACAGGGTACAAGATCAACATACAGAAATAAATTGGATTTCTCTACAGTGACGACAAAGAGAATATAGAACTGGAGCTAAGGAAAATAATACCCATCACAATAGCTAACACAAGTTTAAATACTTGGGAGTAAATATAACAGGAAACATAGGGATGCATTCAGAGAAAATTATAAAACATTACTACAAGAAACAAAAGAGACTTGGAGAAATGGAAGAATATACCTTAGTCATAGGAAGAATATACCTTAGTCATAGGAAGGCTCAATATTGTGAAAATGACAATCCTACCCAAGGCAATCTATATGTTCAATGCAATCCCAGTACAAATATAAATACCATTATTCAATGATATGAAAAATGCAATCTCCAATTTCATTTGGAATGGAAAGAGATCTCAAATAAGCAAATCACCCTTGAGACAGAAAAAAGGTAGGAGGAATCTCAGTCCATGAGTTCAAATCCTACTATACTGCTGTGGTGGTCAAGTCAGTGGTACTGGAACAATGACAGACACATAGATCAATGGAATAGAACTGAGAAACTAGAAATCAGCCCATCTACCTATGTTCAACTGTTTTTTGACAAGGAGATGAAATCAGTTGAGTGGGAAAATTATAGGCTTTTTAACAAATGGTGTTGGCAAAATTAAAAAAAGAAAATCTGAAGAAAACTCAAACAAGACCCACACCTCATATCATACACAAAATCTAACTCAAAGTGTATCAAGGACGTAGAACTAAAACCAAGGACTATAAATATAAACTTCATTAAAGAAAAGCTTGGAAGAACTCTGGAAGCCCTAGTCCACAACATGAACAGATTTCCAAGCATCCAGAACAACGCAAGACCAGCAGAGGGTAAAATATATAAATGGGACCTTCTAAGAATCAAATCTGTATGCACGTTCAAAAATTTCTCCAATGGGGTAAAATGGGAATCCACAGACTGGAAAAAATATTTGGTAGTGACATGTCTGATAAGGGACTCATATCTAGAATTTATAAAATACTCAAGCACCACAGCAAGATAAAGGTAAACAAGCCAATTGCAAGATGGCCACAGGATATGAACAGACACTTCACCAAAGAAGACATTCATATGGTGAACAAACACATGAAGAAATGTTCAAAATCTGTAGCTCTAAGAGATATGCAAGTCAAAACAACTATGAAATATCATGTCACCCCCAGTAAGAATAGCAAAGTTTAACAGAGCAGCAAACAGCAAATGTTGGTGAGGTTGTGGAGAAACTGGAACCTAGAATAAGGCTTAATAAGTCAATAACTGTTGGTGGAGTGCAAAATGGTGCAACCTCTATGGGAGACAGTATGATGCTTTCTCAAAAAGTTGGAAAAAGAAATATCATTTGACCCAGTAATTCCATTACTGGGAATATATCCTATAAAAACCACAACTGCCACCCTAACAGATATATGGACACCCATGTTTATTGCTGCTTTGTTCATAATAGAAAAGAGTTAGAAACAACCCAAGTGCCCTTCAACAAATGAATGGATAGAGAAGCTGTGGTTATATCACAGGAATATTGTGCAGCCCAGAAAAATAAGGAACTCATGGCATATTCTATAAAATGGGTGACCATAGAGGACATTATGCTGAGTGAAATATATTAGTCACAAAAAGACAAATACTGCATGATGCCACTGTTATAAAACAGGACTGACATGGAGGGTGGGGGGTAACTAAGAAAAGGGGGGATAAATAATGTACATAGCAGTGAAACAGATAAAGGAGAGAATTATCTAAAAGGAGTATATGTTAAGGTACTATTGGTATGACAAGAGTCAAGAATAAGAGCTGCATAGTAAAGTGGTTTGGGGTGTGTGTAAGGGGGTGTGTGTGTGTGTGTGTGTGTGTGTGTGCTGTGTAACAATGAAACTACTTTTTTCCAAAGAAAAAAGTAAACTGGGGTGGGGACAGGGAGGAAAGCATGCAACAGTAAATGACTGGAAATCCAAGTTCTTTTTACACTTACAATAAAATATCAATTAAAAAAAGAAAGGAGTTGAGTTTATTGGAAAGGTTTTACCTTTGTCGTGGTACTACAGAATGATTATAGACAAAGGTTCCATGAACACATGTTCATCTAGGTGTACACTGTTTTGTTGACAGAATTCCCCATATAGTAACATGTTTGCTTCTATATTAGTTAATTATTTTTCTACAGTAAAGTGCAAAAGTAAAAAAAAAGTCTCAGCAAAGATGCTTCAATTAATTTAAAATACACAATAATGGGCTCTAAAATAACAACTGCATTTTAACTAGTAAGTTCATTAAACATTTCCTAAACTCATAACCATTATTTTGCTTAGTCAGATGTTTTCTCAAAGGAGAGTTCATTCATTTTTAACTGCTTAAAATACATGATAAATGAAGCAATTTTCTTTTTTATTTACATTTTACCACTGGTAATATTTTATTAAAACCACCACCACAAAATAACATATTGTGGCTTTAATCACTGCTTAGTTTCTAGGGCAATGCTTTGTTTTACATTTAAAACTTTACTATCCTGTTTGCAAATGATCTAGAACGAAAATGAGATGTTACTAGAAATCACTAAACTATTTTGTTAGAAAACTCACATATTCTCTATATGTAAACATGCTCGCAAGCATAAACATGTATTAGAGATTTCTATTCTATAATAATAGCTTTTATTAGTGCTAAATTAAACTTGTAATATGGCAGTGGACCTGTGAATTTTACCTTTCAATAATCTATTTCAATCTTGTTTCAGAATATTTGAGATTACTGAAAAAAATTAATATAAACATTTGTTGTCATTCTAAAATAAAAACAATTAGTGACCTTTTTTTTACTATGCTTTAAAAAGATAGCAAGTAAAGATAAAACCAGAATTGATACTAGAAGAGATATTTCAATTTCTATTTAAAAGTAAACTAACTTAAGAAAATTGGAAAAATTATAAAGCAAACAAGTTAAATATAAAGTTTAAAAGGGGAGCTTTAAAGATAGTGTTCAAACAAAATATTCAAAATCTGGATTTAGAAAACCAAAATGGAAGAGAATTCTCAGTATTTCTCAACTGAAGAAAAATAATCCAAGTCACAAGTTGCAATATTGAGGATTCTACAGAAAAACAATTTGCAAACAAAAATTATTGAAATAACCTGCCTCATTTCTGTCATCAAGACCAGCTTTTGCAATTAATTAGTATTTTTATTATTTGCAACATTTCTATTCTAATCAGAAGTTATTATTGAGGTATTTTCAATAAATGTTTCATTATACTACAAAATCTTTAATGTCTGCATCTTTTTTAATTATTAGTGAAAAAAATCCTTATCATTGGACCTATATAATGATATATGAAGAAAAAATTGTCAACAATTTCACTTTTTTAAAGTTTTTAAATATAGTATTAATTGTTGAAGAACTAAATTATTTTATCTTATTTTGGTACAGATAACAATTCTTTGATCAAGACCAATAATTTATCTCACTAATAATCTTATTAATCTGAGGCAAAATGGCTATTGTAAAAGAGCAGTTAAGTGATTAAAAACTTAAGAAAAGAACAAAATTTCATTTTACTGTAATAAAAAAATCAATACTCATAATAACAGCAGTCAAGACAGTAAAAGATATTGCATTTGAGAAATTTTAAATCAAGGATTTCTCTAAGATTGTAAAGAGATAATATTTCAGTTTAAAGACTAAAAGGTGCCTGATCCAAGCCATAATATTTTCAATTGTTTCATATGCTATTCATGCTGGACAATAAATACAGTTCACAGAAGAAGTATCATGCCTTTGAACTGTGATATT
>NW_006399793.1:9578664-9580245 GCF_000299155.1 Elephantulus edwardii | reverse complement strand
GTCCTGCATACAGGTTGAAAAGGTATGGAAACAGGATGCATCCCTGGCGTACGCCCTTCCCAATTTTGAACCATGCATTGTTCCCTTGCTCTGTTCTGACGACTGCCTCCTGGTTCAAGTATAAGTTTCGCATTAGAACAATCAAGTGTTCTGGGATTCCCATTCCGAACACTTGCAACCAAGATACTTCTTAGAAAAAAGGAGGGTGTAACTTTATATGACATATTTTGGGCGTATTGGCAGGTAAGGCTCATCCTTGGAAAAAGCCATCATTAGAAGAAATTTAAACGGTGAGAGAAAGAGAGGAAGACTTTGAACATGGTGGAATGATTCAATGATTGCAATAATGAACTTGAGCATGTTGCAGAGAGAGATGATGGCACAAAGCGAGAATAGAATTTTGATAGCATATCATTCATGGAGGCACAAAATGGGGTAGTCTACTTGAAAGCACCTGAAAACAACAAAAATTCTCAAAATATTGATTGCCAGAAATCGACTTTATTTTTTCAACTTCCATTTTTTCTTGTTTACATACAAAATTTTGAGGTTCCAATTTTAATGAATATTTTCCGATGTTTCTTCTTCTTTTCATTTACATCGTACCAGCAAATAATGTCCCTTCATTGAGTGAAAATTTTACTCCATATGTGTCATTGAGTTACAGTCTACTTTTAGGTGGCATCTCATCTCCAGTAGCATATTGGGTGACTTCCAATCTGAAATCATCATTTTACAGCACTATATCAGACAATAATATGAACAAATTAATAAGCTTTTCAAGGGCCCATTATTTAATAAATAATTAATAATGGGCAAGCCTGCTTCCTAACTGATCTTCCTCTCATTGTTGTTATTTTTCTTAGATGCCATCCATTTTAGTGTGACCCATATAGCGTTCTGAACTCTGTCCTATCCTGTGCCATTCTCACACTTTCTGCACACTAAAGCCCATTAGCAGTCACTGTGTCAGTCCATCACATAATCAACACCAATGACATTAAAGGAAAAATTCCAAGTTTCACTTACAGTATTGTTGAAAATAAGACTCCAGGAACTGACACGTTACCATTTGAAATATTATTATATATGAACCCAATCCTTGTCCATGAAATGAAAATAGTTACTTGGACATTCAAATGCAGTGATTCATACTGTTAAGCATTATATCTTTTTGGATCTAGAAAACTTAGTTAACACAGTAATATTTGTTCATTCACATTTTAGTTATAATGCTCTCCTAAATTGTCCTTCCTGATGTCACTGGCATAACTATATCTTTGTCTTTCACTTTTTGTCTTGTGCAGATTATAGCATATTTCATGCAATTTGTCAGTGATGGTCTTCTGAGAAAAAAAGTAATGTAGGGAGGGTATGTGTGTATATAAATAAATTTACATGTTGCTGTAGTTGAATACATTCTCCCTATACTTTTATAATCATGTCTTCACTTATGCAATCTAATGTTCCATATATTTGTTTCATTCTAACCTAAACCAATTAATTAATTGATCACATTTGTCAAAGATGATTTGTCTATTTTGCATAGATACTCAAGTGATTTACTTCTCCTATTAAATG
>NW_006399793.1:9560829-9561502 GCF_000299155.1 Elephantulus edwardii | reverse complement strand
GTGATAGGGAATGGCAAAGGACACACTGACAAAGAAGATTAATCAGAACTGGCTTTGACAAGCACTGTGGCATTTGGATAAGAACAAACTGGGAGTAGGGTAGAGAGAATAGTGCAACAATGAATGGATGGAAACCCAAAATCTCTGTAAATGTTTATGAAAATTAATAAAATATAATTATAGGGAAAAAAAGACTTTAAAAATCAACATGTGCTTGATGAAACTTAAGACATTTAAAAAATTTTTATTATCATTCATTTTAATGAAGTTTACAGAGATTGAAGATTTCCAGTCATTCATTGTTGCACTTTTCTCCCTGCCCACCCCTCCCTCCCCCCAATTCACTCCTCTCCTTGAAAAGTAAAAGAAAAATTCTTTCATTGTTTTACAATCCCTCCCCCCAAATCCACTTCACTATACAACCTTCATTCTGGGCTTCTGTCATGACAAAAATACCTAATTACATATCCCTTTTAAACAGTACTCTCCCTCATCTGTTTCAGTGCAGTATACATTATTTATCCCATTTCTCAGTCTCATCCAACCCTGATGTCAGACCTGTTTTGCAACAGTGGCACTATGTAGTATTTGTCCTTTTGTGACTGAGATATTTCACACAGAATAATATCCTCCGGGGTCTCCCATTTTGAATAATATTGGATGAGTTCCTCAG
>NW_006399793.1:9559019-9560484 GCF_000299155.1 Elephantulus edwardii | reverse complement strand
CTAAGAATACTGAATATCCCATGGACTGTCAAAAGAACAAACTTGTCTTTGGAGAAGTGCAACCAAAGTACTTTTAACAAGCAAGGATAATGAAATTGTGTCTTACATATTTTGGGAATTTTGTCAAGAGATGCTGGTCTTGCAAAAAAGACACCATGCTAGGAAAAGTAGAGTCAGGAAAAGAGAATCAGCTCAAGAAAATGGATTGACACAGTGAATACAACAATGGTTTGGGTGAGACAGAGATGAGGAAGATGTTATAGAATCAGGCAAGGCCCAAATCTGTTGTTAATAAGGTTAAAATAAATCATAGTTGTGTAAACAACTCCTAACAACAATGACATGAGTTGGAATCTTATCTATATAGCTTTATTATAATAACAACAAAATATAATGTTTGTTTACACTTAAGACAATACTTAAAAATATATTTTATTCATGGAAGAAATATTATGAGTGTTCAGTTCAACCAAATCAGTCTTATTACGACAGATACTACATAAGATCATTATTGTAAAAATAGAAGGCTATCTAGTAAAATATATACAGGGACACAAGGGTGAAAGAAGTGAGATGAGAGAGGTGAGGATGGGTAGATGTGAATCCTCTGCAATTTGGTCTAAGGTGGGAGGGTGTGAAGGAAATGAGAAGGGACCTGAAAAAAACAGGATAATGATGGGTAAAGTCCAATGGTGATTAATTTCATAAAGCATAATGCCTGAGAATGATTGTATGAAACACAATGTGAATGAAGAATAGTGTGAAACACAATGTATGTGAACCTTATAACCCGGCCAATATAAAATTAAATAAATAAAATATACTTAGGAATTATAAATATATATATATTTGTAAATATATGTATATAAATATATGTAAGTGATCATTTCTTTGTCATGATTCCAATGATCATCCAATTGTTTCTTTAGGATGTAACAAATAAACATATTTACTGTTGCTTATCCATTGAGTGATTTCTATTTATTTTTAAAATAGTTTTCGTTAAGTGCCATCAAGTCACTTGCAACACATAGTAACACATGTACACATGTACAACAGCTCTGAACCCTGCTCTATCTTGTGCCAACCCCATCATCTCTGACACACCCACTCTCATCACCCCAGTCACTGAGTCAATGCATCTCATACGTAAATTTATTTTACCCATTAATTCATTCACTCAGTCATCCTTTCCTTGTGAGAATTACGTTATGTATGCTCTTCTTATAAACTCTGAAGTCCTTATGACTTGCCACAATAATATCTCTGTAAAGTCTTAAAGCCTCCACTTTCAGCGATGATGTCTATAGTTTGTTACTAAAGTCTTAAAAAACAAGGCTATCAGTTTATAGAGTAAGATATGTCTAATCCAAGCAATTGCCTTTTCAATAGCATATGTCAGAAAATGGCACAATGAAAAGCTTTACCACAGAAAGAACACTACTTTTAATTGTGGTTGTTTTTT
>NW_006399793.1:9550352-9558174 GCF_000299155.1 Elephantulus edwardii | reverse complement strand
GTCTGTTCATATCCTGTGCCCATTTTTTAATTGGATTATTTACATTTATCTTGTTGTGGTGCTCAAGTATTTTATAAATTCTAGGTATAGTCCCTTATCTGACATATCATTACCAAATACTTTTTCGCAGTCTGTGGCTTCCCTTTTTACCCTGCTGGAGAAGTTTTTGAATGTGCATAGGGATTTGATTCTTAGAAGGTCCCATTCATCTATTTTATCTTCTGGTTGTAGATTTTTCAGGATACTTGGAAGACTGTATATGTTGTGGATTAGGACTGCTAGAGCTCTTCCAAGCCTCTCTTTAATGAAATGTATGGTACTTGGTTTTAGTCCTAGGTCCATGATCCACCTTGATTTGGTTTTTGTGTATTGTGTATGGTATGGGTCTTGCTTGAGTTCTTTGCAGATAGTTTTCTAACTTTGCCAACACCTTTTGTTAAAAAGGATGTCGTTTACCCACTTAACTGATTACGTCTCCTTGTAAAAAATCAGTTGACCATAGGTAGATGGGCTGATTTCTGGGTTCGCAATTCTATTCCATTGATCTATGTATCTGTCATTGTACCAGTACCATGCTGTCTTAACTATCACAGCAGTGTAGTAGAATTTTAAATCAGGGAGTGAGATGCCTCCTACCGTTTTTCTATTTTTAAGGAGTTCTTTGCTTATTTGGGGCTTCTTTCCATCCCAAATGTTCTCAATGGAGAGTTTATAGGCAAGGATGCCCTTTATCACCTCTATTAGTTACGGTTTTGATGAAGATTTTTGTCTATCCCATGCACTACAAAAAGAACAAAAATGTCTGAAGCAATGCCAATGAAGGAAAGTGTGAAAGACAATGTGCACAAATTTTGTGTACAAATAGATAAAAATTAAAAATTCTTAAAATATACCCATTTAATCACATAATCAGATAACTATTAATCTAAATTCACTGAATTATCAACTTGGCAGGCAACATGAAAAAACAAAAAGTCTGTTTTGGAAGAAATGTAGATTATGGTGCTCCTTAAAGTCAAGAAGGCTAAAACAGTCTCACATATTTTGGGCATATTGTCAGGAGGGATCCATATTTGAAAAAAGAGGAAGCAAGTTTGCAAAGAAAAATGGAAAAAAAATTAAAAGCTCCTTGAGTGAAGCTTACAAAGTACAGCTATATAAATTTATGGTTGAGGAGAGGAAGTAATTAAGTAGAAAATTGTCCATGAAAAATTGTAAGAAAAATGTATGAGAGTTAAGCTATTTCAGAAAGATATAATAGCATAGGAGAAAACTGAAGTAAGATATGAGAAAATCTTGGTTGTTTTGTAAAATATGCTAAACTAAGTTAATTTTAGGTAACAAAATGAACAGCAATGTATCTGAGATGAAAGAATCATATAGTCTTCAAATCATATAGAGCTTTGAAGATTTTAAGATAGATGGGCTTGGAATAGAGATTCTCCACAAAAATACCATTTTAGGGAAGATTTGTTACCCTAGTTGCTGTTGATGAATGATTGTCCTCGTTGTTGTTGACTAATGATCAACATAGACCTTTCTGCTCATAGGCTCTCTAGAGAATGTCTAATGTCATACCTATTTGCTGAACCTTTGTTCCAGTAACTGAATATTCATGGAAGCTAACCATTAGTGAATCCCATGCACAAATATTAAAAAAATAGACAAAAGTGTTATCCTGTCACAGCTGAACATGCATATTTCAGGAAAATAACAAAGACCTAAATTTGTTAGAATAAAAGTGCATGTACCTTTAAAGATTAATTTTAAGTCATTAAAGCTATGTTGTTGTTGTTATGTGTGGACAAGTCTCCTGTGACTCATAGCAACCATGTGTACACAGCCCTAAATCCTTCTCTATCCTGTGCCAATCTTATTTTCTCTGACACCTACCCTCATTAACCCAGTCACTGAATTAAACCATCTCATTGAGGGTCCCTTCACCTTCCCAAGTATGAGGTCTCTCTCCAAGGATTGGTCCCTCCTTGCAACATGTTCAAAGTATGTCAGATGAAACTTCAGAATCATTGCCTCCAAGGAGCAGCCTGGTTTAACTTTCTGCTGAACAAAACTGTTTGTTTTTTTAGCAGTCTGAATTCAACACTGTTCTCCAACACCACAGGTCAAAGGCATCAATTCCACTTCTGTCATTCCTAGTTAGTGTCCAGCTCTCAGATATAGAATGTATAGCAGTGTACCATAAGCAATCTCCTCTTGTGTGATTTACAGTCTCTGAAAACCTTGTGGAGAGTCAGCTATAAGATAGTTTCAACTTGATGGCAATTAGCAATTAAACACAATGACAAGTACTGGAATCCCCAAATGCTGCAAACAATTAAGTACTCCATTTCCTTGTTAAAGCATTAGTGGTTTGGATCCACCTAAAACTGTGTCACAAGGCATTTTGGGGAATCGGTTTATGAAAGGTTACAGTCTTGAAAACGAGTTGTTCTACTCTGCAGACGTAGAGTTACCATGAGTTAGAGACAACAACAACTAACTACAACAACATAAGGACATAGTTTTATTAAGTGGTAATTTATTTCTGCTCAGATTAAATGAAAGGACTCTATTTGAAAGCACAAAGTAGTGTTCCCATGATCCAAAATGTTCATTACTCATAAATATTTTATAATTAACATTCTGGGTGATAGATCTGCTACCATCTTTTGTTCTAGGATTAATATTTTCATCCTGGAACAGAAGATGGAAAAGAACTATGAAATTTTTATGGGCAATACACATATGGTATCATAGGAGCACATTTATTATCCCAGAACACTTGATCGTGCTAATGCGAAACTTACACTTGGACTAAGAGGCAGTTGTCAGAACAGAGCAAGGAAGCACTGCATGGTTCAAAATTGGGAAGGGTGTACGTCAGGGATGTGTCCTGTCTCCATACCTTTTCAACCTGTATGCAGAACAGATCATCCGGGAGGCTGGGCTTTATGAGGAGAAATGCAGCATCAGGATTGGTGGAAGATCTGTCAATAATCTATGTTATGCAGATAACACAACCCTGCTTGCCGAAACTGAGGAGGACCTGAAGCGCTTGCCACAGAGGGTCAAGGACTGCAGCCTTCAATATGGACTGAGGCTCTATGTCAAGAAGACAAAGATTCTCACCACTGAACCAATTGGCAGCATCAGGATGGATGGTGAAGAGATTGAGAATGTTCACAGCTTTAGTGCTTGGCTCCATAATCAACTCCTTTGGCACCAGCAGTCAGGAAATTAAAAGAAGTATTGTGATAGGAAAGTCTGCTATTAGGGACCTCTCTAAAGTACTCAAGAGCAATGGTGTCTCTCTGGAGACTCAGGTGCATCTAGTACAGACCATGGTCTTTGCAATCACTTGTTATGCGTCAGAGAGCTGGACAATGACCAGGGAGGACAGAAGGAGAATTGATGCTTTTGAGCTTTGGTGTTGGAGAAGAGTGCTGAAGGTGCCATGGACTGCTAAGAAAACAAACATATTCGTCCTGGAAAGGGTTAAACTGGGCTGCTCCTTGGAGGCAAGGATTCTGGGGCTCCGTCTGACATACTTTGTTCATGTTGTAAGGAGAGACCGGTCCTTGGAGAAAGACATCATTCTTGGGAGGGTGGAGGGCAGGCGCAGGAGGGGAAGGCCCTCTGGGAGATGGATTGATTCGGTGACTGGGGCAATCGGGATGAGTGTGTTGGAGACAGTGAAACTGGCACAGGAAAGAGCAGAGTTTAGAGCTGTAGTACATAGGGTCGCTATGAGTCGATGACTCGATAGCACATAACAACAACAACAAATAAAAAATAACATATTCAGTCAATAATCATTTTAGGAGAAAACTGCAGAGCTTAGGACCAGGTTACATTTTATATACTAGAAGAAGCTGCACTACAACCCTGAAGGTATGTGGTTCAAATATACAAGCTTCTCCGCTGGAGAAGTATGGGTAATCTCCTCACATGTGATAGCCTCTGAAAACCTGCTGGAGTGTCAGCTATGGGTGAGTCCGATCTATACAGTAAACAACAACATTCCTCTAAGAATTCTAAATGAAAGGAAATAGAGCAGAACAACAAAAACAACAACAAAATACGCCATCAAATGTGTCTAAGAAACATTAAAATTAGGCAAAATTAATTTCTATAGAAATATCTGTTCAATAATTAATTACAGGATTTGATCAATACAAAGCAAACTATTCAAAAGGTAAATCTTCAGGAAAAATAAAGTTCAGACAATATTATTATTAAAATGAACTTCTTGAATCACAGTCCAAATAAGTAGATTCTAAAAACACACACAAACACAAATGCACAATCCCCACCACAGAGCTACATAAATCCATATACAATGTAAACCATGCCAAAGAAGTGTGAAAACTGACTGAAATAAGAATAACAACAGTAAATTAAAATTACATGTCATACTAAGATCTAAAAACTCATAACAATTTCACATACAGTTTAAAAACAGCATTTGTAGTAAGATGGAGCATGATTATTTACATATAAACGGTCTGCTTACACAAAAAGATCACATAAGTAAATTTCTACACTATGCTGCAAATGTCATTCAGGAAATACAACAGCCTGATTGATATGCAGAATGTTTGCCAGGATAGTGACAGCCAAAGTAAGTTCAAAGTCACAGGAAATGTTGTCATCAGCCTAGTGTAAAAATGTACAATTACTTGCTATTCTCTTTCTGTTTAAAGGTGACTACCGCTATCTTTTCCCTAGGCTACTTGTTCACTGTAGCTTATTATCATTACAAAGTATTAAAATGGATTAGTTTTTCTACACTGTGCTACTATTGGGAAGGGTGTGTTTTCGACAGCTCACTGACAAGACTTTTTTGGGGAAAAAAAACACCTACATTTATTTCTTCACTAAAAATTACCAGACAGCTTGTTTTCAAGAATAAAAATCTCTAAATTGCATGCTTGCAAAGTCCTCTTTCCTGATAATTCATTTAAGATAAAGAAATCAAAGAGAAGAATTGAGCAGTATCTAATTAATATCTCCTAATGCCCAACTAATGTCAAGCATAACTCCAATTTATAACAGAACTGTATTTTTAGATTGAAAAATTCAATTACATTTAATGACAGACTTTGAAATGGCACATTATTTATATTGGCAAACTTTGCAGGCTCACAGTATATTTATTAAAATTCTTTCCACGGAATAAAGCATATATACAATACAGATCACTGCATTCTTCATTTTTTTTAATCTCTCAAAGTGATATGTATATCTACTGGATTAGTGAGGGTCCATGTCAGTCTCAGAGGCTCCAAAGACCAAATAGAAGCAGAAGTTAATGTGTTCTTCTGTTTAATTCTCCAGGCTAACCAACATAATCTTCACATTTTACTGTCTTTTCTGGTCCAGACTTCCTTTTTTCCTCATGTTTTTTGTTGTTGTTTTTTGCATCCTCTTCCTCCTGCCCTTCTCCAAGCCTTCCCGGTTCCTACGTGTATACGGTACAACCACATGGCTCCTCTGTGCACACATCAACAATTTTGAGCTGCAAAGAGGTTCAATTGCCACATCAGTGACTCAGTTGCAAAGCACAAATCATTTACTGGGATAGCTCGAGGACATGACAATGACAGAGAGACATCTGTTAGGTAGATGGGAGGGGGGAAAGGGTTATTCACAGCTGGTGCATTAGTCCTGCTAGCCACTAGGCCACTACAATGTCCTCCTCCTCCAGCTTCCTTCCCCTTCTTTTTGCCTGAGCCCTGCTGTCAGCTGCCAAAAGATATCTGTTCTCACCCTTAGCTGAATGAAAAGGTGCTAATGCATGACTTCAGGATATGTCAGAACATACAGTACTTACAAGTGTTTGGAGATGCAGCCAACCTGACCATGGAGAAAAGAAATGGGTAACTAAAGAGTGAAAAGGAGAGGAGGAGGGAAAAATAAAATAAAGAGAAAGGCTATTCCTTCTCCTGACTCTACCCTGGCAAAGGTGAGAGGAGCTTCCTGATTTGGAATCACATCCCTATCCATGCGCTTCCTTCTAGGAAACTTTCAGTGTCTTTTGTAAGCTTTCACAGTCTGTGAAAAGATATTTCTTACAAAGTGGTTTTGTTTGTTTTTATGCTCAGGCTGCTCTTGGCGGATATACTATTTAGTATAAAAGATAAAGAATTCAAAATATTAAAGGATTATTCTAGAAATACTTGCTTATATTTCTTTCAATATTAAGAAAAAAAGACAAATTCTGAAAGCAATTGAAACAGGCATTCTACCTTTGCCTGTCTATTGGAAGCCATGCCTCTAGAAACTCTATAAACACTGAGAAATGACAATAGTTATAGAAAAGCTTTATAGGGGTTTTTGTTCATAGGGTTGCTATGAGTCACTCAATTAGACGGCAATAAACAAAAACAACAACAGAATAATTAGAGGACTTCTTGCTCTGTGTTACTAAAATGTTTCTCTTTTAGTACATAGAATTCATCCACTCACCTTCAAGAAATACATAGGGATTTCCTTTGGTACTAACACAACTTGGACAACTAAACTAACATCACATCCACAATTCCTACATACATCTTCCAGCTGTTTTTCATAGTCTGATAGCTGGCACACAAACCAACAACAAATCTAGGTAAGACTACAGATTTATCAGAGGAATGTAAGGAACAATATTAAAACACAATACTATATATACAGTGACAAATAATTGGCGAGAAAGCAATATTTCACTGACAAAAAAGTTACAAATCTGGAATAAATGCAAAACACAACTAAAAAACATGTGTAGTACAGTAAGATGATTTTTATTGGACTACAATGCTTGCCAAATATATTACGCAGAAAGAAATGTCATAAAAAATCTTTGCCTTCAGTTCTTGACAAACAATTGTTAAAAACACATCAAACTACTACGGCATTGTTGCTAATTCTTGTAAGATGGTAATAGAAAGAAAAATGTTAATTTTTTAAAATAAAATTTTAATTTTATACTGGTTTACGTACAATGTTTGTATATATTGCTTTTCACACCAGTTTTTCTCATGTCCTTCACCTAAACTTCCCTTTACATATCAAATTGTGCAACCCTATATTTATCTCCCTCGCCTGCCCATCCTCACTCCTCTGCTCTCCCTCTCCCCACTCCTTGTAGTCTTTCATACATATCCTATAATAATAGTCGTATAGAGTATTCTTATGGGACTGAGTTAATTCACTTAGTGTAATGCTCTCTAGGCCTTCCTCCCAAGTTAGGAGATGTTTTACAAAATCATTGCTCCTGCATACTGTGTAGTATTCCATTGTGGGAATGTAGCATAATTTCTCAATCAATTTGATTGTGACTAGACATTTATGCTGTTTCACTGTTCTTGCAAGGATAAATAACAATGCTGTGAACATTGATGTACAAATCTCCATGCCTCACTTCTCATTTTCTGGGGATATATTCCAAACAGTAGAATAACTGGTTTAAATGGAATTTCTTTATTCAGCTTTCTGAGGACATGCCAAACTGTTCTTCACAGTGGTTGTAGCATTTTACAATTCTAACAGCAGTATAGGAGAGTTCCTTTCTCTTCAAATCCTATCCAACATGTATTACTTGCTGTCCTATTAAACTTTGCCACTGCTACTGGAGCAAGATGGTATCTCATTGTGGTTTTGATTTGCATTTCTCCTATTACCACTGATCTTGAGTGCTTTTTCATGTGTCTGTTGGCCATCTAAAATTCTTCATCTGTGAAAAGCCTTTCCTTGTCTTTTACCCACTTTGTAATTATGCTATCCGTATTTTTCTTTTGGAGGTCCTGTTGTTGTTGTTGTTGTTGTTATGTGCCATCGAGTC
>NW_006399793.1:9547188-9548007 GCF_000299155.1 Elephantulus edwardii | reverse complement strand
ATGTTTCATAGCAACCCTATTAACAAAGGACCTAAACTCTTGTATAACTTTCATCGTTTCTCCAAGTTCATAGAGTTTATGGAGGCAACGTATTTTAGAAGTGAATGCCACTCCTGCTTCCAAACTTATTTTAATTGGGGCGCTCTACTAAACACTTTCCACCATTGGTAACTATTATCACACAATTAATGGCACAGTGTTTAGTATCAAATCAACCATGAATTAGATACCTCTGTACAGCAAATGGACAAACCAGTGCTATACCACTTAGATGAATGTTTGACCAAAAACAATTAAATGCAGGCCTGAGGGCCACAAATTAAAATCACTCACCTTTGGCTTGGTAACTTAACTTTCTATTCGCTAGACCAACAGAGTTCTCTCTATGTTGTTGTTGTTGTTATTGTTAAGTGTTGTCGAGTTGTAGATGACTCATATCGACCCTGTGAATGAAAGACCTGAACAATTGTATAACTGTCATCGTTTCTGCAAGTAATTTAAAAGGTTTTATTTCCCTGTTTAATATCAGTTGACCATACTTAGTTGGTTGCTTTCTGAGTTCTCAATTCTATTCCACTGACCTATGTTCTTGTCATTGTACCAGTACCATGCTTTTTCTTTTACTACCATTGGTTTTGAGTTCAGGGAGTGCTATGGCTCCCAGTTCAATTTTGTTTTTCTGAAGTGTTTGCTTATTCAGGGCCACTTGCCACTCCAAGCAAACTTGACAGTTTCCCTTTCTTTTTCTTTTCTTTTTTTTTTTTTTTTTACAGTTTCCCTTTCAATCTCCTTGAAAAATTAATTTGTTATCTGTATTGG
>NW_006399793.1:9545159-9547088 GCF_000299155.1 Elephantulus edwardii | reverse complement strand
TGAAGGCTGCAGTCCTTGACCTTCTGAAGCATATGCTTCATTTAGGGTCTTCTTCAGTTTCAGCTAACTAGGCTGTGTCATTTGCAACACAGATTGGTGATGAGTCGTCTCCAATTCTGATGCTACATTTCTCTTCATAGAGCTCAGTCTCCCTGATAATCTGTTCCACATATAGATTGAAAAGGTACGGAGATAAAATATGTCCCTGGCACACACCCTTTACTATTTTGAACCATACAGTGTTTCCTTGCTCTGTTCTGACGACTGCCTCCTGGGACAAGTATGGGCTCCGGATAAGCACAATCAGTTTTCTGTGATTCCCATTTCTCTCAGAGTCAGCCACAGATTGTTGTGATCCACACAGTCAAATGCCTTTGCATAGTCAATGAAACACAGATAGGCATTTCTCTAGTGTTCTCTGCTTTCAGCCAAAATCCATCTGACATTACCTATAATGGCCCCTTCTAAAGCCAGCCTGCACATTAGGCAGTTCTCTGTCAATGTGCTGTTCCAGTTGTTTTTGGAAAATCTTAAGCAGAATCTTGCTTGCATATGGTATCAGTGAATTTTTCAATGATTTTCACACTCTTGTCAGGTCACCTTTCTTCTGAATGGGAAAAAAATATAGATCTCTTCAAGTCAGGTGGCCAGGTAGTTGTCCTCCAGATTTCTTGGCACAACTTGGTGATCACATCCAGGGTAGCATCTGTTTGTTGAAATATGTCACTTGGTATGTCATCCATTTCTGGGGCCTTGATTTTTGTCAATTCTTTCAGAGCAGCTTGTTTTTCCTTCATCACTACAGGCTCTTTTGCTCACACACTGTTTCATGAATTTTGATTCATGAAGCCTTTGATTTTGTCAGCCAATTTCTTTTGGTACAATTACTCTGAATTCTCTTTCCATCAACATTTAATGCTTCCTGGATCACTAAATAGTCTGCCCAAAGCATCCTTAAGTATTGCAACTTGAGTCTTGAATTTGTTTTCAGTTCCTTCAGTTTAAGGAACATTGAGCAAGTTTGGCCACTTTGATTTTCTGACTTCAGCTCTTAGCACATTACATGCCCTCCCTCATCTTATATGGTAGTTTTCATTATGAATTCTATTATTTAAGAGTTTAATCTTGCCACTCCTACATTTTTGTGGTTGTCATTTGCTTGGTATATTTTTTCTCCAGCCTTTGATTTTGAGTCTGTTTTTCTCTCCATATTTTGGATATATCTCTGTAGTCAACATATTGATGAGCTTTGTTATTTTTATCCATTCTGTTATTCTTTTTTTCCTTAATTGGCACATTTAGTCCATTCACATTAAGTGTGATTATTGTCAGGGCAGGTTTTATTGTTACCATTTTGCTGTGTTTCTTTTTCTATAGTTTCTGGTTAACATGACCCATCCACTTTCCTTTGGAGTCTGCATGTGAAGGACTTCACCTTAAAATTTCTTATCATTTTGGTTTTGTTTCCACAAACTCTTTAAGTTCCTTCTTTTCTGTACAGTATCTAAGTTCTCCTTCATATTTGATGATGAGCTTTGCTGGATATAAGATCCTTGGCTGGCAACTGTTTTCTTTCAACTTTCTGTATTTGCCATCGCATTGTCTTCTAGCTTGCATGATTTTCGCTGATAAATGAGAACTCACTCTAATAATTTCCCTTGTGCAAATGTCTCTTTATTTTTTTTTTCATGCTGCTTTTAGTTTTCTCTTCCTTTAATGTGGATAATTTGACTATGATATATCGTGATGTTTTTCTTTTGGGGTCTAGTATATTTGGTCTAGTATACTCCCTGTGAATTTCCTTATTTTCAAAATACCAAGGACGTTTTCTTTTAGGACTTATTCCACAATTTTCTCGTAACTTCCCTGTTACTGTCATGTTCTGGAATTCCAAACATACCTACATTGTTCCTTTTGTTGTCATCCCAC
>NW_006399793.1:9541442-9544324 GCF_000299155.1 Elephantulus edwardii | reverse complement strand
GACAGCACATAACAACAAACAAAAACAATATCTAAATATCTTTATCTATCAATTCTTTCAGCTTTTGCATTTTCTTTTATAGCCGTTCAACTTGCTCATCAAGATATTTCTTCTGGATTGCTGTCTCTGAGGTATTTGCTTTTTCATTGTTTCTGCTATCATTTGTATCTTCTTCTGTAGGTGTTCAAATAACTTCACATCAACATATTTCTTCTCACTCTCTCTCTCTGGAGTACTCATTGGGTCTGCTTTTTTAGGAGAAGAGTTATTTTGTTTTTTCATCATTTCTGAAGCAGGCTGTTGCTTTCTTGGCATTATGTGAGTTTTCTCTTAGTAGACGTTAGTTTGTTGTAACTCTATAGTGACCCAGGATAATGACAATATTTTGTTAAGGACCTGTATACTGGTGTCTCCCTCTTGGGAACAACTGTCCACCTGGAGTGGGGTGATGGTTTCCCTCCTGAAACCATTGCTACACTCAGCCTTTTCTGCATCAGCTTAACAAATAGAATGAGATGCAATTAGACATCACAGTTTAAGGCCAAAGTAGCTGTGATAGTGGTGCTTCTGGCACTGGACATAAGGGGCAATAGTTGGAGGTCTTCAAGTGGCAGAGCCAGTGGTCTAATGTTTTGAGAAGGATTATGGTCTAAAACTTCAGCCTCTCAACCTGACGGGCAGTGGTCTGTTGCTGGCTATTGTGTGAGTAGGCCTGGATTGAACGCAGTCTGTAGTAGACTTTTGGGGAAATGGCACCTGGAAGAGGTTCCTGAGCTGTCTATGCCATGAGGCCTTGGCGTAGTGTAGCAGAGTGAAGGTTAAATCTCCCAAAGAGTGGTTCTCATAAGAGGAGGGGGTCTTGTGAAAGGAGTAGGTCTTAGAAGAACAGAAAATCTTTGTATTTTAAAGAAGTTAAGGTGGAAGGAAAATAAAGGAAATAAACTTAGTTTAGATTACTTCCTTCTGATTAGATTTTAGTGTCATACTTTGAATTTTCACGTGTAATTGTTTTTCTTCAGCAATGATAAGCACATATTTTTGAAATAAAGATTTTTTCCTTGAACAAACTAAACATGTAAGTTTTGAACTATTGAAAGAAACTTTTTTTAAATCTGTGGAACTTTGAAAGTTTAACATGGAAATTTCTTTCTCAATTTATTCATTTTCTAACGCATATTTTTAATTTGCATATAACTTCACTAATATGTCTAGAATAACCCAAAATATAACAAATCATTTTGCATCTGCATTTAATGCAAAGATATGCTATAAACCATGTAAAAATGCTGATATGTTAAGGAGTTTTATTGAAAAAAGGGAAATGGGTTCTCAATAATATTGATATTGACTGACAAAAGCCTTTTACAAATCTCTTAGAAATAGATATTTTAAAAATTGTTAATCCTAAATAATAACTGTATAAGAAACTCAAACTTTCATTAAACAAGCAATGTTTCCTGAAAGACAGCCGTGCTGATGACAAAGTTAAAATTCTTATTTTGTTACATTGGGATTATTTACTTCAAATTATGTTTATATATTGATTAGTAAATGAATATAAATTTCTAGAAAAATAATACTTAATGTAATAAGTTGCTACAGTAATACTTAAATATATAAATATATAAATGTATAGCATTCTATAAAAGCACTTAAATTGGTATAAATAAATATTTTACTACAATGTTCAGATTCAAAGCCATAGAGTCTGTGATTTTTAAAAAGTAAACAGAAAACAACAAAAACCTTTTCATGATTCAACAACAGTGCTAGTGAGAAACCTTTTAATGTTAGGCTATATAGAAAACAAAATCAGCAGCAATGCTGATTGCCTTACAGGGTTTTCCCAAACCCTTTGACCTAATATAGAGTCATTGTTCAATTCTTATTTTGTTGATACTAGATGGATCTTGATTGAAAACAGAGAGAACCAGGAAGATGTTTACCTGTGTTTTACCAGTTATGCCAAGAAATTCATTCACCTTTGCCAATCAAAAGGAACTATGTATAGTTATTTTGAGAAATGAAAATTTAGGAATACTGTACAGTGATCATGTGAAACTTGTACAGAGGTCAAAAGGAGAAAGATGGACAGCACTGTCAACGCAAAAGGTGGTTCTAATCCACCAATTGTTTAATCAGAGAAGGACAGATCACCTTCTTCCATGAGATATACAGCCTGTGAAAATCTGCTAGAGAATCAGTTATGAGTTGATGATAATTTGATTCAATGGGTAAACTAACTGAACTTTATGCCAAACGTTCAATAGATTGGAAGGAGAAACCAAAGCCTGAGTTAAACAAATCAGTAGGCTTATAGATAGTCCATGATTAATTTTTTTAAATATTTTGATCCAAGGTGATTAGTACTTTATCAGTTTGAAAACTCACAATTTTATTTCTTATTGTAGGTCTAGAAATACAGTTATTTCTGTGAAGGTCATTATATGTCCTCCGACAATAAAGCAAATCTTTTCTGTAACTCCCAAGCCTTCATATTGTAATTAAGAAGATAGTTTTACAGTCAATATTTAACATAGGGTCATTGCTGTTGTGATGTACAACATCAAGTCAGGATCAAACCACAGTTGATTCTTCCATGGAATTTAAGAAGCAATCTATGGCCGTGAGAGGAAATTATTCAACTGTTTCACACAGAGTAACTGGTGTATTCAAATACATGCCTTTGGGTTAAAAGCACAATTCCTTGCCACTCCTAAAAGAACAAACAGATATGTCTTGGAGAAGGCACAGCCAGAGGGTCCCGTGAAGGTAAGGATCATGAGACTTTTTGTTTCCCATACCTTGGATCTGTCTGTTTGTAAATATTGACAGAGCAAGGAAACTGTGTGAGGTTCAAAACTGGGAAGGGTGTACGACAG
>NW_006399793.1:9539121-9540687 GCF_000299155.1 Elephantulus edwardii | reverse complement strand
TCAGTGACTGGGGTAATCAGGATGAGTGTATTGCAGATAGTCTGATTGGCACAGGAGAGAGCAGGGTTTAGGGCTGTTGTACATAGGGTCGCTATGAGGCGCAAGCGACTCGATGGCATATAACAACAACATGGTACGCTGCATACTCATCTAATGTCAGGCCTTTTTTAAAAAAAATCTCAAATTCTAAAGATGCTAGCTGAGGATTAATAAAGTTATTCTACTGTCTTATAAAGCTTATGACTATTTGAAGCAGTAGAATAGGGAAATTACGATAATTATTTGCTATTATTTACCCACAGAATTTTTTCAAGATTGAATCATTCAGTAATTTTCTGGAATAAAATATGGAATTTAAAATGTTACTCTAATATGCATATTGTACATAAAATCTCTGTTTTTCTATCTTATAGCATCAAAGAATTACTTTGAAATTATCTCTTAACTTCTTTCTAGACTCACCTAAATAACAGAAAGGTAGGTACTAACATATTTTGGAAGAATCTAAAGGACATTGAGTTCTCATTTTAGTCTTGATTTTCTACTAAAAAAAACTGTTGAAGTTTGTTGATTAAGTTTATTAGAAGACTAGTGGCTGGAGACTAAGTGGATAAAATTGTCATATTTATTATTGTTATTTATTGTATGTCCTTGTGTCGATTCCTTATCACTGTGATCCTACAAGTGATGAATATGTAACATGCCCTATCCTGTGCCATCCCAGCTATTTTCAACTCACTTGAACCCATTGCTATAGTCACTGTATTCTATCATGTCATAAGTAATTCTTTTTAGTGGTTATGGTTACAATGAATTAATGAGGCCCTTCCACCATATTTTCTCAATTTTTTATGAAATAGTTATTGTATTCAAGAAAGAGGATTAGCATGAGATACAAGCCATATTCAATTTTAGAGACTTATATAAACTCACAAAAGTTCAAAGCTCTTTTGGTATACTTGCTCTAGGTTTTTAAATTTTATAATCAGATATCTTTCCTAGCCAATCTTTAACTTTTTATTTTGTGCTGAAATATTTATTATATCACAGAAAGAGGAGTAGAACGAGATAAATAAGCTTCACTTTGTCAGAGGCTTATGGAAACTTATGGAACCTCAGTGCCAGTCCTTCTCTTTTGGAAGCTCACTCCCTGGAAATGAGCACCCAGTTGCATCCAGCATGGTCCATTACTTAGCAGTCTCTACACCACCAGCCTGTATCATCCACAGTCGCCATCAATCTATACCCAAAAGACAGTCTATAGCATCCTGGCCCATTGCTCACCAGTTTCTACAAAAGTAGCCTGCAAACCTATAGTCACATGAGTCACACTCCTTATACGTTTGAGTCTTTCGGAGACCTACCAGCACACCACTGAACCGAAAGGATGTAGAGGAGCAGCAGAACTGAACCAAGAAAGATTTGTTGGTATCAGAAAACATGGACTCATACAGCAGGTCATGCATTTGGGACAGTGTTTTCTTGAAACTTCCTATAACTGTTTTGTTACAATTTATAGTTGTTGTTGTTGCTGTTATGTGCTGTCGAGTCACTTGCCACTCATAG
>NW_006399793.1:9526570-9538082 GCF_000299155.1 Elephantulus edwardii | reverse complement strand
GCATAGTCAATGAAACACAGATATAGTACAAATTATAAAATTAATTGAAGTCACTCAAAATTGTGCAGATCCCTAAAACGGTCCAGACTCTGTAACATGTGTTTTGGAGAAAAACAAGTAAACTTGTAGTCAGTTACCAAAGGTAAAACTTACTGTAGGGTGATTTGGAGTTAGTGGACCTAACTCCTGAAACTGGTTAATTGGATACATGCAGAAATACAGGAAGATAAGGAAAAAGTGAAACTTAAAATTTCTTGGTTTTTGTTATCAGTAGTGAGGATGGTAAAACTGAAAGCTGATTGAGGGTTTACCAGAAAATGGTTAAGACTTCATCTAAGGTTCTATCTGGAAAGGAAAAAAAAACCAAAACAAAACATGTGGGAGCAAACAAAAATATCGACCTGTGGTCAGAAGAACAGTAAATAGAGTGGGAGGCAGATGGACAGGACCAAGAAACTACTGAAACCAGAGAATATGACATACAAGAAATGCGTAAGTGTATATCATTTCCTGTAACTTCCTGAGGAATCATGACTAAAATGGATTGTAATAGTGACAAAGTTAATGGCATCTTCTGTGATTCTGGATCCTGTAAAATAGAAGGCCATCTTTGAGTTAATGATAGATCCACAATTACATATCCAACAGTCACCAGTAACTTTGCAAGATACAGTCACAGGACACTTTAAGCCAGAGGGGATGATTAACTTCATGGAATGGATTAAATATGTGATAAGATTTGTTTATCCCTCCAAGGGAAACTAACCCTTTCCTCCTGTAACAAATGAAATACTCAAAGAAAGCAGTTAATGTTCTGGTTATGCAAGTCACGTTGGAATGGCTTTATGGCTCTGAAGCCAATCATTCAATAAATATGCCCTTCACAGAGGTCATGGCAGAGATGATAATCATGGGAGCTCCTCCAACATGAGCACCTCATGTGTCTTTGCTACTGGAGAATATGTCAACAATTGAAGCTATGTCAGTGCTATTGAAAACACTTCCATTATGGCCATTAAGAATACCAAGAATGCCACAGTGATTAGTAAGAAAACTAGGAGAGATTGTGGGGGAAAGATTTACCCTATTGTTCTTGTTGCTAAGTGCTGTCCATATGAACTAAAGACTGAATGCTAGTATAACTTCCATGATTTCTCCAGGTTCATAAGGTTTCCAGGGGTAAACTATTTCAGAAGTGGATGCCACTCCTGGTTCCATGTTTGTTTTAAGCTGGGAGCTCCACCAAACACTGTCCATCATGTGTAAATGTTCTTGGATTTGACACATCAGTGTCACAGTATTCAGCATCACAACAACCATGAGTTACCTCTGTGCAGCAAATGAACTGACCAGTGCTATACCACTTAGAAGAATGTTTGAACAAAAACAATTAAAAGCAGGCCTGAGGGCTGAAGATCAAAATCACCCCTAGCAGGATGGATGTTTTTAGATTTTTACTCAGGAATGGGTTGAATATAATGGACATTGATGGAGTTGAGACAGAGTTTCTAAGGTAGCACTGCAGGAGGTTGGATGAAACAATGAAGGTTTTGCCTGTTCCCGAAGCATCAAGAAGGCCTAAACAAGCCCATTATATTCATCCCAATAATGACAAGAGAACTGTCTTAGAATCATTTTATCAAGAAGCCTAGATAGTTGATGGAGATATGGATTGATGGGAAGGCCAGGTCTTCTGGTTCAACCCCAACAAGGGATCTGAGGCCCTATGTACACATGTGGAAACGTAGGTTGGTGTGGAGAAAACACGTTCTTGGGGCTTCTTAACACAGGAGGTCAATATACAGTAATTCCTAAAGCTGAAGCGCTTGCTGCAGAAGGTCAGGGACTGCTGCCTTCAATATAGATTGAGGCTCAATATTAAGAAAACAAAGATTCTCACCACTGGGCCAATTGACAGCATCAGGATGGGTGGTGAGGAGATTGAGATTGTTCACAGCTTCAATTTGCTTGGCTCCACGGTCAACACTCTTGGCACGAGTAGCCAGGAAATGAAAAGCCATATTACCATTGGAAAGTCTGCTGTTAGAGACCTCTCCAAAGGACTGAAGAGCAATGGTATCACTCTGGAGACTAAGGTGTACCTGATACAGGCCATGGTCTTTGTGATCACTTGTTATATATCAGAGCACTGAACAATGACTAGGGAGGATAGAAGGAAAATTGATGCCTTTGAGCTGTGATTTGGAAGAAATGTATTGAATGTACCATGGACTGCTGAGAAAACAAACAAGTTCATCCTAATGATGGTTAAACCAGGCTACTCCGTGGAGGCAAGGATTTTGAAGCTTTGTCTGACATACTTTTGACATGTTGCAAAGAGGGACCAGTCCCTGGAGAAGGATGTCATTCTTGGGAGGGTGGAAGTACAGAGCAGGAGAGGAAGACCCTCTATGAGGTGGATTGATTCAGTGACTGGAGTAATTGGAGTGGATGTGTCAGAGACAGTGAGGTTGGCGCAAGATAGAGCAGAGTTTACGGCTGTTGTACATAGGGTCGCTATGAGTTGCAGACAATGTGATGGCATGTAACAACAAGCAACAATTGATAAAATCTTGAGGAGGCCTAAAATTGTATTAGGAGGATAAAGGAATGTATAAACTAATTGGAATAAAGTGAAGATGTGGATGAGAATTGGAAAATATAAACAGATGTTGCATGAAGCAGTCACATTTCCTTTTCTTGAATGTATTATTGGTGTGCATATTATGTCTAATAATATAGGGATCATTCACTATACTGGATATTGTAAAATTTGTATGTCTACCCTTAGGCTAGTGTTGAAAGAGCATGCAAAATGGAAATCATTAGAATTGCTTTAGCCTACTCACATTGTTAATTTGAAGCAATATAGGATTCCTGGGGGGGCAAAAGGTTATATTTGCCTTTATTATATTTTTAAATGAAATTTTAATTGTCATTTTAATGAACATTTACAGAGAAGTTAGATTTTCATTCATTCGTTGTTTCACATTTCACCTCCTCTCTCTTCCTTCCTACTCCCCTGTTCACTTTAATAATAAAAAAAAATCCATTCATTGTTGCACAATTACCTACGCCCACAATCCCCATCCACACCTCTTTGTAGTGATATGTCTTTTATTCTGGGCTGCTTCCATACATATAATGCCTAATAATATAGCCTAATAATATATTCATTTTAGATAGTTATGTCTTTCCTCCGTTCCAATGCAACAGTGATTATCTATCCACAGTTATACTATTCTCCTCCCAAACCACGATATCAGATCTGCTTTATAACAGTGGTGCCATGCACTATTTGTGCTTTTGTGACTGAGATATTTCACTAAAGACATACTAAATGCTGGGTTATTGGTGTTGACAAATTATCTGTTTAACAGCCTTGAAAAAAGACAGATGCCTCATGGAGGTTAACTGTAGACTATCCACTCTGAATAAAGTAGTGCCACTTTTGGTTTCAGCAATCCCAACATGGTATCAACTGTAAAAAACATATAAGAGACCAAAAGAGATTGTTACTCAGTTATGTCCTCTAAATAAGCGTGATTATTGATGAGTCTTTCTCCAACCCTTACATCACACTTACTAGTAAATAATGGTAAAGGGGACAATGACTAAAAATCGAGGGTGTGATTTGTGATCAATAAAGGGCCAATTGTTGAAGAGCCAGGGGTGGTGTGTGCAATAATTAATGTGGCCCTTCAGTCTCTAGATTTCCATTTTACAATGAAGCATTTATTTTTTTAAGGAGAGAGGGTTATTCTGAAATATAAGCCTTACCTTCCTAGATTAGTGAGGGATAAAAAGCTCTACCCTACTACCAACTTTTGTTAGTTAGGTGCCATCGAGTTACATACCACTCATAGGGACCGTATGAACAACAGATGTGCGTCCTGTCCCATCCTGTGCCAAACTCACAATCTCTGACACACTCCAGCCCATTGCTGCTGTCACTGTGTCAATCCACCTGGTTGAAGGTCTTTCTCTCCTAAGCTGTCCCTCCACCTTTTCAAGCATGTTGTTCTTCTTTGCGGAATAGCCTCTCCTAGCAACATTTCCAAAGTATATTATACAAAGCTTTTCCATTATCGCTCCCAAGGAGCACTCTTGCTTCACCTTATCCATGACATATTTATTTGTTCTTTTGGAAGTCCACAAGATACTCAATATTCTTCTCTAACATTATGGTGCAAAGTCATCAATTTTTCTCCTTTCATCTTTATTCATTTTCAGCTTCCACAGCCATAAAAAATGATTGAAAAAAACTATCCTACTATTGTTGTTGTTGTTGTTGTTAGGTGTCACTGAGTGTGTACTGCTCAGAGTGACCCTACGAGCAACAGTTCTAAACCTTGTCCTATCTTGTACCATCCTTACACTTCCAGACACACTAGATTTCCTTGAGGCAGTCATGGTGTCATTCCCCTGTTTGAGAGTCTTCTTTGGCTTCACAAACCTCTTCCATTCCAAGCATGACATGTCTCTCTAAGGAATAGCCTTTTCTAGTAAAATGCTTGAAGTATATGAGGCAAAACTTTATCATTTGGCCTCCAAGGACCACTCTGGCTGCACCCTCTCCAAGACATATTTGTTCCCTTGGGATGTTTAGTATTCTTCTCCAACAACCCAGCTCAAAGTTATCTATTCTTCTGTCATCCTTGTTCACTATCCAGCTCTCAGATGCACATCAGAAAGACGATGGCTTGAATCAGATGTACCTTGGTCCTCCAACACTGGCATCATTGCTCCTCATAATTTGTACAGATCCTTGATTGAAGACTTTAACAGTGAAAGATGTCCCCTGATTTCTTGATTACTTGCACCAAGAGTGTTGGTGGATCTAATTAAGATGAAGTTGTTGACAGTTTCAGTCTTTTCCCCACCTATCATGATGCTGCCTATCAGTCCGGTGAAAGGAATATTAGTTTTCTTGACCCTGAGATGCAGTTCATACTGGAGACTTCTTTGCTCTTCTGCTACAAGTGCTTCAAGTCCTCTCAATTTTCAGAAAGCAAGGTTTTGTGAGTTGCTTAACACATCTTATTGATGAGTTTTTCTAGGATCCTGATGTTATGTTCTTCTTCAAAGAACCCAGCTTCTCAAATAATTTACTTAAGATACAAATTTAATAGGTATGGAGAGAGAACACTACCCTAACATACTCCCTTCTTTATTTTAAACCGTGTTGTGTTCCCTTGCTCTGCCCACACAGAAGCATCTTGTATAGTTACAGGTTTTACATGAACATTATTTTTGCCATGGGATCCCTATTCTTCTAAATGTTAGGCATAAGTTGTTATGATCCTCACAGGTAAATGCTTCTGCATAGTCAATAAAGCATAAATAGACATTCTTCTGGTATTTTTGCTTTCAGCCAGGATCCATCTGGCATCAGCAATGATATTCCTGTTGCCATTGCTTCTTCTAAATCCTGCTTGATCTTCCGGCAGTATCCCAACTATGTAGTGTGCTAGCCATTGCTTACATGTAATATTAATGATACTGTTTGATAGTTTACACATGTTTCTGTATCACCTTTCCTGGGAATGGGAACATATATGGACATCTTCCTATCTCTTGGCCAGATAGCTGTTCTCCAGATTTCCTGGCATAGACTGATGAGTGCATCCAGGGCTTCATCTGTTAACTGAAACAAGAAAATTGGTATCTCAACGATTTTGTGTCCTTAAATTCCACCAATGCTTTCAGTGCAAGTTCAACTTCCCCCTTCCCACTTGCTCCAACTCATATGATACTTCCTGGATATTGTCACTGTCAAGTTCTTTTTGGTGTAGTGAATCTATGTACTCTCTCCATCGTTTTTTGATGTGTCTTGTTTGGGTTATTCAATACCTAACCCATAACACCTTTCAATATTGTAACTTGAGGCTTAATTTTATATTTCAGCTCTCAGCTTGAGAAATGCAGAATGTGTTCTTCATTTTTTCTTCTCCAATTCCAGATCGCAGCACACTCCTTTATAATATTTTGCTTTGTCTTCTTGAGCTCCCCCTTGAAATCTCTTCATCTATTTTATGTCAGCACATTTTTTTATTTTTTTTTTATTTCTCAAAGATGTAGTACAATTTTAAGAATCCTTTCCAACAATTGTTTTGGATATTTTCCTTTCTCCTCTGTTTTTGTAATCTTCTGCCCTCTTTGTGTATGATATCCTTTATATGGCCCCAAACTCATCTGGTTTTTGATCAGTGTTGTTCAATGTTTAAAATGTATTCTTACGATGATTTTGAAACACAGATGTAATAGATTCAAGATTACAATTTGGTACTTGTATGTTGTTGTATACTTTTTTAAAAATTTTCTTCAGCCTCAATTTGATAGTCTGGCCCATAGTCCTCCTCTGCTCTGCTGATACTGAACTTCTCCAATGATTTCTTCTACAAATGTAGTTAAGTCTGTTTTCTATGTAGTCCAACAAATGAAGTCCACATATATGTAAATTTTTCTGTTCATAGTTTATTTTGTTAAAAAAGGCATTGCGATAAATCAATCATTAAAATTGCAAAATTTGATCATTCTATTTCCAGCATCATTTCTGTTACTAAGTCCATACTTCCTGATTATTGTTCCCGCTTCATTGTTTCCAACTTTCACAATACAGTCACAAATTGCCATATACATGTCTTTATTGTATGTTTGGTCAACTTCAGATTGTAATTTTTTTAAAATTTTCAGTTTCCTCCACTTTTGACCCTAGTCGTAGCAGTTGAGAATGAAAAAAAATCAAAGAAGAATGGTGCATTCATAATAAAAAAGTGAAATTCAAGTTGTATCCTGAAGTACAATATTGTGAGTGATAGAATATTATCCACAATCATTTAAGGAAAATCTGTTAATATAACAATTATTCAAATATACACTTCTACACTACTAAGTTGTTGTTATTGTTGTTAGGTACTAGTAAGTCACGTGTGACTCATAACAAACCTATGAGCAGCCATTCTGAACCCTGACCATTCTAATCATCTGTGAGACATTAGAGTCTATTACCGAATTCACAATGTCAAGTCATATCATTTGTAGTCTTCTTATCCTTTGGTGATCCTCCACCTTTCCAAGAACAATGTCCTTTTCCAAGGAAGACCTTCGCTTAGCTACATGTCTAAAATATGAAAGACGAGCGTAGTTATCTTTGCCTCCATAGAACACTCTGACCTCACCCTTTCTAGGACATAGCTGGTTTTTTTGGCAGTCCATTGAATAGTCAGTACTCTTTTCCAGCACCATAACTCAAAGGCATCAATTCTTCATGTGTCATACTTATTCATTGCCTAGCTTTCTGATCCATAGCAGGTAATTGAGAAGACCATGGCCTGAATCAAGCACATCTTAGTCTTCAAACTGGCATTATTGTTCATCAGTATTTTAGAGAGTTCCCTGATTGCACACTTGCACAAGGCAATACTGATTTGCTGTGTGCTGGTACTAGGAGTGTAGACTGTTGCGCCAAGCAATAATTGATATAAAAATGTTGACTGTTGGGCCTGTGATGAGGGTCTTTGTCTTCTTTATGTTGAGATATAATTCACAGTGAAGGCTGTAGTCCCTGATCTTCTGCAGTGGGCATTCTATGTCTTCCCCACTTTCAACAAGCAAAATTGTGTCATAAGCATAACACAGGTTGTTGATGAACCTCCTGCGATCTTGATGCCATGATCCTCTTTATAGAGTCTGGCTTCTCAAATTATTTGTTCATTGTACAGATTGATTAGGTATGGAGAAAGGATACAACCATGACACACCCTTCCTAATTTTAATCCAAGTCGTGTTCCCTTGTTCTGTTTGCACAACATCTTCTTGGTCTAGGTGGATTTGCCATGAGCACAATTAAGTGTGTGGGATTCCCATTTTTCTCAAAATGAGCCATAATTTGGAATGATCCACGCAATCAAATATGTTTGTATAGTCAAAAGAACACAAATATGCATTCTTCTGGTATTCTCTGCTTTCAGCCAGGATCCATCTGACATCAGCAATGATATTCCTGGTGCATGACTTCTTCTAAAACCAGTTTCTACTTCCAGCAGTTCCCTGTCAATGTCCTTGTCTAACCACTTTTCAATGATCTTTAACAATATTTTGCTTGCGTAACATATTAATGCTATCATTCAATAGTTTCCACAGTGTTGCATTACTTTTCTTGGAGATGGGGACAAATATGGACCAGTCAGTTGGCCAGGTAGCTGTCCTCCAAATTTCTTGGCATAAATTGGCTAGCACATTCAGGCTTGCATCCGTTAGCTCAAACCGTTAATTGGTATTTATTGATTCCTGGGGCCTTATTATTTGGCCAATGTCTTCAGTATTGCCAAAACGTCATCTTTTGTGACCATTGACTCTTGTTCACATGATACTTATGAATTTATTTTAGTACAGACTGTACTTATTCCATTCATCTTCTTTGGATTTCTGGATCATTCAAGATTTACCCATAACATCTTTAAGTATTGAAACTTTAGAAATGCTGAGTGAGTTCTTCCCTTATTATTTTCTGATTCCAGCTCTTTAAACATTTCTTTAAAATAGTTTTCTTTATTTTCTTGAACTCAGCATCTCTTTTTTCTGGTTTGGCTTTTCAACTCTCAGATGAAATTTTCATAGGTTCTTTTGACATCTATAGTCGTCTTTTCTTCTTCCTCTCTTTTTGTAATGATCTTTTATTTTCTTCATTGGTGATATTGTTGATATCCTCCCACAGATCTTCTGGTCTTTGATCATTGGTGTACAATCCCTCAAAGCTATTCTTGAGATGATTCTTAAATTCAACTAGGATAGACTCAAGGTCATATTGTGGCTTCTGTGAATTAGTTTTAATTTTCTTCAGCTTTAGTTTAAATTTTCACATGTGTAATTGGTGGTGTATTTAACAACTAATAATAATTAGGACATGATATATACTAAGTAAGAGTGTAAGAAAAAAGAAAGTTATAAAAAATGAAATGGAACACATGAAGATTGTAGTCATCAGTGAACTAAGATGGACAAGCATGGCCCACTTTGAACCACATGGTCAACTATGTTGGGAAGGAAAAACTGAGGAAAATGGTGTTACTTTCAGAATTAAAAAGACAATTTCAAGAACCAGCCTGAAGTACAATGCTGAGAGTGATAGGATGCTATCCACATGCATACTATGAAGACATGTTACTATGACTATTATTCAAATATATGCACCAGTTCTTTACCTCTGCTAAAAGGGCATATATGATTAGGTATTATTTGCATGACAACAATCCAGAATAAGAGCTGCACAGTAAAGTGGACTGAGGTGGGGGGTGGGAAATTGTATAACAATGAAATAATTTTTTTAATTTTTTTTTTAGGGAAAAGCAGATGGGGGGTCAGGGAAGAAAATGTGCATCAGTTAATGAACATAAATCCAAGTTCTCTATAAACATTCATTAAAATCTCAATTATAAAACAAACAAACAAAACCCAATCCCTACCCCTCAGAACCCACCCCTTCTTCCTAAAAACAAACAAACAAATAAACAAACAGAAAAAACCCAGCAAATATATGCACCAATAACTAAAGTCAAATAGGAAGAGATTGAGAGCTTCTACAAACTTTGGCAGTCTGAAATTGATCAAAAATCAAGATGCATTGATAGTTATTGTAGACTGAAATGCAAAGGTTGGAAAACATGAGTAAAGAATGGTAGTAAGGAAGTATGGACTTGGTGAGAGAAATAAAGCCGAAGATCATATGACCAAGTTTTATGTGCTCAATTTTTAATTCATACCAAATACCTTTCTTTAAAAACAAACGAATAAAAAACACCAAAACACCAAAACCACCATAAATGGTGGCTTTTCATATGAGCTTCACCTGATGGACTACACAAGAATCAGATGGACTGTATTTGTGAAGACGCTCTTTGGAGAAGTGCAGTTTCTGCAGTCAGAACCAGACCAAGTGCAGGTTGTGGAACAGACCATCAATTACTCACGTGTCATACTATAGACCTGTATAAAGTATTGGAAGCTATGTACTTACTCTATTGGGAAGCTTCTGGGACCTGACGTCTAGCTGGATCACAACTAATTGTCTTCAGAATCCTCACACATTGCTCGCCAGTGTCTGCAATACTGAACTACATCTGCCACAGTCATATGAGTCATTTCCTTGAAGGTTTCTAAGACCTTCCAGTGAACTACAGAACCAAGAAAAACAATCAACAGTGGGGAAACTGAATGGAGGAGGAAAAATTAATGTCGGAAATGACAAAATGGTCTAGCAGATTAAATGTATGGGACATTTTTTGACCTCCATATTTTAGTAACTAATATGTTATTAACTTCAGTAGAACATATTTTAATGACAAAGACCCTCTACCTTCCCAAGCATGATGTCCTTCTACAAAGACTGTCCCCTCTTAACAACATGCCTAAAGATTGTGGATGAAGTTCTACCATTCTTGCCTCTAAGTTTACTCTTCTCCAACACCACAACTTAAAAGCATTGTTACTTCTTATTCCATCCTTCCTCTTTGTACAAATTTGATAAACATATAAACAACTGAGAAGATGATAGTTGGGATCAAGACCACCTTTGTCTATAAGGTGATTACATTGCTCTTTAGGATTCTACAGAATTTCCTGAAAGCAGATTTATACAATAAAATCTGTCTTTTGATTTCTTGACTGCTGGTACAAATGTGCTGATTGTAGACACAAACAAGGAGACATTGTTTAAAATTTAAATCTCTTTTCCACCTCCCAGAGTTTGCCTATTGGCCTAGTCATGAGGACTTAGTTTTCTTAACATTGAAATGTAATGCATAGTGAAGGCTCTAGTGTTTGATATTTTGAAAGAAGCATTCCAGTCCTCACTTTCAGCAAAAAGTTGTGTACTTTGCATTTTGCAGGTTGTTTATGTGTCTTCCTCTCACCCTGATACATAGACTTTAGCTGTTGATATGATTTATTCTGCGTAGAGTCTAAATAGATGTGGAGAAATATATAGTCCTGATACATACGTTTGTCTTAAACTATATACAGTTATTTAGCTTTTTTGGACAGTTTCTTGGTTTAGGTTTAGGTTTCACAGGAGCACAGTTAAGTATTCTAGGATTCCCATTCTTTTAAATATGAATCAAAGTGTGTTATGACCTACAGAACCATAGGCTTTTGCATTTCAATAAAACGTTGAGAGACATCCTTGTGGTATTCTCAACTTTCTGCCAAGCGCCATTAACATCAACAAAGATATACCTGGTGCCATGGCCTCTCTGAAATCAAGATTGAATATCTGGCAGTTCTGTTGGTGTATTGTTCAATACATTTATCAATAATCTTCAGTAATAAGTTAATTTTTTGAGAATTTTTACAATCTTCCATTTTTGCCAATGCTTTCAGTTCAGCTTGAACATCTTCCTTTAAAAACATTAGTTCTTGATCACATGCTTTTTCTTTTTTTTTCTATAATTATATTTTATTAATTTTCATAAACATTTACAGAGATTTTGGGTTACCATTCATTCATTGTTGC
>NW_006399793.1:9516787-9523290 GCF_000299155.1 Elephantulus edwardii | reverse complement strand
GTATCTCACTCCCTGATTTCAAATCCTACTACACTGCCGTAGTGGTAAAGACAGCATGGTACTGGTACAATGACATGCTATTTCTTGAAATAGGTCTATGTGTGTTAGGTTTTTTACTACAGTGAATGTATATATTCCTTCCATCTTTTTTAATTCTTCCTGGAGTGTTGAAAATTTTGCACGTAACAACTTTTAGTATTGTTACTCAAAGCTTGAGTTTGTTTTGAGTTGTCTCAGCTTGAGAAATATTGATCTGACATTAGCCATGATATCCTTAGTGTCACGACCTCTAATAAAGCAAGCGTGAACTCCTGATACTTTTCTACGAACTGTTATAATAATTTTAGTTCATGTTCAAAATATTTTACTTGCTTGTGATATTAATGATATTAATATTCAGTAGTTTACACAATCTGCTGGATCACCTGCTGGGTAGTGGGAATAAAAATATAGATATCTTCTAGTCAGTTTGTCAGCTAGTTGCCTTCTAAAGTTCCTGGCACAGAGTGGTGAACCCATCTAGGACTGTTTCTATTACCTGAAAATGTCATTTATAATTTCTTTTTTTCCTTCACTACTAATTTTTGGCAAACCCTTCACTCTAACGTGGATTCTTTTTCATTACCATTGGTTTTCATCATATACTATTTATAGAACTATTTCAGCATTGACTATTTCTTAGTGGTAGAATGACTGTTCATTCTCAAGATCTTCTTCCTGGATCATTTAAGATTTTGCCCATAGCATCCCTCAGTATTTAAATCTGAGGCTTGATTTTTTTCCCCCAATGAAATGTCAACCGAGTTCTTTTCTTTTTATTCTTCAACACTGGCTCTTTGTACATTCCATTATAATACTTTGATTTTTCTTCTCAAGCTGTCCTTAAAAATCTCTATTCGTGTTTTTCATTTCAGTATAGCCTATCATTACTTTGGCTTCTCATATTTCTAATGCCATTTTCAGAGTCTCTTCTAACATTCATTTTGGTAATTTCTTTCTCTTCTGTCTTTGAAAGGACCTTTTGCTTTCTTCACGGATGATGAGATTCTTGGCATCAATCCACAACTCATCTAGACTTCGAACAGTAGAGTTCAATGATTCAAATATTTTCCTGAGATAGTTTTTTTTTAAAAAAATTCAGATTGGATATATCCAAGAGTGTGCTTTAGGTTTGCCAACTTTTTTTGTATTCTTCAACATCAATTATAAATAATTGGTGATCTCTTCCACAGTCAACACCTAGTCCAGTTTTTTAACTGCTGGTACAGAGCCTTTCCAGAGATTATTTCGGTAGATGTATAAGCAGGAGTGGCATCCATGTAAAAAAACAAACCAGCCTCCGGAAACTGTATGAACTTGGTGAAAAGATGAAAGTTTTGCATTGAAGAGTTTCGTTGATAGGGTTGCTATGTGTCGTGTAAGACTCTACGGCACTATGGCACTTAAAAACAACAAAAGATGATCTGATTTCTGTGCTGTGCATTGGGTGAGGTTTCCCTTGCACATAAATTTTGGCATAATAGAGCCCATTACAGCAGTTATTATGTCAATACCTCTTGCTCAGGATGTTCTCTTTCACTGATCGTCCATCTTTCAAAGCAAAATGTCCCTATCCAAGGAATATCCTTTCCTAGTAACATGCCCAAAATATGTGAGAGGAAGCGTTATCATTTTTGCCTTCAAGGGACACTCTGACTATATATTCTCCAAGATATATCTATTCTTCTGTTAGCCTATGGGATATCCAATACTCTTCTAAATGATTAGCTGATGCTATTGAATTGTACCAGCCATAAAGAATACCGAATATCTCATGTACTGTCAAAGTAACAAGCCTACTTTGGAAGATGTCCAATTAGCTTGCTCTTGGAGGCAAGGATGGTGAAAGCCGGTGTTCCATACTTTGAGCACGTTGTCAGCAGAGGCAAATCCTTAGAAAGAGATATCATACTGAGAAATATCATGACCATAGGACAAGATTTGATAAATTGATCATAGAGCTACTATGAGTCGTATTTGACTTGATGACACACGACAACAATATACAGAACTAGATACCTTACAGTATCCAATGCCTTGATCAAAATGTGTGTTATATTCAAGCCAATTGTTGTCACTGTGTTTATCCACTTTGTTGAGAGCCTTTCTATCTTTTTAAGACTGGATTCATATTTTATTCTGTGAAGTTTAGTCCAGATTATTGAGGAATAATGATGTCAGTTTGAGGACAAGGGTGCATCTGATTCAAGCCATAGTCATTCTAATTACTTACTATGCATTTGAGAACTGGACAATGAATAAGGGTTATAGAAAAAGAATTGACTCCTTTGAGCTGTGGTGTTGGAGAAGAGCACTGGACATCCCATTGATGATCAAAAGAACAAACAGATATGTTTTGGAGAGGATGCAATCAGAGCACTCTTCTGAGGCAAGAATTGCAAGGCTTTGCCTCACATAATTTGGACATGTTGCTATGAGAGGCTTTTCCTTGGAAAAGGACATGATCCTGGAAAGGGTGAAGAGCTGGTAAAGAAGACAAAGACCCTCAACTAGGAAGTGTGAGGACGGCACAGCACAGAACAGAGTTCATGTCTTTTGTTCATATGGTTGCTATAAATTGTTCTTGACTCAACTTCACTTAACAAGATTAACAGCAGAATAGGTACAAGGAGTGCAGAGTCAAAAGTGTCCCAAATGTTCAATTTGTAAACTCTGTCATTTCTGACATCAACAGTTCTTCCTTCATTCAATTCCCTCTCTCCTTTGTTTCTTGGGGTCTCCGATTTGCAGGAAGACTTTCAGAGACGAAGACCCTTTAGCAAAATGACTCACAAGATTATGCAGACTGATTTGCAGAGACTGGTGTTTAGTGTGTATTATCAGTTGCAATGTAGTTGGAAAGAGGGCATTCCCTCAAAAGAGCAAGTTCTAGGATCCCATGAGTTTGTATAAGTCTCTAACAGGGTAGAGCTTGTATCACTAACTAATCCTCTCTCCTTAATATGATAAATAGTTCAGCAAAAAAGAAACAGTTAATCAATGACTAGGAAAGACATTTTGAACAATAAACCTTTGACATCACAATGACCTTCTGTATTTCCAAGCATGGCATATGACAGCATGGCCAAAATATAACAGATAAACTCTCATTTTCTTTGCTTCCAAACAGTACCATGATTACACTTCTGCAAGATATATTTATTTATTCTTTCAGCAAATCATGGTATATGCAATTTTTTTATAATACTGCAGTCCACACACACTGTTTCTTTTTCTGTCTTCATTTATTGTCCAAATTTCACGGGAAAACAAACTGAAAATTCTTGACCCTAGGGCTTGCATCAAAAGCAAAGTAGTCTTTAAAGTGATATTTTTTCATGTTCTTGGGATGGTGGATAACATTGTTATGAACATTACTATACGAATCTCCATTTGTGTTTCAGTTCTAATTTCCTTGGGATATATTCCCAGTATTGGAATTGTTGGGTCATATGAGTTTTTATGTTTAACATTTTTAGGAAACACCAAACTAATTTCCAGAGACCTTGAAACATTTTACCATCCCACCAACTTCTCCAAGTTCTCTCCAACATTTATTGTTTGCTAAAACAATAAACTAAACTAGTACTATAAACTAATAAACACTAAGCTTTCCCACTGCTACTGGGATGAGATGATATCTCATAGTGGTTTTAATTTGCATCTGTCTTATTGCCAGTGATTTTGAATGTTCAACCACAACGGACTGAAATTGTGTTACATTCACAAAATAGAATACTATACAGCAGTCAAAAGCAATGAGTTTTAAAAGTATTATGTAACTTGGGAGAAGCTAGGGAGAATTATGCTGAGTGAACTAATGCAGTCTCAGAAGAGCAAATACTGCATAAGGAAGCCATTGTTTTAAGAATAGAAGGATAATTAGTAAAACATGTATAGGAACTCAGTGTGGGGAGGGGGGAGCAGAGTGTTGAGGATAAGTAGGGGTGAAGCCACAGGTCTACACAGTTTGGTGGGTGGAGGGATGTGGGGAAGCAAATGGAGAGGATCTGAGAGAAAAGACAAGGTAATAATGGGCAAGATCCAATGATGATTGATTTTATAAAACATAATGCATGGGAGTGATTGTATGAAAAACAATATGAACGAATAATACTGTGAAACACAGTGTATATAAACTCAGTAAGCAAACAAATTTAAAAACTAATGTAAAATGGAATGTGCATGAATGAATGAAACACAATGTAAATGAAACATTGTATAAAACACAATATATGTGGATGAAATACAAAGGAATTAATATTTTAAAACAAGTTAAATATTTTTTTAATAGAATGGTATTTTTGCTCTATGGCACCTTAAGAAGGTCTTGATAGTGGATTTTCCCCAAAGCAGCACACCTTTGATTTCTTACTTTCTGCTCCCGTGGGTGTTGATAATGATCTAATTAAAATGAAGTCTTTGGCAACCTCAATCTTTTCTTCATCTATCATTATGTTGCCTTTTAGTCCAATGCTGAGGAAAATCTGTGTGTGTGTGTGTGTGTGTGTGTGTGTGTGTGTGTGTGTTGAGATGTATCCTTGAAGGCTAGAATTAATGATCATCTGCAGTAAGTGCTTCAAGTCTTCCTTATCTTCTGCAATGTTGTGTCTTCTGCATCACATAGATTGTTGATGAATGTCCCTCTGATCCTGACGCCACATTCTACACAGACTCGAATTTTTCAATCAATTTATCAGAATGTAGATTAAATAGGTGTGGACATATTATAAACCTGACACACATTCTTAATTTTTAGTCCACACAATATCACATTCTGTTTAAATGACTGCTTATTGCTCTACCTACAGGTTTTGCATGAGTACATTTAAATGTCCTGGAATTACCATTATTCTCACTGCTAATCATAATTTATTATTATCTACTCAGTTAAATACTTCTGTACAGTCAATTAAACTCAAGTTAACATCATCCTAGTATTCTCTGTTTTAGCCAAGATTCACCTCTGTCAGCAATGACATTCCTCATTCCATATCCTCTTTTGTATCTAGTGTGAATTTCTGACAATTTCTTACTGATGCACTTCTCTAGTTATTTTTAAAATAATCTTCAGCAAGAATTTACTTGTATATGATTTTAATAGTATTTTTCTTTAAATAAATATTTATTTTAATTGTGATTTTATGAAATATTTAAAAGAAGTTAGATTTTCTTTCACTCATTGTTGCACATTTTACCCCTTCACCCTCCATTTCCCCTCTCCAGTTTACTTTAAAAAAAAATTCTTTCCTTGTTGCACAATTACCTGCCTCCCCATCCCTAACCCCAAGTCCTCTTTGCAATGATATACCTCTTATTCTGGGCTGTTGTCATATGTAAAATACCTATCAAACATTAATTTTGGACAGTTCTTTCTTTCATCTGTTAAAATGCAATGTTTGGGAATTTGTTTGGTTTTTGAGTTTTTTTTGCTACATAAATTTAGATAGTGCATGATTCTCTAGCAACTTAATATAAACCAAAATGCTATAACTACAAATACTATTACTCTTACTAACAATGATAATAAAATGGATAGGTACATGAGTATTATTTTAAAATTTCAATTTGAATCTTGCCAATTTTAAAATAAATAACAGAACAGAGTACAGAAATGCTTATGTATATTTTGTCACTATAGTGGAATAGTCCATTTTTCTACTCAAGTAAAGCACTTTAATTTTTTTAATAAACAACTTTGTATTCATTAAAATTAATAATTATTACTCATAAATTTTTCACAGTCCAAGATTGATCTATTGTCAAAAACACTTCAACTTAATAATATTTTTATTATTTAGTATAACTATTGTTCTGTTTTCCAGAGATGATAAACATAATGACATACAGAAATATGAACTTATAATAAAGGTATTGGTGTACTCTACAGGGGGAAAATGTTTTTACAATTAAGTAAATCTTAAGTAGCCCTGTTCATCTGTAATATTGTCCTACTGTGG
The DNA here is from genome assembly GCF_000299155.1 of Elephantulus edwardii. NCBI lineage: Eukaryota > Metazoa > Chordata > Mammalia > Macroscelidea > Macroscelididae > Elephantulus > Elephantulus edwardii. The sequence goes on along the minus strand of NW_006399793.1, from coordinate 9,517,291 downwards.
TTACTTATGTGATGTTGAAAGCCTTACTATGAGTTTTCAAATGTAGCAGAATGTGATGTTGGGATTTTTTTACTTTTCTACTCATTGCTGTGAACTGACCACATGGTCAGGTGGAAATACGTAAATAAAATGAATGTTTGAGGCTCTACTCACCACCATTAGCTCCCTTGGGAGCATTTTCTCCAGCTTTCTCAACTCCAGGACACATGGATCATCATTCATCAGTGTCCTTTACATCATCAACAGCTGTGAGGACAACATAAGAGAAAGCTAACCAGACTGTAGATAGACTGTGATAAGGTATAGCCTGACAAGGCCCTGGAGACAGAATCAGAGTTAAAGGTTTTGTTTGTGGAGCAATTGTAGGAAGGGCTTGACATGTGAATGCTATGAGATAGTTTACTGGATGACTGATGAAACTAGAGGCTTCTTGTATTCATGTTGCTGGGCTGAACTTAAATTTTCACTTGTCAATGGAGAATCTGTCTAAACTAATTGAATAAT
>NW_006399793.1:9483548-9516687 GCF_000299155.1 Elephantulus edwardii | reverse complement strand
CTTTTTTTAATTTTTTTATTATTATTTTGTGTGCGTGTACCGTCAAATCAGATCTGACTGGTACAGGAGGATATTGCTCCTCCTTCTCCGGCAGAGCGTCTGGTGGATTCAAACCGTGTACCTCTGGGATTGCAGTGCAGCTTCTTGCCACTAGGCCACCAGAGCTCCCCTGATTTTAATACTATTTTTCAATAGTCGCCGTATTCTGGTGGATCACATTTTTTTGTGATTTTAGAGTAGATAGAAATTTCTATTTCTTTCCCAGACTGTTGGCCAAGTAACGGCTGTCTCCCAACCCTTCACATATGTGTATGTCATGTGTGGACTGCATCTACCTGCTCAAACATCTCAATTGGTATTCTGACAACTCTCAGAGGGAGGGAGAGAGAGAGAGAGAGAGAGAGAGAGAGAGTGTGTGTGTGTGTGTGTGTGTGTGTGTGTGTGTGTGTTTGCCCTCAAATGTAGAACCTTCACTATAGGTTGCACTTCTTCTCAATACCATTGTTTTTTAATCTACTTATTGAAGTGGTTCAAATTCAACCAATTATTTTTAGTGTGAGTTCTCTAAGTTTTTTTAGCATTCCTGCATCATTCAGTATTTTGTCCATTAAATTTTTCAGTAAACAACTTGTTACAGTTGTCTTGAATAAGTCTTGATTTTATTTTTCTGTTCTTCCCCTTTTAATTTTTCCTTAAGATTTGTGTTCCCATAGTTAAAATACTTTGTTTTTTTCAGGAGCCCGTTTAAAATTGTCTGGTCAACAACTCACCTATCTCGTCATTTCTTCCCTTTATTTTGTCTTTTATACCTTGAAAAACCCTGATGGGCCCTTCTAGGTTGGCCTGTAGTTTTACTATGATGTGTGATCAATAGAATATAACAATAAAAATAAATTAGGCTATGATTTTGGGAGAAACAGGAAGAATGAATTCATTCTGACCCTCCAATAGGTTTTCCTGATACAAATCATCAAGGAGAAGACTGACCATTTCGCTACTGTGGGTTTACTAGTAGATTTTAATCACTAAAGAGGTATTGACTTTGCATTAGCATACCTTCCTATGGACTGATTTCCCAGAGTTATGCAAATAAAAAATTATTGTTGTTGTTATGTGACTCATAAAAACCCTATGTACAACCGCTCTGAACCCTGATCTATCCTGAACCAACCTTATCATCTCTAACACACTTACCCCCATTATCCCAGTCACTGAGTCAATCCATCTCCTCAAGGATCTTCCTATTTTGCACTCTCCCTCCTACCTCCCAAGTGTGATGTCCATTTCCAAAATTTGATTCCTCCTTGTACAATGTCCAAAGTATGTTAGATGAAACTTCAGAATCTTTGCCTCCAAGGAACAGCTTGGTTTCACACATTCTAGGATGAATCTCTTGTTCCCTTAGCAGTCTGTGGTATGTTCAATATTTTCTCCATCATCACAGCTCAACAGCATCAATTCTCATCCTATCATCCCTGGTCAATATCCAGCTTTCTGACAAAGTATTGATAAAATGAGGTGGATTGGCATGGGACATTTTTAATCAGATGATCATATGATTTACTATACCTGAAATGAAAAGGTGAGGAAAAATAAGGTTGTTTTCATAGTTAAAAAAGACATTACTAAATCTTGAAATACAATGTTCTAAGGGACTGAATAATATCCATACACACACAAGGAAGTCCAATGAATTCCACCATCATTCAAATATATGCACCAACCAACAACTGGAGACAAAAAGGAGGAAAAAGAAGATTTACCCCAATTTTTCCAGTCAGAAATTATCAAACATGCAATCAAGATGCAATAATAATAATGAGTCACCTTAATGCAGAAGTTGGGAATAGGGAAGGAAGATCAGTAGTTGGGAACATGGACTTGGTGACTGAATGAAGCTGGAGATAGAATGATAGAATTCTGTACATTCAATGACCTATTAATTGCAGATACTTTTTATAAGAAACATAAATGCAGACTACACACAGGGATTTCACCTGAAGGTATGCATAATAATCAGATTGATTACATTGATGGAATGAATCTCTGGAGAAACTCAATATCAGCTTTGAAAACTAGGACAGATGCTGGCTGTGGAATAGACCACAACTACCCATTTGCAAGTTCAAGTTGAAGCTAAAGAAAATGGAATCAAATCCATAAGAACCAATATTCGACCTTGACTATGATATTTGACTTTCAGAACCATATAAGGAACAGGTCTGAGGCCTTAAACACTACTGAGAGAAGACTAGATGAGTCATGGGAGGACATTAAGAATATCATCCATGAAGAATGAGAAAGGTCATTGCAAAGACACAGGAGGAAGAAACGACCAAGATGGATGTGAGGAGAGACTGAATATTATATTAGAGAGCTGAGAAGCTAAAGAAAAGGGAAGAAATGAAGGATTTTGAGAGCTAAAAAGAAGATTTCAAAGGATACTACAGGAAAACAAAGTATTATAATGAAATGTGAAAAGATTTGGAGTTAGGAAATAAAAAGTGTGACATTTACTCCGCATTTCTTAAACTGAAGAAACTGAAGAAAAAATTCTGGCTTCTAGGCAGGATGTATTTTGTCTCCACACCTTTTCAATCTGTATACAAAACAGATCATCCGAGACGCTGGGCTGTACGAGGAGGAATGTGGCATTAGGATTGGTGGAAGAATTAACAACAACCTGCGTTATGCAGATGACACAACCCTGTTTGCATAAACTGAAGAGGACCTGAAGCGCTTGCTGCAGAAGGTCAAGGACTGCAGCCTTCAATATGGATTAAAGCTCATCATCAAGAAAACAAAGATTCTAACCACTGGACCAATTGGCAGCATCAGTATGAATGCTGAAGAGATTGAGATGATTAACAGTTTTAGTTTACTTGGTTCCACAGTCAACAGAAGCTAGGAAAATGAGGAGATGAATTGCATTGGGAAAGTCAGCTGTGAGGGGCCTCTCAAGAGTACTGAAGAGCAACGATGTCAGGCTGATGATTAAGGTGCACCTGATTCAGGCTATAGTCTTCACAATTACGTGCTATGCATCAGAGAGTTGGACAGTGAATAGGGTTGATAGAAAGAGAATTGATACCTTTGAGCTGTGGTGTTGGAGAAGAGTGTTGAATATACCTTGGACTGCTAGGAGAACAAACAGGTTTGTCCTGGAGAGGGTGAAGATGGAGTGCTCCTTGGAGTCAAGGATTCTGAAGCGTCATCTGACATACTTTGGGCATGTTGCAAAGAGGGACTGGTCCTTGGAGAGGGACATCATGTTTTGGAGAGTAGAGAAACGGCATAGGAGAGGAAGACCCTAGATGAGATGGATCGATTCTGTTGGTTTAGTGGTGGGAATGAGTGTGCTTGAGATGGCGTGGTTGACACAGGATAGAACAGCATTTAGGGCTCTTGTACATAGGGTTGCTATGAGTTGCAAGCGACTCGACGGCACATAACAACAGCAACAACAACAGTTGCAATATTTAGGGATTCTTTGGGCAGAATGTTAAATGATCCAGGAAACAATAAAAAAAGAAAAGATGAAAGGAGAATACAGAGTCACTGTACCAAAAGAAATTGATGGACACAGAAGAATTTCATGAAGCAATGTACGAGCAAGAGCCTTTTTGACGAAGGAAGAAGATCAAGTTGCTCTGAAGGAATTGGCAAAAAATCAAGGCCCCAACAACTGAAGGGATACCAATTGAAGTAGTTCAATGAATAAAGAATAGAGGCAGAAAAAGATTTGATCTAGGAAAGAGAACAAACAGTAAAGAGTATAACAGTCTGAATAAAAATTAAAATTTAGAGTGATACAAAATTACTCACCTGAGGCCCACTAAGGAGCCCTTTGACCATGGTTCAACTATGGTGATTCCTACTCCAGCTATGCCTTTTATCTTTGAATTCCGTGAGATCCCCGCATCTTTTGTGACTATATATGTATCTTTATCTCTAGAATATATCCAGTAAGTATCAGAGATTATAATTAAAAGATATGTTCCATATATCCATATATATATAAATATTTACATATATGTGTGTATATATGTATATGTATATGTATATGTATATATATCTCAATGGAATTTGAAACTTTATTTAAAAAAATGTATTCTTTTAATATTATCACTCTCTTACTAGTCAGTCACTTTCTATATAATGAATGTTCTTATGCATTTCCCTCTTCTTTTGTATGAGATTAGGATCCTTACAATTAGTGCATTCAGAGATAAGGGAGGGAAATTTTTTCACTTTGAGTAATTAAAGAATTTTTACACTGTTAGGTATGTTGACAATTTTGTTCTTTTGTTTTTATGCCTATTTTCTCTTCTTGATCATTTTAATCTGAATTATTCTTCTCCTTTCTTAAATTCAACCTTATTTTCTTTTTATGTGTAAACTTCAAGTTAAGTGAAAGTGAAACTAATTAATTAATGTGCTTGATTTTTCGGTCTTTCCTGCTCTCTGATGAATAGCATGCAATTGCAAAGACCATAGTCTGGATCAGGCATACCTAATTGCACTGCCACCCCAAAGGTGTATGGTTTGAATGCACCAGCTGTGCTAGGAGACAAGAATGAGCAATCTTCTCCTGTGTGATTGACTGCTTCTGAAAACCTGCCAGCGGGTCAGCTGTGGATCAGTTCTGACTCTACAGTACACACCAATAAAACCTGCTAGAGGGTAAACTATAGGTCAGTTGTGACTCAGTGGCACTCAATAACAACATATTCAGTTATTTTCCTCATATATTTTTAGTTAATAATGTTGTTGTTGTTGTTGTTGTTGTTATGTGCGGTCAAGCCGTTTGCGACTCATAGCAACCCTATGTACAACAGCCCTAAACCGTGCTCTATCCTGTGCCAATCGCACTGTCTCTGACACACCCATCCGAATTACCCCAGTCACTGAATCAATGCAACTCACAGAGAGTTTTCCCCTCCTGCGCTGTCCCTCTACTCCACCCAGCATGATGTCCCTCTCCAAGGACCTGTCTCTCCTACATGTCCAAAATATGTCAGACGAAGCCCCAGAATCCTTGCCTCCAAGGAGCAGTCTGGTTTAAGGAACATAATGTGTATTAATGCATTCTATTTATTTTATCACTATTATAAATATTGATAAATGGAATTCAACTTATGGGAAGTAATCTATTTTTTTAAATATACTTATATTTTGTCTTTTTAAATGAAGATGTTTTGTGGAAAACATGATTTTAAGTCCAAAAGTTAATATCAATAAAGTGCTTTGTAAAATAAAGACTCAAGTTCCACATTTTATTCCCTGGAGATTAGACTTCAAAAATGCAGAAGCAAAAGAGCCTGTAGGAGATTGCTATATTCAGGGCATCAGAAAAAAAAGATAATTGCTTGAATATTCTTCACTTTTAGAGTAAAAGAATGACTACCATCCTCACAATCCTATAATTTTCACGCCTTCCAACATTCAAACGTGTAACATACAATGGGTGTTTCTTCATAACTTCTGATTGACAACTTAATGGAACACTCTGGTTCTCTGTCTTTCTGGATAAGTATAAATAGTGTGGTTATTGGAAGGTAATACCCTACTATTAGTAGTTCTTCTCATAGTCTTTCACAGAAGTGAAAGTAAGTTTGATATATTTACTTGCATGAATGGTTGCCATGAGATTATAACTAGGTGTTCAGAAAGCCTGTCTGCATTGTGAAGCCTTAATTTAAGAACCACTTGGTCACTATACTGTTCTACTTTGTTATTATTGTGTTATCTATTAACTATCACAGGGTTGTATTAGAGGATTATCCATATTGGGGAAAAAAGAGCAGTATTTGCTGTTTCCTACTATTAAAATAGCTTCCTACTATTTTGATAAGGAGGAGTACATGAAGAAAAATGTAGTGTCAGGATTAGAGAAAGCTTCATCAACAATCTGTGTTATGCAAATGACACAACATGGGTTGCAGAAAATGAAGAAGACTTGAAACATTATTGAAGAATGTAAACTACAGACTTGAACATAAATTATATCTAGAAAACAAAAATCCTCACCACTGGACCCCTAGATAACATCATGAGATGGAGAAAAGGTTAAAGTTGTCAATGGGTTGGTTTATTTTACCAACACCCATCATAGCAGCAGTCTGAAAAAAAAGCACATGCGTGAGGGTAATCTTCTACCAAGGACCTCTCCAAAGTGCCAAAGACCAAGGATAACTGCTTAAAGACTAAGGTGTTCTTGATCCGTGCCATGATATTTTAAATGCCTTCATATCCTTCTGTAAGTTGGACAATGAATAAGAACTATCAAAGAAGAATCAATGCTTTTTAAACCGGTTTTGGAAAAGCATATTGAATATCCCATGGAGTGGGAAAAGAACAACCAAATCTGTTTTGGGAGAAATAAAACTAGAATACTGCTTAGAAACAAAAATGTTGAAACTTCATCTCACATGCTGTAGGCATTTTGTCTTTGGAAATATGGCATCATGCAGGGAAAGCTAAAAAAGGTCAATGAAAAGATGAAGATTCTCAATGGGATGAATTGACAAGGAGAAACTTAGTTTCACTCTCTCCAAGACAGACCTAATTGGACTCTTGGAGGTCCATGGTATGTTCAAGATTCTTCTCCAGAACCACAACTCAAAGACATCAATTTTTCTTCTGACATCTGAAGCCATTGTCTAGCTCTCTGACGCATAGTGAGTAATTGAGAATACCATGACCTGGACCAGGCACACCTTAGTCTCCAGACTGAAATCATTGCTCCTCAACATAGCCAATTCAAAGATGAGACCTATCCAGTGTTTTTGATCTATGTACCAGTGGCTATTCAGAAGATGTACATTTTCCTCATGTGCAATTTTCAACTTTCAGAAAACTTACTGCAAAGTCAATTCCAAGTTGTTTTGACTCAAAAGTAAAGCGTATGAGTAAAATTAAGTATTATTACAACCAAGAGACCTTATTCCAGACATTTTATTGTTAATATTAGTTTGTTGTTGTTCTTTATGTGTATCATTGAGTCAAAGCCAACCTGTAGCTGATTCTTTGGTGGGTTTTCAGAGGCAGTTAATCACACAAGAAGAAATTGCCATCCTTCTCTCATGAAGCAGCAGGTAGGATTTAAACCGTGTGCCTTCAGGATTACAACACAGCTTCTTGCCACTAGGCTACAACAGCTCCCTATAACATAGCTTGGTGGAGGGGTGTTGTCAATTTTCTGTTGTGGGGAAAGAAAAAAAAAAAAGAGAGAAGGAACAGACCAAAGTAAAATTATAACAGACGGCCTTAACTGAACAACTAACCAGATTCTGCTAAGAGGGTAGAAATCCTTTAAAGGGTACCGACAAATGTCTCCCTTGGGGAAACATTAAGAGTAACAAACTGTTAAGGATATTTCAGCAGAAGGCAAGATTACCTTGTTTAAATTAGAAAGGATTTGGATTCATATCCATAATCTCGATATAGTCACATTCAGGTAGCGCTATTTGTCAGATTCTGCACCAAACAACTTCACAAGAAACATAACTGTAGATAGGAATATGGCCTCAACAATAGCTAGAAAGACCAACAATTTTGCTAAGTAAAATTGTCTTGGGTCAGTCTCAGAATAGTTGTTCTTTTCCTGATAAAGAGAAATTGAGCTAAACATGTAAAAAATCTGTCACAAGGCTGGATGTGTGAAATGGAAGGAAATACCTTATTGGAAAAAGACCAGCAATCTGGAGAGAGTAAACTGTTCTTTAGATTTTTACTTTCAGTTTATGACTAAGAATTAAAATTCAGGAATTAAAATTTCAACAATATACTACATATAGGTTGAGAAACAAGGGCATACTGCTATGTTCTTTGTCAAAACAAAGATAGGCTATTTAGAAAACCATGAGAAACCAATAAAAATGTAATGTTTCTTCTATACTCCTACATCTCTTGAATAATGCTTTGGGAAGAGTATTAAGTGTATTTTAGGTCTAGATTAGTTTAGTTTGAATGCTCAAGCTCTTTCAGGCAAATGTTTAATGTACCTTTTTTTCCTTGATTCTTTCTTCCAAGATAATGCCTGAAATATAGATAAAATGGTGTTTGGAAGAAAATAGGGTACATGGATTAAAAATGTAAATTAACATCTCTGGTATATACAGATATATGCTGGTCTGCTTCAGAAAGAATGATTGATTTAGTCCATATATTGATAAGATCTGAGGTAATATTGGGGTAGTATCATTCTTTAGAAACTTATCTCTGCTTCTCAAGTCCACAGCTTTTAGGGACTATTCTTCAGTCTGTGCTCCACTGTGTCTCCTAGGGCATATTATGTGGATTGTAAGTTTTCAATTAAAACTTAGTCATGAATCGAATTGCTCTTAGTTCCGTGTTTTCAACATTTAGCCTATGACAACCCTAATATCTTTCAATCCATATGCAGAACAGATTATTCAGGAGGCTGGGCTTTATAGGAAAAATGTGGCATCAGGGTTGGAGAAAGACTCATCAACAACCTATGTTATGGAGATTACACAAACTTGCTTGCTGAAACTGAGGAGAGCCTGAAGCACTTGCTTCAGGTTAAGGACTGTAGTCTTCAATATGAATTTAAGCTCCACATCAAGAAGACAAAGATTCTCACCAATTGGGAGCACCATAATAAATGAAAAACAGATTGAGGTTGTTAGCAATTTCAGCTTTCTCAGCTCCACAATCAACAGTCTTAACACCAGCAGTCAGGAAATCAAAAGACAAATTGCATTAGGAAAATCTGCTGTCAGGGACCTCATCAGAGTACTGTGAAACAACGACATCAGTCTAGAAAATAAGATGCACCTTATCCAGGCCATGGTATTCACAATTACTTGCTATGCATCAGAGAGCTGGACAATGACTAAGGATGACAGAAGAAGAATCAATGCCTTTGAGTTGTGGTGCTGAGTCATGAACGTACTACGAACCACCCAGAAAACAAATAGGTTTGTCTTGGAAAGGGTAAAACCAAGTTTCTCCTTGGGGGCTATAATTTTGAAGCTCTGTCTCACACACCTAGGGCACAAGGGCAGGAGGGACTAGTCCTTGAAGAGGAACAGCATGTTTGGCAGGGTGGAGTGACAGCACAGGAGAGGAAGTCCCCAGATGAGATGGAACGATAGGGCAATGGGAGTAAGTGTTTCGGAGTCAGTAAGACAGGAAAGTAGGCAGGAAAGGCTTCAGAGCTGTTGTTGTGCCTAGGATCACTATAAGTAGCAGGCAACTCACAACACATAACAACAACAATCTCTTTCCCAGTGTCAATGGTACGTAAGAATCTTTAAACTACTATTAGAATTTAAAATATATCCTGAAGAACATTAACATGTTTGAAAATGATAATCTGAGTTCTATGTAAATTTTTTTTAAAACTCAGTAGTCTTTCTAATATAAACATTTCCACTACAACTATCTTAAGTTGGACTTGGACTGTTAATAGTGAGATCATCCCTGACAGAACACAAAATTATACATAAAAGGAAAAATAGCCAGTGGTTGTTGATTGTTTTGCTATCTACCTTGATGCTTGATGTCTTTGCTGGTTAAAATCACGTATCAGCTTAGTTAAGCCATTATTGCAGTGGTTGGGCAGTTATATAATGATATACTCTGCTCCCGTTTGCAATTTGATATAAACATGCTCCATTGTATCATTAGCACATCAGTTGAAAAGGGAATTTCCTTTAGAGAATGGTTGGCCTATATAGAATATGTGTAGGTGTTCTGTAAAAGCTCACATTTTCTTGAACCTCATAGAACTTATTATTTCTGATCTCTGCTTTTTGGGACCTGAGGGAACCTCTAGGTATCTTTTAATTTTGGCATTTCACCAGAGCATGCAGCTTGTGAATGATCAGTTTGTGATTTGACCTATAGATTTTGGAATATGATGGTTCTCACAACCTGAAAGCAGTTTAATATTTGAGTAGTGGCCCTATTCTGTAATGAGATGGACTACTGACCCAAAGATAGCACCTTCCAGTCAGTTCAAATCCACTAGCAGCTCTGAGGAAGAAACGGGGGCAATACTCTACAGTGTAGTTTACAGCCTTCTTTGTATTTTTCTCTTCAATCTGGAAAATGAGAAAAATGTTAATTAAGAAAAGAAAGTTCACAAGGGCTCAATCCACACTGATATCAATAACAAATATAAATTTTAGAACTGTAAAATAGATTATACCTAGAAAAAGGACAGGTAGGATGTAGTACTCTCAATAGACATCAAAATCAGAACTGTACAGGACAAGTCTTATGGTAAGGAATGTGTCTCATACTTACTAAGATATATCTAAATTCTTCACTAAGTAATTATAAAGTATCAAGTCCAGAGATTTATTAAATATTTCTTTTTCATGGAGTTATTCAGAGCTTTTTTCTGATATGTTTATTAAATATTAAATTGTACTGAGGGTTGTTTTTTTAATTGTTAGGAATAAATGGGTCATCACACAGACTTGAAATCTCTCAATGTAGAGAGTTATCTATTAAAATATAGCCACTGGCATTTTATAACAACAAATTTCATAAAACATTATTTTAAAGGTTATAATTGTATTTAGGCCCAAACTAGAGACATTCTCTCCTTGAATGTTCCTATGTGAGAAACTTAAAGATTAATTATAGATAATAAGGAATTTGTAGAGGGTGAAAAATTGGGCTAATTTAAATGAAGATTGAAACTTTAAATCCATTCTTAATGTTCTTGTTTTTGTTACGTGCCGTTGATTAGAGTGCCAGATGACCCTGGGGTACTCATAACAACCAATCTAATCAGAGTCCTATCTTATGCCATCACAGTCTCTGACACACTCAAGCCCTTTGATGCAGTTAGTGTCAACCCACCTGATTGTGAGTCTTCCTCTCTTTTATCCTCCCCTGCCTTCCTAAGCATCATATCCTTTTCCAAGAAATAGACTCTCATAGAAACATGCCCAGTGTATGTGAGATACAGCTTCATCATCTTTGCCTCCAAGAAGCACTTTTGCTATATCTTCTGCAAGACATATCTATTTGTTCTTTTGGTAGTCCATGATTTTTTCAGTACCCTTCTCCAACACCATCATTCACTAATATAGTAATTTAAATATATAAAAGTTTTAAGTGATTTTGTTTCCTTATTTGCTGTCAAGTGATTATGACTCATAGCAACTCTGAAACCTAGATATGAACCTTGTCTTATCCTGTGCCAGCCTCTCAATCTCAGGTACATTCAAACTGTCGCCACAGTCACTGTGTCAATCCACCTGACGGAGGGTGTCCCTCTCCTTTACCATTCCTCCAACTTTCCAAGCATGATGTCCTTCTCCCAGGAATAGTCTCTCCTAGCAGCATCCTCAAAGTATGTGAGAGGAAGCTTCACCACTTTTGCCTCCAAAGAGCACTCTGGCTGCACTTTTTTCTGTTTGTTCCTCTGGCAGTAAGTGTGATATGCATTCCTCTCCTCTAAACTCACCACTCAAAAGCACATTTTCTTCTGTTATCCTTCATCTCTAGGGAGTACTGGTGGCCCAGTGGTAAGAAGCTGCACTGCAATCCCAAAGGCATGCAGTTCGAACCTGCCAGCTGCTCCACAGAATATGGATGGCCACTCTCCTTCCATGAGATGAACTGTCTCTGAAAACCCTCCACAGGATCAGCTATGAGTTGGTTCCAGTTCAACAATACACATCAACAACAAATCCTTAGTCACTGTAGTTTTTGATGATAATTTTTATTGTGAAAACAAATAAAAAACAACATAAGAATATAAATATTTTAATTAAAAAAATTATGATTAAGCACAATGTTTCAGTAAAATTTAAATTATTAAATTATTTATGAATCATGAATTGGATTCTGTGTATGCAAAATGAGCATCAATTTGTCTTGCTCATGATTTTAAGTAAAATAAAATTATTCTATATTTTGTAAATCCTATCCTCTGTGATATTAGAGACAATCACAAAATGACGTTATGGACAGTCTCCATGATGTGATACTGTGCTAAACCAATCTGTGGTAAAAGGTTAAAATGGGATGTAACACTTTTAGGTCACAACAGTGGTTTGATTAAAGAGGAATACCTTTCAGAGTGGATTGTAACAACTTTCATTTCACAAGAGATAAGAGAGGAAGTGACACAGGCAGGGAGCTCCATATCCCTAAGACTGAAGAGCTAAGAAGAGAACACATTAATTGGACTCAACTTTTTGTTTTTGTAAGCTTCTCAACATAACAACAGTCCAATACGTAAGAAAGAAGATCTCCAGGAATTCTAGGTCAAAAGCTGTTAAAGTCAGTAAAAGATCTTTTTCCAGACTTGACAGAAGAAAGAAAATCTTTCCCCTGACATTGAACTAATAATCTTCTACACTGTGAAAGAATACATTTATGTTTTGAAAAGCCACACAGTTATTAGTAGTGCACATAGTTCAATTTGGGGTTTTGCCATCATAGCTTCGTCCCTCCTTCCTTATTGCCATCTTGTCAGAACTGATTCATACATGATCCTGGAGTGGGTTTTCTGAAGTTATGCATCATGCAGGAAGAGAACGCTTCTCTCTTTCAAGAGGTCTGAACTCAGACTTAAGGTGAAAGAAACTCCCTGTACTTAGCCCTGCTCTTGTTCCTGCTTCCTTAGCTTGAACTTAGCAGTTGCCGATTTTTTGTCTGCTACTTCTAGAACCCCATACAGCTCTCTTTCCTCACTTTCAGTGGTTAATACAATGGTTAGCAGACAATTATTTATTCTACATTGAAACACCTATTCGAATAGTTAATATTGCCTGACTGTTATTACAGGCATTTTTACTAACTAGCACAAGATTACTAAAAAGTTTCTGCAATGTAATTCAATTTACTGATGATAGCTCAGTCTATGTAGACCTGTATCTTCCTCCCATTAAAATATCTGATGTAATTACCAGTACTTGTCTATAAATAAATTACAAAAACAGTTTAAGAGATTGAAAAAAATCTAATTAGATTTATCATTCTGGGAACATAAAGACTGCAAAAACATTTTGTGTTCTTTAAAATATGGCTATCATTTTAACAGCCCCCCTTTCATACACCTCCTACTTCCCAACTATTGGTCAAATACTTTCTTTGGAACCAACATTTGGAGTCTCTTATTCACAGTATACATAGAGAACGATTACTTTCTGCTTGTTACCTTAGCAGAATAATTGGAACAAATGCATTTTGAAACTCACTCCAAGTGGTTCATTTGCAAGTATAAATAAGTTGCTAGATGGATTTGGAAGTGTATCTTTTGTATGGCCAACTGTTCTTTTCTTAAAGTTAGTAAAGTTTCACAACTTTGAGGTTTGTGAAGAGGGAAAACTGTAATTTTAGCAGACAGTGTTGTTCTTAGGCGTGGACAAACTTGGGTTCCTGCCCAGCTTCCCAACTGTAGGATTGTGTGGCTCTGGAGCTTTCCAGGGTCTCTGTTTTCTGCTAATAGACCACAAGTTTTCATGTGGGCTTTCTATTGTAAAGGATGATAAAAACAGATTCTTACACAAAACCCAGTAGAAAAATACAGTGCTTGTATAAGAAACACTGAAAAAAAAAAGTTCTTATTTTAGCAATCATGGTGTTTCTCTCTATCTCTCCCTCTCTCTCTCTTTTCTTTTTTGGCAGAAAACAGGCACAGGCTGGCTCGGCTGGCACCTCAGCTCAGAAAGAAAAAAAAAGTCAGAAGAAAGGAAAATCGAGGCACAGATGGCGCCAAACATTCTCAAATCTTCCGTGATGAAACGTTCAGAGATGGAACACTCAGGGATTGGGCAGGCATCCCTTTGATGAAAGGTTTTTAAAAGATCCTTCCTCAGTTTAGGTTAGGCAGAGGGGACAGATTGGGAAAGCCTATGTGAAGTGTGTGTGGGGTGGGAGGAGAGGGGGAACTGAATCCCACAAAAGGGAAGAGAACTTCATTAAAAGTATTTTTTTTTCCTCTAACATGAGAGCTATCTGAAAAATCTCCAGATAATTACTAACTGAAGAAAGAGAAACACTCTGGTCTGGAACAATTATATTTCTTTTTAGTACACCGTCACCTAAAACCTATATGAAAATAAAAAGCTACATTATGCAAATTGAATAGATAATGCTTCCACCAACTCTTGAGAAGTACAAAATTTGGAAAGACATGTCATTTTAACCACTCACTATGGTCAGAGAAATAAATTAGAGTTCTGGATGATGCTCAGAAAGTTCTGTGAAAGACTACCTTGTCCCACTCAATATCAAGATAGGACCTAGAATGAAATATTTGAGTCATAACTCTGAAAAGACTTGCATCCAAATTCCAAGTACCAAAGGAAATTGAGTACTTTTACAATTTTTACTAAATTGCTGTTGAGAAGTTAAACAGGAGCTTATTTCCTTGTAAGTTAGTGATTTTGTCACCTATTAGGAAGCCCCTGGTGGCATAATCAATAGGGAGTTGCATGGTTGTATTACTCATAAAAAACAGCAAATAACAATAAATATTTAATTAATGTGGATTAAGTATGCATGCTAAATTTAAGAACCCCTTAAAATATGTAATTTCTGAGAACTTGAATATATTGGTGGTTTTTTTTCCACAATAAAGGCTCCAAAGAGATACATTTCTTTTCAAGGAAATAATTTCAAATGATGGATATAAAAATACCAAGAAGTTATTAACACAGATGAAGTTGCATGTAAGTGAATCATGAGCTCAGTGTATATATGTATATACTAAACATTACAACTGCAGCACACTATTCCCTATATTGTTACTATTCTTAAGTGTACCAAACATTTTTATCTGAATTCTTTACCCTAAAACAGTGCACACTTCTCTTACCTATTGTCATCTTCAGAACTCTTATTAAGATTCAGGTGTTCTTGACTTACTTCTCATATAAAAACATCGCTTATTCGTGAAATTTCTCCAAGGTTTGGTAAAAGTACTGTGTTACCCATGATGTGACACAAGGCTGAACAGATAAACACACTCTATTGGTGTGACAGCATGTTCCTTATATTTTCAAAGTTCACTGGAACTATTTTACCTAAGAATACAATTTCTCTAAATGACGTCTCCAGTATTTTGGAAAATGGCAGTGGAGATTTAGCTAAAAGTGGGACGTTGTGACAAACATACACATCTTTGGAGCTAACAAATTAAATACATCTGAATAGCAATTGGTGTTGCTGTGAGTCCCAGTATATCGAATGGGAGAAGATTGCGTATTGGAGTACAGATTTTCCTACTAGGCCACCACAGCTCCCTTAAGAAAACGGTAGAGTGTTGATGGAAGAGAGTGAGGTGAAAACTTTGTTTAAAATGTACAGCCCCTACTGGATTCCAGCCAATTATTACTATGCAGCAATGTTACTACAGTCTTAACAGAGACTCCTTAATAAAATGTCAAGCTCCTTAAGTGAATATACTAGTTTTTAATGATAGTTCATTTAAAAATTGTTGGTGGATGGAGAAGACACTGAAACTGTCAACAACTTCATCTTACTTGGATCCACAATTAACACCCTTGGGACCAGCAATTAGGAAATAAAGTGACATATCACACTGGGAAAATCTGCCATTACGGACCTCTACAAATTATTGAGAAGTAATGATGGCACTTTGAGGACTAAGATGCATTTGATTCAGGTCATGATCTTTCTGATCACTTGCTATATATCTTAGAGCAGAATATCTGTTGTGATAGGGTAAATAGGATGATTAGGAGTTCTATTTTCCATACTGGTAGAATGAAATTTTCTAATGTACAATGACAGAGAAAGTAGATTAAATCTGTATCACCACAGTGATACTCAGTGATAAAGCAGTAGGTAATATTTGGTTAATTAAACCGATTTCTAAAAAACTTAAAAAATACTTTTACTAATATACTATAGATTTTTCCCTTATCTTTTTCATTTAGGGGATTTTATGCAACTGATTTTTTCATCTAATTAGCCCTGCATTAACATAGACAAAAACATATTTATTTTTGCAAAAAGAATAAACATTTTTGCTGTTAGAAGCTGACTTTTTGCAGCTTCTAAATGGATAGCCTATCAGAATATAGTTGCAAATTTCATGTGCTTAAATGGCTCATGCAGGCATATTATGAAAATGGTTTTGCCATCGTGGTTTTTTTCCTTAATATGTTTTTACTTTAAGTTAAAGCATATTACTTTCATTTAATAGAAAATTAAATCTTCGGTTTCTGTAGCAATAGGTAAAAAGGTTAAAGTTATACAAAGAGATCATTGAAAAATAGTGTGAGCATATTATCCAATTTATTAATACTAGGTTCTATCTAGTCAGTTCTAACCCATGGCCAACTTGTATACAGTAGAACTAAACACTGTTCATTTCTGTACCATCTTTATCTTTATGACATTTAATTCTATTGTTTTAGTCACTGCATCTTTTTATCTCCTGAAAAATCTTAAAATTTATAGTATATTAGTCTATTCCCAAAGTATGTGAGCTTAATTCCTGCTGTATGTGCTCTAAGGATCATTCTGGCTGTTCTTCTTCCAAGATGTTTTTGTTGTGTACCGTCAAGGCAGAAACTACGTATAGCTGACCCTTCAGTGGGTTTTCAGAGGCAGTTGCTGATTGCACAGACTGTGTGTATTTTATATCCTTCGTCAGTACTATAATTCAAAGGAATCATTACTTTGTATTCCTGTTCACTTTCTAGCTTTTGCATATATGTAACACAGTGTAATATATCACATTTTGGAGCAGGCACATTGTGTTCCTTAGAGTGACATCTTTGCTTTTGAAGAAGTCTTTTAGCTTAGAGAAGTCTTTTGGAGCAGATTGTCCAAAGCAATGTTGTTGTTATTGTTGTTGTTAAGTGCTGTTAAGTCCAGTACAACTCATAGCAACCCTATGAACAAAAGATCTGGACTCAGTCTTGTCCTGCACCATCTTCATACTTCCTGACATGCAAGAGCCCACTGCAGCCGTCACCTTGTTAAGCCACCTGGTTGAGTGTCTTTCTTTCCTTTGCTGACCCTCCTCCTTTCCCAACATCATGTCCGTCTCCAAGGAATAGCGCCTGCTAGCAATAAGTCCAAGGTATGTGAGAAGAAGCCTCTTCATTCTTGCTTCCAAAGAGCATTCCATCTGCACCCCCTCCAAGACATATATTTTGTTCCCTTGGCCATCCATGGGAAGTTCAGTGCTCTTCTACAACACCACAGCTCAAAGGCAGCAATTCCTTATCTGTCATCCTTATTCATGTCCAGATCTCAGGTGCAAAGCTAGTCATCAGAAAGACCATGGCCTTAATCAGATATACGTTAATCCTCAAAATGACATCATTTCTCCTCAATAATATGGAAAGGTCCCTAACCACAGATTTCCCAATGCAATATGTCCCATTATTTCCTGCTGCTCACACCAGATTGTTAATTATGGAACCAAGCAAGATGAAGCTTTTGACTGTTTCAATTTCCTCTCCATTCATCATGACACTGTGTATTGGTCCAGTAGTTAAAGTCTTTGTTTTCTTGATATTGAGATGCAATCTACACTGAAGACTGCACTCCTTGATCTTCTGCAACACATACTTAAATCCTCCTCACTTTCAGCAAGTAAGTGATGTGTCATCTACATAACATAGGTTACTGATGAGAATTCTGTATGCCACAATCTGAATGCTACAATCCTCATCATAGAGTCCAGTTTCTCGAATAATTTGCTCCTATATAGATTGAACAGGTACAGAGATAGAATACAACTCTGACACTCCTTTCCCCAATTCCAAACCATGCAGTGCTACCCTGCTCTGTTTCGACAACAGCCGGCTGATCCAGGTATAGGTTCTTCCTGAGCACAATTAAGTGCTCTGGGATTCTCATCCCTCTCGATGTCAGCCACAACAATTAAATCCACACAGTCAAATACCTTTGTATAGTCAATAAGGCACAAATAGACATTTTTCCAATATTCCTTATTTTCAGTCAGGATCCATCTGACATCAGCAATGATATCACTGGTGCCAAGGCCTCTTCTAAATCCCGCTTGAACTTTTGGCAATTCCCTATCTACGTACTATTCCAGCCATTTTATGAATGATCTTTAGCAGCATTTTGCTGCCTTGAAGGCATTGGAAATAAATAAGGCCCCAGGAATCAGTGGGATACCTATTGACTTGTTTCAATTAACAGATGCATTCACCAGTTTATGCCAGTAACTTTGGAGGATGGCTATCTGGCCAATGGATTGGAAGAGATCAGTATTTGTTCCCATTCCCAAGAAAGGTGATCCAACTGAAGGCAGAAATTATTGAACAATAGTCCAATGTAATGCAGAGTTTAATTTCTTGACTGTTGCTTCCACAGGTATTGATTAAGAGCTCGAGTAAAAGAAAATCCTTGACAACAGCAATATTTTCTCCACTTATTATGATGTTTGAGTTCAGTTATGAGAAATTTTGTTTTCTTTATGTTGAGATGTAATAAATACTGAACGCTTTTGTCTCTGATATTTATCAGTAAGTGTTTCAAGTAATTTTTACCTTTATAAAGAAAAACAATGTCATTTCACTATTGCAGATTGATAATAAATCTTTCTCCAATCCTGCTGCTATTTTTCTTTATAGAGAGAATTTTTTTACTATAGTAGAAGAGTATGATAAGAAAATTCAACCCTGACTTAACCTTTTCTAATTTTAAACCATGCACCATTCCTTTGGTCTTCTTCAGTGGTTGTTTCCGGTATATGTACAAATTTCAAAAGAACACGATGATGAAACAAAGCAATACGTTTAAAAGAACAACAGCACAATTCGTAGCAAACTTGTAACTGATCTTTCAATGAATTTCCACACAGAAGATTGTCCATCTTACTCCCAAGCAGGAGCTGGTGGATGAGCACAATTAAGATTTCTAGAATTTCTATGTTTTATAAAATTATTCAAAATATCTATGATATACAGTTCAGTGCCTTTGCATTGTCAATGAATCACAACTAAAATCTTTCTCTTGTTCTCTACTTTCAGCTAAGATCTAGTCTCCTAGATCAACAATGCCATTTTTCATTCCATATTATCTTCTGAATTTGCCCTAGCTCTTAATGACCCTGTGAACAGAAGATCTGAATCTTGTCCTATCTTGCCATCTTCATTATCTCTAATATACTTTAGCCCACTGCTTTAGTCACTATATCTATCAGTCAACTTTATTGAGAGTCTCCCTTTCTTTTAATAATCCTCCATCCTTCTAAGCTTGTTGTCCTTTTCCAAGGACTGGCCTCTCCTAAAAACATGCCCAAAGTAGAGTTTAATCATCCTTTCTAAGAAGGACTCTCTCAGACCTCCTCTAAGACATTTTTTTGGGGGGCAGCGGGGTTTGGTGGGTTGGTTTGCTTGTTTTATTGGCAGGAAGCACTGGTGACTTAATGGTAGAGGAGCTGTACTGCCAAACTGAAGGTATTGATTTCAAGTCCATCAGCTGAAGAAGCCTTTGTGGAAGGAAGATGGGCAATCATGTCTTATGTGATACACTGTTTCTGGAAACCCTCTGGAGGGTGGCAGTCCATGGGATGGGTGTTCAGTACTCTCCAATTATGTTAGATTCCTTTTCTTTAGAATATGTGTAAACATAGACCTCTTCCATTTTATTTGGTATAGATGAGTTATTATTTTCTTTTTTTAAATTTTATTATTTTGTGTGTGTATACCATCAAATCAGATCTGACTGGTAAAGGAGGAGATTGTTCCTCCTTCTCCAGCAAAGCATCTGGTGGATTTGAACCGTGCACCTCTGGGATTGCAGCACACCTTCTTGCCATTAGACCACCAGAGCTCGCCAGTTATTATTTTCAATGTTGTTTCCATCTGTCTAGTCATTGTAATTGGTGTTTTGCTGATTCCTGGGGCCCAGCTTTTCAAGAAAAAATGACTTCTCTATAGCTTAGATGTCTTCATTTAATATTGTTGGTTCTTGACCATATGCAATGTCTTGAAATGGTTGAACATTCATCTTTCAATTCTTTTTGGTACAGTGATTCTGTATATTCCTTTATTTTCTTTTTACACTTCCTGCATGGTTCAATATTTATCACATAAAATCCTTCAATATTATAAATAAAGGTTGCTTTATTTTCTTAATTTTTTTTTCCAGTTAAATGTTGAATGTTATTCAACACATTTTATTTTCTAACACCACTTAACACATTTCATTTTCCGTAGCTGATCTTTTAAATTCTATATTTAGGTCATTTACAGTGTCATTTCTTCTAATCACATCTATCCTATGTTCACAAAAAGTTTCAGAAACTCTTCTGATATTCATTTTGGTCTTTTATTCCTTGACGCGGTCTATAATATTAGCCTGGGTGCACACAACAACTTACTTTCTTGTTTTAATTTTCTTTAGTTTGTACATAATATTTCATGTAAGTTATTAAATCTACTCTATTGTTAACCCTCTGTAGTTCTGACTGATAATATTTAGCTTATCCTTTTCTTTTACCACTATGCATCATTTTGATGTCCTTATAGCATATTTAAAGGAACAGGTACAGATCTGTTGTTCACAGAGTTGATATGAGCCATAATTGACTAAGACACATATCAACAAAAGCAATATATGAATACTAACAATTCATGTGGCTTAAAAATATATTTACAAAGTAAATGGGGTATTTATTGTTGTTGTTGTCGTTAAGTGTCATTGAGTCATAGGCGACTCACAGTGATGCTATGAATGAAAGATCTGAACACTTGTATAACTTTCATCCTTTCTCCAGGTTCATAGGGTTTTCAGAGGCAAGTTATTGTGGAAGTGGATGCCACTCCTGTTCCCAAACTTGTTTTAACTGGGGAGCTCCATCAAACACTGTCCACCATGGGTAACCTTTATCACTTTTGACCCATCAGTGTCACAGTGTTCAGCTTCACAACAATCATGATGTCACAGTGTTCAGCTTCACAACAGCCATGAGTTACCTCTGTACAGCAAGTGGACAGACCAAGGCTATACGACCTACAAGAATATTTGACCAAAAACAATCAAAAATAGTATTTCTTACACTATTTACAGTAATTTAGAATTCCAACATGCCCAAATGCTGACGGACTCTGGGCCACAGACTACCAATTCATCTGGCAACTCCTCTCTGCTGACACCCACTTGGAACTAAAAAGAAAGCCATACAAGCCCTAGAGTTTCATAAGTATCCATCCTCAAGATGTGAGAGGCCATCATAAGGTCCAACTGGAACTGAGATTCACAGCACACTAGTTCTCAGACCTCAGCCTATGGTATGCATCAAAAAATTTTTAGAAATTTAAAGACAATTTCTTTTCAATATGCCATTTCTGGAACAGTAAGTCATATAATTGTCTAATTAAAAATGTTAAATACAAAAAATGTTCAAGATCAGTCCACTCAGCTCATTGAAGCATAAAATATTTATGTTTCATGACATTTTTGATGACCTTTCATTTTCTAAGATTGATAATTTGCATATTTCTTATTGTGAATATTAACGGACCCTTGTAGATGTTTTGGGTTTTTTCCCCCTAATTTTAAAATGTGCACCATCAGCAAATGAAGGTCTCAGAGGCATTAAGTGCATCTTTATCATTACACTCTACTCATTTTTATAAATTAATTTTAATGAAAGTTTACAGAGACTTAGGGTTTCCAGTCATTCATTGTTGCACTTTTCTCCCTACACACTCCCTCCCCCATAATTTACTCTTCTCCTTGAAAAGAAAGAAAAACTTTCATTTTTATGCAATCCCTCCCCCCCGCCCCCAAGTCCACTCCACTATGCAGCCTTCGCTCTGGACTTATGCAATGACAAGAGTACCCATTCATATATCGCTTTTAAATGCAATATACATCATTCCTCCCCTCCTTTTCTGTCTTCCTTTAACCCTGATGTCAGTCACTGTTTTACAACAGTGGTCCTATGCAATATTTGTCCTTTTGTGACTGAGATATTTCACTCAGCATACTGTCCTCTGAGGTCATCTCACCCCAGTAAGAATAGCAAAATTTAACAGAATAGCAAACATTAAATGCTCGAGAAGTTGTGGAGAAACTGGACTCCTTATTCACTGTTGGTGGGCGTGTAAAATGGTACAACCACTGTGGAAGGCAGTATGGTACTTTCTCAAAAAAGTTGCAAATAGACATACCATTTGACCCAGCCACTCCACTATTGGGAATATACCTCAAAGAGACCATAACTGACATCCAAGCAGATATATGCACACCCATGTTTATTGCGGCTTTGTTAGCAATAGAAAGAGCTGGAACCCAAGTGCCCATCAACAAACGAGTGGATAAAGAAGCTCTGGTATATTCACACAAAGGAATACTATGCAGCACTGAAAAACAAGGAACTCATGATATATTATGCACAATGGATAAACCTGGGGTCTACTAATTTTTTATCTGAAACATCTCATCTCACAATGTGCTCTAATGTTAATCAAATGATTTACACTAATTTTGAATAGGTAGATAATAATCCTTTTTCCTAGTCATAATCTTAGTGTAAAAGGTCTATTGAAAACCACCCACCATGGGTGATCATGTGGCCATCAGTAAAAAGCTGCACTACATGATTTGAATCCACAAGCCATTCTACTGACGAAGAATGGGCAATTTCCTACCTTGTGATTAACTGCCTCTGAAAAACCAGTGGAATGTTAACTATGGGTCAGTTCTGACTAGATGGCACTCAGTAACAACAATCTTGGTAAGAAAGGTCTACTGAGAACTATTCACCATGGATGACCCTGTTGTTATTTTAAATACTAGTCAATCCAACAAGAACAAAGCTGAAAAATGAGTGGTTGTAACCAATATCAGGGGAGTAAATGAATTATTTAATGTAATTTTCTATTAACCTAACAGTTAAAATAGGACCAAAATATACATAAAAATGAAATAAAACAATTAGTTAACATGTTAAATGCTTCATTATTATTAATTCATTTAGTATTCATTGTAAGAGTTCTGGTCATAATGAATTCATTTGATATTAATGGAATGTGCAGAAGCAATTTCATTGTAATGCAGTTTTAATTCATGTGCCATTAGAGAAAACTAATACTAAAATTTATATTTCTCTTTTGAATATTGTACATTATTTTAAATTTTTTTTTGGACATCATGGTATTGGGATAAACAGCCAAATTTAAGATGAATTAGAATGTTTTCTTTTAGCAGAAATGGTAAAGTTGATTAGAACTTGTGTTATTGAAATATCCTTTGATATTTAGAATACAGAGGGTCAAATGACATCTACAAATGTTGAGTTATGCTAACATTTACTAATATTTAACTGTTTAATATTACTTAAATTTTGCCACATGCTGTCATTAGCATATTAATAGTAAAAATCCTTTCAACTTGCCATCCTCTGGTTTTGTGCAAAGTTGGTATATGTTTATTTTGAGGTACATATTAATCATTTTTATTGGCATAATGGTAGCTTTTATAAAAATTTTCCTAAAAATATTTAAATTATACACAAAAAGTAGAATTGTTCTTATGGCCAAGATATGTATTCTTTTTTAGAACAGCCTTAAATTATTTAAGAAAAATTTTGAGGACAGCCTACAGAAAAATCCCTGTATACTGCAGTATTTTTAATTTTTTTTATTTTTTAAGAAAAGTACTTCAAAATGGCAACAGAAATGTATTCAGTATGTTAACTTTTTGTTTCTCTGGGAGCAGTCTATAAACTACTTTTCAGATCCCCAAAAGTAGTACTAATGCCAACAAATAAACAAACAAAAACCACAGTCAATTAGGAAGCCTACTACAAAAGAATTTAACATTTTAAGCAGTTATTCTGCAATTCAAAGGAACAGATTATCCTAAACCTTTTATTCCAAATTTAATGTTCTGAACATGGTTCACAAGCTAGGCAGCCTAGTGGTATGTTTATATACAATTTCTTATTTTATTCATTATTATAGAAATGCTTAACTGCAATGAAGTGATCTGAAAACATGACAATAAAAATACTTTATTTTCACCATTTCCATTACAAATTAAAAATTATTTTAAAAGTTTTTTATAATTCGATTCATCGTTACTTTTCTTTTTTTTAATAATTAACAAAAATAAATTAATTTCATGTAATCTTAATTTGTCAAATTATTATGTATTAATAATACTAAAATATCAAAAACAGTTGGCAGAAAATAATTGAAGAACATATTAATTGTTTAAAACACTGAGCATCAAGCAACCAGAATGATTATGTGAGAGAGAAGGTTAACAGTATAAACCTAACGATTGTCCCAGATTATCATGGCAGAGAGAGTTCTCAGGTCTCAGCACAGGGAGAAACAACTCAGATGGGATCCAGCGACTTGTTGCAGAAAGACCACAAAGCTTGGAGGCCAGTGAGGTGATGGAAGCTAGAGCACACAGGTGAAAGTAGCTCATAGACAACTCAGAAAGAGAAAGAGAGATCTCCAAAATCTACAGAGGGGTACCAATGAGTCGTGACTTGAGTGCTAATTAGTTTATATGAGAGAGAGAACTAATTGAGGCTGTGGAAAATAATTACACAATAATTATAGGGGACAAATTCTAGGATTAACAGAAGTTAGGAATATATTTTGTTCCAATCATCCATAGTAGAAAATTGTTTTGAGAGTTAATGAGTGAGGACAGTCATCTTTGAGACAAAAAAGCAAATAATTGGCAGACATCAGAAAGAGTTCTCAGAAATCTATTGCCTTAGCAAAAGGGCAAAATTAGCAATAAACTAAAATCTGCTGTGATACTAACTCTAAAAGTTTAAAAGTAAGTATATAAGGAATTAAAGCAATTCCAAAAATCTTTACTGAATACAAAATATATAAAGGGGGATGGGTAAGGATAACAATAATATTTATAGGAATCCAAAATATCCAGCAGACAAGAAAGTAAATTCATAATCTCTGGAATCACATAAAAAATTACCACTCATGCAAAGAGAGAAAATATAATTCATGAGAGGGGCAAAATTGAAACATAGACAAAATAAGCAGAAATTATAAAATGTGATTAAAGAGGAATTCAAATCAAGTATATAGAATCAAGGTCACAATATATGAGGTGAAAACATACAGGTATACTCAAGGGATATCTCCAATACAGTTCCAAACTATTGCAATAAATTCATAAATCACAATTTAAAAAATTTTAAAAATCACACAAACTTTTTAGTTTCCTAGTGCATAGAAATTATTGTCATTGTTGTTAGGTGCCAATCAGTCATCTATCAAATATATTGATTTTCTTCTTCAGTCTCATTAGTCATCGTCCTACTTTCAGTTGCATAGAAATAATTGCAAAGAACCAGACTTGGATCAAGTGCACTTTAGTCTTGAAACCAATATTGTTTCTTTTTAGCCCTTTGGAGAGGTCTATTTTTTATTTCTGTTATAGCAGTGGTTGATTATGGATCCAAGTAAAATGAAATCAGCAATAATTTTTTTTTTATAAATTAAGGATTATTCAGAAGGAAGTTGAACCACAAACCCAAAGGTGCTACCTTTCTACTGATTCAGATCCACCAGTGATTGCACTGTAGTAAGATGAGTTATTTCTTTCTATTTCATTTACAGCACCTGAAAATCTTTTGGACAGTTATCTATGAGTCAGTTCTAACTAGATGGTAATGAGTTTGAGAATTAAAAAATAATGATTACACTACATACTGTTCTTATTAAGTGTCATAAAGTTGAGTACAATGTATACTGACCCTATGAACAAGAGATATAAACCCTGTCTTAACCTGTGCATTTATCATCTATGACATCCTTAAGCTAATGCCACTGTTATTGTTGTTGATATGTGCTTCAAGTCACCTGCGACTCATGGTAACCCTATGTAAAGCAGCTCTGAACCTTTCCCTATCCGGAACCAGTCTCACTAATTCTGTCACACCAACCCCCATTGCCCTAGTCACTGAATCAATCCATCTCATTTGAAGTCTTCCTCTGCTCCACTATCCTTTCATCCTTCCAAGAACCCTTCTCCAAGGACCAGTCTCTCCTGGCCATGTGCCCAAAGTATGTGAGACAGAGTTTCAAAATGCTAGCCTCCAAGGAAAAACTTGATTTCACCATCTCCAAAACAGACCTATTTGTTTCCTTTGCAGTCCACGGTATGTTAAAGACTCTTCTCCAGCACCACAATTGAAGGCATCAATTCTTCTTCTGTCATCTTTAGCTATTGTCTAGCTGTCTGAAACATTAACAAGTAATTGCAAAGACCATGGCCTGCATTTGGCACACCTTAATCTCTAGACTGACATCTTTGCTTTTCAGCACTCTGGAGAGGTCCCTGACAGCAGATTTTCTCAACGCAATTTGTGGTTTGATTTCCTAACTGCTGGTTCCAAGAGTGTTGATTGTGGAGCCAAGAGAGCTGAAGCTGTTAACAATCTCAACATATTCACTGTCTATCATGATGATGCCAATTGGCCCAGTAGTGAGAATATTTGTTTTATTGATATTGAGATTCAATCAATATTAAAGGCTACAGTCCTTGCCCGTCCGCAGCAAATGTCTTAGGTTTTCCCCGGTTTCAGCAAGCAAGATCATGTTATCTGCATAACACAGGTCCCAGATGAGCTGTTCCACATATAGATTGAAAAGGTAAGGAGAAAGGATACATTCCTGGCATATACCATTCCTGATTTTGAAACATGCAGTATTTCCTTGCTTTGTTCTAACAGCTGCCTCCTGGAAGTCTGAATGTAGGTCTCACATAAGCACTATCGGGTGTTTGGGAATTCTCATTCGTCTCAAAGTTAGCCACAGTTTGTTGTGATCCAGACAGTCAAATACCTTTGCATAGGCAATGAAACAGAATGAACTATGTACTGTTAGAAATATGGTGGCAAAAGACTTGTTTGTTGCAGATTTCTATAGATCTTCAATTTGAGTTGTTATTTTTGTGTGTGTTTTTTTAAAAGAAAATAAATAAAAATGATCTCTGAAATATTTATATTTGTTCATTGAAAATAAGGTAATCATTATGGGTTTTGTGGGGTTTATTTGTGGTTTTTTTTTTGTTGTTTGGTTGTTTGTTCTAGTTACTGGCTTTAACTTTTACCATGTAACTGGGTAATATTATAAAAATCTGAGGTATTTATGGCCCATCAGAAAAAATGGTCAGCTTACTAATAATGGACATAAGATAAATACCACCTGTTAAGTGGGAACATGCAAATAAGGTGTGTAGAACTCTAATTAAGGGATTAGGTTAATCAGTTTTGCCATTGCACCATGCTTAAATTGAGTAGCTGCAAAGGATCAACAACAAAAACAATCTCATTTCTGTCAAGGAAGAAAAATAGAGTTCAATTCATTATTGGGCCTAAGACAATAATATTATAGAATTACTATGCTTTTTATACAAAAATGCAATAAAATCTCTGACAAATATCAGGGTTTTCTTTCATTCTATCTACCTTTTGGAAGAACCTAATTTCACATTGCACTTCCTACTCTGCCAAGGTTTTTATTGTATTTTTGTATAAAAAATGTAGTGATTTTATAATACCACTGACATGTAACTGGCTCGCTCTCTAGTGGCATCCCTCTTTCCTCTTGATAGATTGCAAGTTTGTACTTGTGAGTCATCATGTTGGATGCAGAGAAGATGAATTGCAGGTGTGACTATTTGACATTATTGAATCTTCTATCAACTTCCTTAGAAATATGTTAGAGGTCATATAAATGTTTTGAATCTCTTATTGACAATCTCTTTCCATTTGACTTTTTGGATGGGATTCTCTGATTAATTAACCTGAATGAGGTCAATATCAACTCTGGTTATCGATGTCCATACATAACTTGATCCTTAATACTACATCAAGTGTAAGAATCAGTGGGAAATTTCTTTGACAGATGAAATAAAATAGATTTATATCCTCTATTCCCTTTCACTATCTGGGCATATTTTAGTGACTTTTTATCTTTAGCAGGTCATTCATTAAGTGAAGCTGTTATTTTACAACTTTAAAGTTAAAGTAGCCAAAATATTATTTATGTGATATATCTTCACACACAGTTTTATATGTTACAAAGTAGACTGACATGAAGATTGAGGTAACTAAATACATAGGCAACTAAATAAATAAGGTTATTAATGAGTTAGAAAACAGTCAAATCTCTAATTTGAAACTCAAACTCATTGATGTTGAGTTGGTTCTAATTCATAATGGCCCGCCATAAACCACAACAGGAAAAGAAATTCCATCTTTATTTTGTTGAGTTGGTAATTAATCCAAACTGCTGAAAACTTACGGCATTTGGATGGACTTGATTGCAACGTAATTCCTCTTTAAGAAATGATATTTCAAAGGAGTACGTGATTAATTTAAAGCAGTACGTCCCAATGGGTAAAAATAAGCAAGTATGACTAAAGTTTGGAGTTCAAAACCCCAAGAAACTTTAATCTTTGTTTTTCTAAGTCATAGTGCATTGAACTTCTAACCAAAAGACATTGTGACTCTTGTAACACAATCCTTCAGAGACTCTGTAGGACTAAAATAGATATTCTTTTCACCTTAAAATTTACAATTTAAGAAGACCAATACAGGGCTGTTATAAATTATAATCTATTCTATGACAGTGAGTGAATATTTTTGAGTTGTTTTGCTTCCATTTCAATAGATGATAAAATTGGTCTTTATTTAGATTGATATTTAAATACATTCTCAAAATGAATGGAGGAAATTTTTTTATTAAAAACCAAAAACCTAAACCATTTTTCTCATGCTATGTCTTTACAACACTTCCTATTGTTAATAAATGGCAGATGCCTGAGGATGAATGAAAACTTTGTGTCTAGGTAGTAGAAGTCCAAAGGAAGGTGGTCAACAGAAAGTCTTGAACTGTAGATGACTGCAAGCCTTCTGAATGCCTATTAAAGACAAAATAAAAGCCAAAAGGAACTCCTATATATCTAAGACAATTATGTTGCATTATCTTAACAAAATAAGAGACGTCTGAATATCAAAGAGTGACTATTTAAAATTATTGAGATAATCCTTACATCACAGGAATCAATCCTACTTCAGTGAGTCTCTCCTACTGAGAATCATTGCTGTAATGATTCACTATAATTTATGTGAACATGTGATCTATTTTAAGGAGGAAACAAAATTTTGAGAATTATTTGTTGCAAGGATATTAGAAAAGATAAGATAAAACTGAAAAACGTAAATGCTACAAAAGTAGTAAGGAAAATATATAAATGGAAACTAGAGAATATTTATTGTTATGGAGAAATTATTGATAAAACAGTTATTTTGGAGAAAATACAAAGGATAATCTTTTTTTTTCAGTATATACAATTTATCCAGTTTTTCTCAGTCTTACCCCAACCCTGATATCAATCCCATACAAAGGATAATCTTATGATAACTGTTTTGCTCCCAGTGTGCTAAAACAAAAATAGTATGAGTGACCTCAAAAAAGCAAATTATCTTTTTTAAAAGTTCAATGGGAAAGTAATCGGAGCTCATAATATAATTCTTTTTCTTCTCCAGCTTCATTGCTAATTCTTTGAGCTGGTTGTTGTTGTTATAAGCCATTGAGTCAGAAGTGACCCATAGTTAACCCTCCAGTGGGTTTTCAGAGGTAATGACTTGCACAGGAGGAAATTGTGCGTCCTTCTCCTGTGGTATAGCTGGTGGATTTGAACTATGCACCTTTGGGACTAAAGGACATTTTCTTATCATTAGTAAGAAATGGGCTGGTAGATGTGTTTCCTGTATGTGTGTGTGCGTGTTCAAACAATGTCTTTCTCCTAGGCACATGAATCTGTATGTGTATATACTGTGCTACTTTTCTAAGTTAATACTAAAAGGTGAATTATTTGGGAGCTATTATACAAGAGAGAACAATTGGTGTACATAACAGGCTGCTTTTTGAAAGGTCAACAGTTTAGGTACATGGACAATCTCCTCCTGTAATGATAAATAGCCTTGGAAACTCAAAAGATATTCTATATGAGTAACAACTGGATATTTCCAAAAGGATTCATATTTAAGAGAACAAGGGCTAGAACTTTCACATTTCTTTTGAGGTAGCACCAATATAATAACAAGATAATATTTCCAAGCTTCGCAGACTGGGTTACATTACAATGCACA
This sequence comes from Elephantulus edwardii, assembly GCF_000299155.1. Classification (NCBI taxonomy): domain Eukaryota; kingdom Metazoa; phylum Chordata; class Mammalia; order Macroscelidea; family Macroscelididae; genus Elephantulus; species Elephantulus edwardii. Next base: position 9,486,575 of record NW_006399793.1, on the reverse strand, counting down.
TTATTGGGAAGAGACTCATTAAATAGTGAGCAAGCTAAATCAATAAATTGCTCAGTTTGGAAAGTAAATTACATCAATGTCAATGGATATAGTGGACTACCAATAGAAAATATTCAGTAATCTTTGGGGAATAAGAATCTGAAATTTATAAGAGATAATAAGCATCACTATGATGCTTTATTTAGGTTAAGAAAGCTAAACTTTCATCCCATGCCAAACGATTAGACAGTTTAAATTGACCAAACTTTTTTAATAGAATAAGGTTGTTGTCAGGATGTTCAGGGAGCTCTGCTGACCAAGTCTATAGGGAGCTAGATGCACTGCTAACATAAAGGTCAATCCTCTTTGCTAATCAAATGCAGCAGTTACTCCCAAGAAGGAAGATAAGTAACTTCCTTCTCTGTGATTCACAGTGTTGAAGATCTTCTTAGAGAAATGAAATGGCTCATACAGGAAGGCAATGAGTGAAAGTTGAATGTTCACATGGCAATAATTTTAGACCTAAACATGTAAAAGCTGTGTTTACTTACATACAACACTTATAGTGGTGTAGGCTGGCTGTTGAAAAATATTCCTCCAATCCTGATGCCACATTCCTCTTCATTAGGTTCAGCCTTCCAAATGATTCGTTCAAATATAAATTGAAAAAGTATGAAGATAGGATACATCACTGATTCACACCTTTTGTGATTCTAAACCATGCAGTATTTCCCTGCTTTGTTCTGTCCAAGCATAGGTTTAGCATGAGCACAATTAAGTATTTTGGGATTCCCATTCTTCTCAACGTTAGTGACAATTTGTTGTGATCCACACAGTCAAATGCCTTTGCATAGTCAATGAAACACAGATAAATCTTCCTCTGTTACTCTCTGCTTTTAGTGAGGATCCATCGAATGTTGGCTATAATGACCCAGTACCATAGCGTCTTCTAAACTCAGCTTGTGGGTCTCTGGCAGTTCTCTACTGATGTACTGTTCCAGTCATTTTTGTATAATATTAAACAGGATCTTGATTGCATGTGATATTAATAATATTGCTCGCTAATTTTCACACTCTATCAGGCTAATTTTTTTTTGAAATGCAAGTAAAAATACACCTCTTCCAGTCAGTTGGCCGGGTAACTGTTTTCCAGATTTCTTGACATAACCTGATGGGCGCATCCACAGAAGCATCTGTTTCCTGAAATATGTCAATTGGTATTTCAATTCCTGGGGCCTTGCTTTTATTGCAAATTCCTTCAGAGAGCAGTTTAAATATCCTCCTCCATCACCATTACCTCTTAATCATATGTTACTTCATAAAATTCTTCTGAATCAGACAATTCTTTTTGGTATACCGACTCTCTATACTCCCTCCATCTTCTTTTGGTGCTTCCTGGGTCATTCAACATTCTACCTACAGTGTTCTTAAGGACTGAAACTGGATACTTAAACTTTTCCTTTAGTGCCTTCAGCTTAATCAAAGGACACGTATACCCCAATATTCACAGCAGCATTATCCACCATCACAATAGCATGGAAAAATCCCATATGCCAAATCACAACTGAATGAATTGAGAAATTGTGAGACATTCACACAATGGAATATTATGCAACACTCAGGAGCAATGATTTTGAAAAATACTGCATAACTTGGGAGAGACTGGAGAGCATTATGCTGAGGGAGCTAACTCAATCTATCAAGGATATATATACTGTATAAGACCCTTACTGTAAAAATAGAAGGATAACTAATAAAGCATGTATAAAAACCAAGGAGGTTAAATATGAACTTAATAATCATCTAACATAAATTAAAAATATGATAATAATGGCAAAGTTGATCTGAGGATGCAGTTCCAAAGCATGGAGAATATTTTTTAAATTATCTTTCACTGTAGTCCTCATTTATACTGTGTTTTATACACTCATTCTCACGCACAATGTTCTATGAAATTAATCACCATTGGTCCTTCCCATTATTACACTCCTTTCACCCAGATCCTTCCCATTTCCTTCAGCCTTTCCCTCAACACAACAAGCTGTGCAACGCTGTGGTTTGCCCCTACCCATTCTCACCCCTCCACACTCACCTCTTCCACCTTTGTGTTCCCATACATATTTTACTAGTTATCATTCTATTTTCACACTAATGGCCTTATACAGTGTTTATGAGACTGAGTTAGTTCACTCAGCATAATGCTTTCCAGTCTCTCTCAAGTTATATAGCATTTTCCATAATTGTTGCTCCTGAGTGCTGCATAGTATACTATTGAGTGAATTTCTCACTCCAGTTGTGGGTGGACATTTGGGCTGTTTCCATGTTCTTGCCATAGTGAGTAATGCTGTTATGAACACTGGTGTTTAAATATTAATTTGTGTCTCAGATCTCATTTCCTTGTTATGTATTCTTAGTAGTGGAATAGTTGGGTCATGTGGAGTTCCTGTTCAACTTTTTGAGGAAACGTCAAAATGTCTTTCAGAGTGGTTGTACTATGGTGTGTGAGAGTTCCCACCTCTCCACATCCTCTCCAACATTTATTGTTTGCTGCCTTACTAAACTTTGTCACTGCTACCGGTGTGAGATGGTATCTCATTGTGGTTTTGATTTGCATCTCTCTTATTATCAGTTATTTTGAACATTTCTTCATGTGTCTGTTAGCCCTCTGAATGTCTTTTGTGAAGTCTTTCCAAGTCTTGATCATTTTCCTATCAATCTTTTTGTTCTTAAGGCCAGGAGAATTCTGTAAACTGTTAATAGGAGACTTGTTATAAGATGGTATTTTCAAATGTTTGTTCTGCTGAGTAGGTTTTCTTTTCAGCCTGTTGGAAAAAGGTTTTATGAACATAGAAATACAATAGTTTAAAAGTTTCATTCACCAATTTTCTATCCTCTCCAGATTGTGTATTTCTAGCAATATTTGGCAGTCTCTCAACATCTTAGACTAGACCTTCTAAGCTTGGTGACAGTTTGTCTCTTATGAACTTGATGGTTTGTGGCTTTGATTATTTTATTATATTTATTATTTTTTATATTATATATGTTATA
>NW_006399793.1:9463553-9483448 GCF_000299155.1 Elephantulus edwardii | reverse complement strand
TCCCCTTTAAGTTGATTTTTGTTTATGGTGTAAGATGTGGATCCTTCTTGAGCTTTCTGCAGATAGCAGTCCAATTTTGCCAGTGCCATTTTTTCAAAAGGTTGTTGTTTCCCTATTTGATAGGTTTTAGTCTTTGTTCATTATCGGTTGACCATAGAGAGAGGTCCATTTCTGGGGTTTTGTTTCTGTTCCATTGGTCTATGCACTTCTCATTGTATCAATACCTGTTTTGGTTGTCACTACTGTGTAGGAGGTTTTAAGGTCAGGGAATGCTATACCTCTCACTTCATTTTTGTTTTTCAGAAGTGCTTTTTCTTTTTTAATGTCTTTTTCCTCTCTAGATAAACTTGACAATTTCTCTTTTTATCTCCTTGGAAATAAATTTGGTATCTGGATTGCAATTGCATTGAACATGTAGATTGTTTTGGTATGATTGCCATTTTCACAATATTTTGTCTTCCTATCCATAAATTGTTGTTGTTGTTATGTGTTATTGAGTCACCTGCGACTCATAGCTACCCTATGTACAACAGCCCTGAACCCTGCTCTTTCCTGTGCCAGTCTCAATGTCTTTGACACACACACACCCATTACTTCAGTCACTAAAGCAATCCATCTTACAGATGGTCTTCCTCTCTTGCGCTGTCCCTTCACCCTCCCAAGTATAACATCCCTCTACAAGGCCTGGTCCCTCCTTGCAATGTGTCCAAGTATGTCAGGTGAAGCTTCAGAATCTTTGCCTCCAAGGAGAAGCTCAGTTTATCCCTCTCCAGAAAAAACCTGTTCATTTTCTCAGCAGTCCATGTTATATTTAATACGCTTCTCCAACACCATAGCTCAAAGGCATAAATTCTCCTTCCACCATCCATAGTCATTGTCCAGCTCTCTGATGTATAGCAAATTATTGTAAATACCATGGCCTGTATCAGGTGCACCTTAGTCTCCAGAGTGACAGCATCGCTCTTTAGTACTCTGAAGAGGTCCCTAACAGCAAACATCCCCCATCGAAATACGTCTTTTAATTTCATGGCTGCTGATGCCAAGAGTGTTGACTGTGGAACCAAATATAGGGTGCATTTTTCCATTTATTCGTGTCTGTGATTGTGTTTCACAGAAATGTTCTGTAGTTTACTTTGTATAGTTCTTTTGTGTCTCTATTTAAGTTCACTTCCAATTATCTCAATTTATGATTGGATATTGTAAATGTTAGTTTCTTTCTCTGAGTTCTTTTTGTTACTGTAGAGCAACCCCACTGATTTTTGGATATTGATCTTGTACCCTGCCACCCTACGTAACTAGCTTAGACAGTTTTTGGTTGAGTCCTTGAGGTTTTCTGTGTACACTATCATATCCTATCTCTTTGCTTATTTGGATGTCTTTTATTTACTTCTCTTATGATATTGCCCCAACAAGCATACAGAACTGAGTAAAAATGGCGACAGTGGGCATCTTTGTGGAGTTCTTGCTCACAAGAAAAATGATTTCTAGTCTTTCTTAGTTTCCTTGGCTCTTCTGGTTGCATATATACTTTTCAATATTTTAGGGATCTCTGGTGGCCTAGTGGTAAGAAGCTACATTGCATTCCAAGGGCATGTGGTTCAAGTCCACCAGCTGCTCCATGGAAGAAGTATGGACAATCTCTGTCCATGCCATTTACTGCCTCTGAAAACCCACTAGAGGATTAGCTATGGGTCAGTTCTGTCAATGACACACAACAGCAACAGCAATAGCAAGGTGTTGAGGAAATTCCATTCTATTGTCATTTTACTGAGTGTATAAATCAAGGAGTTTTGGATTTTGTCAAATGCCTTTTCTGCATCAGTTGCTAAGATAATATATTTTTGTTAATATGGTAAATTATGTTCATTGTTTTTCTTTTGTTAAACCATCCTTGCATACCTGTTATGAATCCCACTTTGTCATGTCTAATTATTTTTTGATGCATCTTTGGCTAGTATTTTTATGTCTATGTTTATGAAAGATATTGATCTGTAGTTTTCTTTTTTGCTATTATCTTTGCCTGGTTTTGTTGTTAGGGTTATTCTTGCTTTATAGAATATATCTGGGAGTGTTCCTTCTTTTTCTATTTATTTGAAGTAATTTAAGTAGAATTGATGATAAATCTTCTCTGAATGTTTGGTAGAATTTAGTCATGAAATCATCTGGTCCATAGCTTTTTTGGTATGAGAGTCTTTTTATGACCTGCTCAATTTCTTCTTTTGTGATGGATCTGTATGATCTACTGAAATGAATGGCAAAAACACATTCTTGGATGTGGATGGAAGCATGGTGCCTCTTGAATGGTACAGTATGGCCGATGATCCACCAACACCAAAGCCACCTATTGCTCGTAAGTTCATTTGGACGAATCATAGGTTCAATGAGACTGGCACCCCGGAACAATATGTACCTTATTCCACCACCGGAAAGAAGATTCACGAGTGGGTCCCACCTTCAACACCTTACAAATAAAGACAATGAAAAACAATTTAAATATGTAAAAATAAAAGCAGCTTTTCTTGTAAAAAAAGTTCTTCTAGATTTTGTCTATAGGTCTTATTTTCACCAATTCCTTAAGTTTCTTCTTTTCTGCAAGGATATGATTTTTCCTTGGTGTTTGATGGGGAGCTTTGCTGGGTACAGGGTCCTCAGTTGTCAATTGTTTTCTTTCAATATTCTGTATATGTCATCCCAATGTCTTCCTGCTTGCACAGTTTCTGCTGAAAAATTATAACTTAACATAATTTATTTTCCTGAGTAGTTCAATCTTTCTTTTTCTTGTGCTGTTTTTAGTATTCTATCCCTACCTTTTATTTCGGAGAATTTTACTATGATATATCTTGATGTTTTTAATTTTGGGTAATGTCTATTTAGTGTTTGCTGACCTTTTTGAATGTGGATTTCCTTGTTCTTCGTAATAGCTGGCAAGTTTTCTTCTAGCACATCTTGCATAATATCCTGAGTGATTTCACTGGAATTCCAATCATATGTATGTTATCTATTTTGATGTGATCCCACATGTTTCTATTATTTTCTTTATATCTCATCTCTAATTTTTCTTCTAGTATGTTTCTGTTGAGGTTCCTGTCATCCAGCCTACTGACTTTCTGTTCTATATCTTCTGTTTTACTTTTGTCATTCAAGTATCTATGAAAGAATTGGCAAAAAACAAAGCTCCAGGAATTGATGGCATACCAATTGACATATTTCAACAAACAGACACTGACCTGGATGTGCTCGCTAAGTTGTGCCAAGAAATCTGGAGGACAACCACCAAGCCAACTGACTAGAAGAGATCGATATTTGTTCCCATCCCAAAGAAAGATGATCTGACAGAGTGAGTAAATTATCGAACAATGTCATTAATATCACATGCAAGCAAAATTCTGCTGACGATTATCCAAAAATGACTGGAGCAACACATCAACAGAGAACTGCCAGATGTGCAGGCTGGATTTAGAAGAAGTTGTGGTACTAGGGATATTATATAGTTAATTTTAAATGGAGAAAACAGAGAGTACCAGAGGAATGTCTATATGTGCTTTATTGACTATGCAAAGGCATTTCACTGTGTGGGTCAAACAAATTGTGGCTGACTCTGAGAAGAATGAGAATCCCAAAACATTTGATTGTGTTTATGCAAAACCTATACTTGGACCAAGGGGTAGTTATGAAAACAGAGCAAGGTGACATTGCATGGTTCAAAATCGGGAAGGTCATCTGCCAGGGATGTATTCTGTCTCCATGCTTTCTCAATCTGTATGCAGAACAGATTATCTGAGATGCTGGGATGAGGAGGAATGTGAAATCAGGTATGGTGGAAGATTCATCAACAACCTGTATTATGCAGATGATACAACCTTACTTGCAACAACTGAGTAGGATCTGAGGTGCTAGCTGCAGAAGGTCAAGAACTGCAGCCTTCAATATGGATTTAAACTCTATATCAAGAAAACAAATATTCTTACCACTGGACCAATTGGCAGCATCAGTACAGATGGTGAAGAGTTTGAGATAGTTAACATTTTTATTTTCTTGGTTCCAGAGTCAACACGCTTGGTACCAGCAGCCAGGAAATAAGAGATGAATTACATTGGGAAAGTGGCCTGTCAGGGACCTCTCCAGAATACCAGAGAACAACAATGTCAGATTTGAGACTAAGGTGCACCTGAAGCAGGCTATAGTCTTCACAATTGTGTTCTATAGATCAGAGAGCTGGACAGTGACTGGGGATAATAGAGAATTGAAGCCTTTGAGCTGTGCTGCTGGAGAAGAGTATTGAATATACCATGGACTGCTAAGGGAACAAACAAGTTTGTCCTGGAGACGGTGAAGCCAGGCTGATCCTTGGAGGTGAGGATTCTGAAGCTTTGTCTGGCATGTTTGGGGCATGTTGTAAGGAAGGACCTGTCCTTGGAGAGGGACATTATGTTTCGGAAAGTGGAGGGATGAGGGAGAAAGTTAAGACCCTTGATGAGATGGATCAATTCAGTGATTGGGGTAGTGTGAGTAGATGTGTGGAAGACAATGAGATTGGCACATAATACAGTAGGGTTTAGGGCTCTTGTACATAGGATAGCTATGAGAATGCAAGTGAGTTGATGTCACACAACAACAACAAGAAGTATATTGGACATTTCTGCCATTTTGATCTTAATGTTCTCTATTGTATTTTCATGTGTTTCTGTTATTTCCAGTACTGTGTTGGATGTATCCTCTCTGTCTTGTGATGAATTTTTAAATTCTTATGCCTCTTCATTTAAAATTTCAATTTATTTTTCCATCTTTTCCATTTTCTTCAGAAGTTTTGCAAGTTCCTCCTCATCAGTATTTCTTCTGGTTCCATGTCTTTGAAGTGTTTGCTCTCTTAGTGGTTTCCATTGTTTCTTTCACCATTTACACCTCTTTCCATATTTGTTCCAATAACTCCTTATCCATTTATTTCTTTTGTCTCTCTACCTCTAAGTTATTCCCTTTATTTGTGATTTCCGTTGTTTCTTCCATCGTTTGTACTTCCACTTGTAGCTGTCCAAATGTCTCCATATCAACATATATTATCTGCGTCCTTGCCTTTAGGGTATTCATTGGATCTGCAATATACTCTTCTACCTATTTTGGAGAAGCTTAGTTTGTTTTTTCACAGTGTTTCAAGTTGCCTACTCCTTTCTTGACCTTATATGAAAGTTTTCCTGATAAGTGTTTCTATTTTGCCTATGTAAGTTCTTGGTAGTTCTTGTCTTTATGATATTGTTAATTACTTGTCACATTAAAATGTTCAATCTCTAGACTGAGCCACTCACTCTATTGAAAGTTCTTTCTGGGATAATTTGTCTTTCCTAAAATCCTTGAGTTTCTCTTTTCAGCACTGGAGCCCTTCAGGAATCTCACCTTGATGTAGTCCTCTGTCTCAGAATCTATTTTCCTCAATTGTGTATAAAATGGCTGAGTATTGCGAAACCAGGTGTTCCACTTGAGCAAATTCTGATTCACCTTCTCGCCTAAAGTTTTATGTTTTCCTTTGTCTTGGGAGTAACATAAGGTCAAGACCACCAACTCAAGTATCTTGTGTGCATGGTGGTCTCCAGTTAGCCCTCTCTCTGAAAGAAAGCTGAGAAAGACTTACCCCTACTTATATCACTGTGTCCCAAATACTCTAGTCTTTTTTGGTCCCAATGATAATGGCCCCAGAGCTGCAGAGAAAAGGATCCCTAAATGGAGGAATATATTCCCCAATAATAAATATTTTGCTCAAAATTGCAGGCAAACGGTAAGCTTTCTATTCCTATAGTACTTGTGCAGGACAGCAGGACAGTGGCAGGGCATTCTCCACACAGTGGGTTGGTCTGTTCTGCCTGCAGCAGAGTGGTCTGGTCTCCACATGAAACGGCTGTCTAGTGCACTAGTTTGGTACATGCTGGGACACTGACAGTGCCAGTGCTCAGTGTGAGTGGGAGCATCAAGGTTTTATTATTATTATTATTATTATTTTGATTACTATTAATTTCAGTGAACATTTACAGAGATTTTGGATTACCATTCATTCATTGTTGCACTTTCACCCCGCCCACTCCATCGCCACCCCCAGCTCACCCCACCCCCACCCCCAGTTCACTCTTCTCTTTGAAAAGTAAAAGAAAAATAGATTTTTACAAAGGAATCTGGCATATGTAGAAAACTCTTAACAAGATGGATTGGACCAAGGACTGTTGCTAGTCTATGATATGAATACATTACTAATAATAACAAAACATCAAAAATCATGGGAAGATAAATGAGACCTTCTCAAAATCAAATCCCTATGCATATCAATTGGCAGCACCATGACTGATGGAGAAGATATCGAAGTGTTAAAAAATTACAACTTGCTCAGCTCCACAACCCACACTCCTGGCGCCAGTAGTCAGAAAATAAAAAGAGAAATTGTGCTGAGAAAATCTGCTGTCCGGGACCTCTCCAGAGTACCGAAAAGCAAAATGTCAGTCTAGAGTCTAAGGTGTGACGCATACAGGTAATGTTTTTTGCAATTACTTGCTATGCATCAGAGAACTGGACAATGATAAAAGAAGAATCAATGCCTTTGAGTTGTGATACTGGAGAAGAGTCTTAAACATACATTGGAACACCAAGATAACAAACAAATCTGTACTGGAAAGGGTGCAGATAAGTTTCTCACTGGAGGCTAGGATTTTGAAGCTCCCTCTCACATCCTTTGGGCACTTGGCCAGGAGACACAAGATCTTGAAGAGGGACATCATGTTTGGAAGGGAGGAGGGGCAGCACAGGAGAAGACCCCTGTATGAGATGGATTGAAACAGTAACTGCAATAATGAGGTAGATGTGTTGGAGTAAATGAGACTGTCTCAAAAAGGGCAAGCTTCAGAGCTGTTATACATTGGATTGCTATGAATCTCAGGTAACTCAATGGCGCATAACAACAACATACATATATAAAGAAAATCTTCTCCAATAGGCTAAAACAGAAGTCCACAGACTTGAAAAAAAATTGGAAATCACGTAACTGATGTTGTTGTTGTTGTCGTCAGATGTGGTCATTTTGAATAGGACTAGTAGTGATCCTGTGAACAGCAAATCTGTATCCTGTCTATCCCTAACACCTCTGATATACTCAAGTCCATTGTAGCAGGTACTGCATCACTCCAACTTTTTGAGGGGACCCTTCTCTTCCTTTCCAAGGATTATATTTCTCGACACAGAATAACCCATCCCAAACTCATGCCCAAACTTTTAGGCATCTTGATATATGGAGAAAAGAATGAAACTATTAATTATTTTATCTTAATTCAATTCACAAACAATATGCTTAGTGCCAGCAGTTAGGAGATTAGGAGATATATTTCACTGACAATGAGTGTAGTCAGGGGACTTTCCAAATAATTGGGGAACAGTGATGGCAATTTGAGGACTAAGGTGTGCTTGAGAAAGGCCATAATCTTTTCAGCCACTTTCTGTACATCTGAGAGCTGATCAATGAATTAGAATTAAAGAGAAGTTGTGATGTCTTTGAACTGTGGTGTTGGAGAAGAATATTGAATATCTCATGGACTGCTTAAAGAACAAAAAGATATGTCTTGGAATAGGTATATCCAGAGTGCTCCTTGGAGGCAATGATGATGAGCTTCATATCATATATTTTAGGCATGTTGTTAGGAGGAAATTTTTTTTTTCTTGGAGAGTGATATTATACTTGGGAAAGGTGGAGGGACAGCAAAGGAGAAGAAGGCCCTCAAGCAGATGGATTGACACAATGATTGTAGCAATGGACCTGAGTGTGTCAGGGATATTAAGAATGATACAGAACAGGTAAAGGTTCAGATATGTTGTTCATAGGGTCATTATAACTCTTACTTAAATGGACCACACATAACAGTAACATCAAATATGCCATTTCCAGGGCATGTTACCAAGGTTAAACATACTATCAAAGAATTACTCAAAGTTCTTAAAAGCAGTTATTTCCCTTTATTACTCATAAGTGGCTAGAATAGTACATAGAGTACTGCCCGAAGGTCAAGCTGGACTTAGAAGATGTCATGGCACCAGGGATATCATTGATGATGTCAGATGGACCCTGGCTGAAAGCAAAGAAAGAAGAATGTCTATTTATTCTTTATTGACATACAAAAGAATTTGACTGTGGGGAATAATAACAAATTATTGCTAAAATGGAGAAAAATAGGAATCACAGAATACTTATTTTTTCTTATGTGAATCCTACCTCTAGACCAAGAAATTGTTGTGTGAACAGAGCAAGGAAAACCAATATTGTTTAAAATTAAGAAAAAGTACTGAAGAGCAATGGTGTCTATCTGGAGACTAAGATACATCTGATACAGGTCATGGTCTTTGCAATCACTTGTTAATGCATCAGAGAGTTGACAATCACCAATGAGGATAGAAGGAGAATTGATACCTTTGAGCTGTGGTGCTGGAGAAGAGTATTGAGAATACCATGGACTTCTGGGAAAACAAACAGATTCATCCTGGAAAGGGTTAAACTGATTGGCTCCTTGGAGGCAAGGATTCTGAGGCTCTGTCTAACATACTTTGGACACGTTGTAAGGAGAGACAGGTCCTTGGAGAAGGACATCATGCTTGGGAGGGTGGAGGGACAGTGCAGGAAGGGAAGGCCCTCTATGAGATGGATTGATTCAATGACTGGGGTAATCAGGATGGGAGTGTCAGAGACAGTGTCATTGGCACAGGACAGAGCAGAGTTTAGGGCTGTTGTACATAGGGTTGCTATGAGTCGCAAGTGACTCGACGGCACATAACAACAACAACATGTCAAGGTTAAATCTTTTTTCCATACCTATTCATCTTTATATTGAGAAAATTATGCAAAAAGCTGGACTCTATGAAAAAAAATTGTGGCATCAGGATTGGAGGAAGACTCATCAATAACTTTTGGTATGTAGATGGTACAACCTTGCTTGCGAAAAGTGAGGAGAATTTGAAACATTTGTTGTAGATGATAAAAACACTACAGACTTCAGCATGGATTGCATCTGAACATCAAGAAAAAATGTGCAACGATGAATGAATGGAAATATAAGTTCTCTATAAATGTCCATTAAAATCTCAATTTCATAAAAGAAAGCAAAAGTTCTCAACCCTAGATTGATAGGTAATATCATTATAGAGAAAATATTGAGACTGTCAACAACTTCAGCTTACTTAGATTTATAATTATTAATTTGGTAAGAGCAGTCAGGAGATCAAGAGACACATTGCCTTGGGAAAATCTGCAGTCAGTGACTTCTCCAAATTACTCAGGAGCAATGATAGCATTTTGAGAAGTAAGGGGAACCCCATTCAGACCATATTATTTTAAATCATTGGCTGTTGGCCAATGAAAAATGATGACAGAAGAAAAATCGGTTCCTTTAAATGGTTAGAGATGAGTACTGAATAATCCATGAACTGCTAAAAGAACTAAGAAGTCTGATCTTTGAGCGAGTCCAACAAAGATGCTTCTTAGAAGTAAGAATGGTGAAACATCTCATTTTTAATATTTTGTCAGCTTGAATCAGTCCTTGGACAAAGGCATCATGTTGGGAAAAGTAGAGGTCCAGAGAACGACTTGTCCACAAGATTTATTGACCTAGTATCAGGATGCATATCAGACATCATGAAGGTGACACAGGATAGGGCAAGCTTTAAATCACTTGTTGAAAGAGTTACAACGAGTTGAAGTTGACTCGATGGCACGTACAACAACAACAACACAGATATTGAGAAAACAATGCAATGGTATCTACCTACTCTGTACATTCAGGATAACCAGATAGTAAAGTTGTGATTAGCATCATACTTAACATTTTATATCTCTAGTAAAATGTTGAAAGACCACTGTTTAATAGTTCTGTTTAATATATTTGCTCTATTGAAAATTACCCTGTATTCGTTTCTACATTGAAAATCTTTTCTACATTGAAAATTACCCTGTATTCATTTATTCGTTCAAAAAATTGCATCAGTTTCTACTAAATGGCAGGCACTTAGTGGCATATGGAGAAGAGAAACAGTGAGCATATTAACCAAAATGGTGTATTTTCAACAAAGTTTAAGATTTGTTGAGCATCCTGCATGTTAAAGATGTGTTGAAAAGATTTCCGAAGAAACAGTGCAAAAAAATCTCTCTTCGTTACATTTTTTCCCACACATTAGTTTCATTTTATGAGGCAGAGTAGAATAGGATAATCAAGCGGTTTGGCTTTTATAATATATTTCTCCTCGACCAATCAACAACTTCTGTGCTCCCTCAAGTTTTCTTCTACATATATCACTCATTTACTCACTCACTCATTGTTCAGAAAAATACTGCTGAAGATTATCTAAAAATGACTGGAACAGTATATAGTCTGAGAACTGTCAGAAATATAGGCCAGATTTAGAAGAGATGTTGGCACTAGAGACATTATCACCAATGTCAGATGGATGCTGGCTAAAAGCAGAGTACCTGAGAATTGTCTGTGTCTCATTGACTTCACAAAGGCATTTGACTATTTGAGATGACAACAAATTGTGGCTAATCTTGAAAAGAATGAGAATTCTAGAACATTTAATTGTGCTCATACCAAATCTATACTTGTACCAGTAAGCAGTTGTTGAACAGGGTAAGGAAACACTGCGTCATTCAAAGCTGGGCAAAGGAGTACATCAGGGATGTGCCCTGTTTCCATACCTTTTCAATCTATATGTTGCAACAGATCATTCAGGACGCTGGACTTTATAAGGGGAAGTGTGGGATCTGAATTAGGGGAAGACTCATCAACAAACTATGTTATGGAGATTACACAACCATGCTTGCTGAAACTCAAGAGCACCTGAAGTGTTTGCTGCAGAAGGTCAAGGACTATAATAGTCTTAAATATGAACTGAAGCTTAACATCGAGAAGACAAAGATTCTCACCACTGGGCATCATGATAGATGGAGAATAAATTGACGTTGCTATTAAATTCAGTTTGCTTGGACCCACAACCAACTCTCTTGGTACCAGCAGCCATGAAATGAAAAAATATTAGTTACTCTGGGGAAAGGTGCTGTTGGAAACTTTTATAAAGTGCTAAAGAACAAAGATTTCAGATTAGTGATTAAGATGAGCTTGATTTAGGCCATGATTTTCACAATTACTTGTTAAGCATCTAAGAACTGGAAAATGACTAGGGATGACAGAAGAATTATTGATGCCTTTGAAATGTGGTTTTGAGAAGAGTATTGAACTTACACGGACAACCAAGAGTAAAAACAAGTCTGTCCTATATAGTGTTAAACCAGGCTGCTCCTTAGAGGCAAGGGTTTTGAAGTTCTGTCTCACATACTTAGGCAGGTTTCAAAAAGGAACCAGCTCTTGGAGAGGGACATCATGCTTAGAAGGGTGGAGGGACAGTGCAAGAGAGAAAGACCTTGGGTGAGATGGATTGACACAGTCACTGGAGTAATGGAGGTAGGTATGTCAGATATAGACTGGCTCAGGAAAGGTCAAGATTCAGAGCTGTTGTACATAGGGTTTCAATGAGTTGCATACAACTCAATTGCACATAACAGCAACAGCAACACACACACGCACATTGAACAAACATGGCTTACTATTTAAAGGAAGCCTACAGAGAGCAATTTGGCAAAGAAAATTTTGGTGATATATCACTTAATATACATTTTTTTCCTTTGTGATTTCATAACTAACTAATTCATTGAACACTCTTAATGTATGGCTTTGTTTTTGTTATCTGACATCAAATTAACTACCACTCATACTGACACTATGAACAACAAATTGAAACCTTGTTCTAAAGCCTGTGGTTTAATTATTATCTCTGTCTTACTCAAGCCAGCAATTCCAATTGCTTAAGGAACTCCCGCTCTTCCTACCCTCTCCCTCTCCTTCTCCCTCCTCCTCCGCCTCGCCCTCCTCTTCCTCTTCCCCTCCACCTCCCCCTCTCTCACTGATCATTAACCTTTTCCAGTATAATGTCCTTTTCTAGGGACTATCTGCTCCTGAAGGCTTGCTCAAAGTATGAGATGAAGTTTCATCAGTTTTACGTCTCAAGAACATGTTGGTTGTACTTTCTCCAAGAGAGATTTATTTTTCCTTTGACAGTTAATAGTATTTACAATACTCTTAAATAACACTATAATCTAGGGACATTGATTTTTATTCAGTAGTATTTATTTATTATACAACCTTCAGATGTTGAGTAAGAAACTGAAAATGGTTTGGCTTATATCAGACACCACTTTAGTCTTTAACATTATTGCTCTTTTACACTTAGGAGAGGTTCTTGACAGCAGATTTTTCCATCTTTGATTTCCTAACTGATGCTACCATAGGTATTCAGTGTGGATTTAAGTAAAATTAAATCATTAACAACTTCAGCCTTTTATCTATGTATGTTTTTCCTATTGATTAAATGATGAAAATTTTTATTTAATTGATACTTAGATGGAAACCATATTGGAGGCTGTAGTGTTTCATTTGCTTTTCTAAGTGATTCAAATCCTCTTCACTTTCTTCTGACAAGGTTGTGTTACTTAAATGATGTAACTTCTTCATGGCTCTCTCCTAAATACAGTTGTCACATTCTTCTCACTATAGTCCAACTTCTGAAATTATTGTTACAATACTGTTTGAATAGATAGGAAGTTTCCAACCCTGACACACACATTTCCTGATTTTAAGCCATATAGTGTTCCATTGTCCTGTTCAGACAACTGTTTCTCGGTCTATACAAGCTTTTTCACAAGCTCAATTAGATGTTTTAGGATTAAAATTATTTATAATTCAAATTATCTCTATATCTATGTATCTATATATCCAAATTATCTACAATGTATTACTATATATGCAACGAAATGACTTTGCATAGCTAATTTTACATAAGTAAATATAGTCCTTCTTTTTTACGGATTTTTTCCCCCAAAGCTTTTTATTTAGGAAGTAGATGGCCCATCTTGCTTCCTTGTCTATCTTAATCAAGGAGCTCCACCAAAACCTGTCCACAATGGAAAATCCTTTTGGAATTTGGTACGCCAGTGGCAAAAATTTCAGTATCATAGCAGTCACAAGTAATCTCAGTACAGCAAACTGACAGACAAGTGCTACAGCACTTAGAACAACATTCTCTCCAACACAATCAACACAAGGCCAAGGGGCCACCAAAGAGTTTACCCCCAGATTTCAAATAAATCAAACATTTACCCACCAGCATTCAACTATTTCAGGCTGAAGGATCCCTCACAGGTAAGACCAGATCAACTTTTAAATACAAAGGGCCATTTTCCAGATCCTGTTTGCGTACAGAAGAGGCTTCTTACCCAAGCTGATTTCAAATGAGATCAGATCAAGAAAATCACAAACACTTACTCATCAGTATCCAACTTGTTTTGTTATTATTGTTAGGTGCAATCAGGTCAAGCACAACTCATAGTAACCCTATGAACGAAAGATTTGAACCCTGCATGTCCTGTGCCATCTTCACACTTCCTGACACACAAGAGATCATTTCAGCAGTCACTGTGCCAATCCACCTGGTTGAGGGTCTTCCCCTCCATCAGTGATCCTCTACTCTTCCCAACATCATGTCCCTCTTCAAGGATTAGCACCTCCTAGCAACATGTTCAAAGCATGTGAAGAGAAGCCAAATCATTCTTGCCTAAAAAAGAGCACTTTGGTTGCACCATTTCCAAGACATATATGTTTGTTCTCTTGGCTGTCCATGGCTTGCTCAGTGCTATTCTCCAATACCACAGCTAAAAAGTGTTAATTCTTTTTCTGTCATCCTTATTCATTGTCCAGGTCTCAGATGTATAGCTATAACTAGAAAGACTATGGCCTTCATCAGATGCACGTTAGTCCTCAGACTGACATCCCTACTCCTCAATAATTTGGAAAGTTTCCTCTGTTTCCTAAATAAAAGACAGTTGAAAACTATTTGAACACTAAACAAAAGGATAGTAATAGTAGTGTAGTGGTAGAGCCCAGATTGGAAGTCAGCTGAAATGAGAAAAATCAATAACAAACATCTTTTAACAATTGATACATGGAATATGTGTAGCTTGAATGTTGGAAAACTGAAGATTGTTAAAACTATAAATATACTAGGTATTAATGAGATGTGGTGAAACCAACTACGCCAAGCTAAAGGCTTCCTCACAGGTAGAACCACATCAACTTTTAAATACAAAGGCTTCCCATCCCATTTGCCAACACAAGAGTCCTCCCATCCAAGATGATTGCAAATGAGATGAGATACAGTTAAACAGTATACACTTGATTGCTAACACAATTAGAAACACCCAAACAGTTTACCCCCAGCTATGTGTCTTGGAGAGGGTGTGGCCAGAATGCTCTTTGGAGGCAAGAATGATGAGGCTTAACCAAACATACTTTGGACATATTGTTGGAGGTGCTATTCTGTGGAGAGAGGCATTATGTTGAGTGGGGTGGAGGGTTGGTTAAGGAGAAGACGACCCTCAATCAAATGAATTGACATGGTGACTGCTTCAATGGACTCTTGAGTATTGGGAAGTATGAAGATGGTACAGGATAGAGCAAGGTTCAGATCTTTTGTTCATAGGGTTGCTATGAGTCATGCTAGAGTTGATAGCACCTAACAACAAACAACAACAAATATATTCCTACTACTCTTTGCTTTCAGGACAGATCCATCTGCTATTACAAACAACATTCTTCATTTCATAGTCTTCTAATTTCAGTTTGAATTTTTAGAAGTTCTTTGTAGATTGGTTATTCCAACATTCTTTGAAAAAATATGGAGAGAATATATGGTCATATGATATTAATGATATTGTTTAATAACTTATACAAGCTACTGCTTCACCTTTTATTTGAGGAAAAGGGAAATATGAGTCTCTTCCAGCCATAGACAAAATATTTGTCTTCCAATTCTTGACATAGAATAATATAAACATCTGTAGTAACATTTGTTTGCTGAAAAATTTAAATTGATGTTTCATAAATTCTTCTGGTTCCCCACTTTCCCCTCAATGCTTTCAGTGTAGCTTAAACTTCTTTCTTCGTTACTACTGATTCTTGCTTACATCTTACTTCCTGAAATAATTCAGTGTCTTGTTGTTGTTGTTGTTGTTGTTGTCGTACACTGTTTATTCTTTCCATCTCCTTTTGATACTTCCTCCATTATCATTCAAGATTTTACTCATTGAATCCTTCAGTATTACCAATTGAGGCTTGAATTTGGCCTTCAGTTCTATCAGTTTGAGAAATGTCATGTATATTCTTCTCTTTTGAGTTTAAAACTCCAGTTCTTTCCGTATTTTTTTGTAGAACTTTTTTCTGTCTTCTTGAGTTGTCCTTTGAAATGTTCTCTTCATCTCTCTTCAAACCCTTCTGGTTCTATGCAGAATAAGGATGAGCAAGTTCCTCTCATGTGAGTTACTGTCTCTTAAAACCCACTGGTGGGTCAGGTATGAGATTGTTCCAACTTGATGTTACACAACAACAACAAACAAAAGTCATCTCTCTTATTTTAGCATTTCTTCTCTCTCTCTCTCTTATTATTTTTTTTCCTCTAGTGTTAATTGTAGATTTTCTTCTGAAATCCATTTTGGTCCATTCTTTCATTCCTTCCTTTATAATATCCTTTGTTTTCATCATAGATGAGTTTTGAAATATCATCACAAAACTGATTTGGTCTTTGATCAATACATCACATTTATTCCTGATATAGTTTCTAAATTTAGGTGGGATAAATTCAAAGTTATATTTTAGCTGTTGCAGATTTTTCCAATTGTCTTCCATTTTAGTTCACACTTGCTTATGAGTAAATATGGTCTGTTTCACAGTTGATATCTGCTCTTATTTTGACTACTGATACTGATTTTTTTCATTACTTCTTTATACACAACTAGTCAATCTGGTTCTTGTGTTGTTTATAGTACGAAGTCTATGAATGTTGTCACCATTTGAATTTTTCAAAGGTATTTTTAATGAATAAATTATTGATTGTACAAAATTTTATCATTTGATCTCTTATCTCATTTCTGCCTCCACAGCCATATTTTCCAACAACTAGTCCTTCTTATTGTGTCTTCATTTTGTCTCTGATTCTACCTCTTTTATGTCAGTTTGTCATACTGTGGTGACTTGAGTATTGTTGTAATGCTAGAAGATATGCCACTGGTATTTCAGATGCCAACAATATCACCAATAGTGAACAGGGTTCAGAGGAGCTTCCAGGATAAGACAGAATAAGAAATAGGATTGGCTATCCATTTCTGAAATAACAGTCTCTTTTCTAATCCATTGCATTACTCCTCGCTTAAGAAATGGTCTCCAATTACCTTAAATGTGGACACATGGTCTTACAAATCATCCACAACTGTAGCAACAATATAAAAAAGCACTTTTCACACTGAGAAAAACTGTAGATTGTAAAAAGATTGTGGCACATTGTGAAAAGACTATGGCAAGGTGTAGTCCAGTAGAATCCTGGAGATAGAGTCTAAGTCAAAGGTTTTAATTCTGGATGATTTAATGAAGAGCTGACTTGTGGTTGCTATTAGTCAAAGTTTGCTAGATGGTTGTGGAAACCGAAATAGAAGTTTTATTTGTGCTGCTAAACTGAACCTAGTCTTTCACTTGTTGACTGAGAAGCTCTCTGGATAAATTGAGTAATTATGTTTTGACGTTAGTCTATCTTGAGGCTGCTATACACTAAATTTGGACTTTCATTATGTGATATCCTTTGCCTCCCTCACCTACCCAACCTATTCCACCAGCAAATCTAATAACTGAGAGTAAACCCCTTGAGTCAATTTGCAATGAACCAATATTGAACCCAATGTTTCTTAGAAATAGGTGCAAGAGCATTAGGTGTGGGATGTCTGACTAAGTAGCTATTTGTTTGGTACTATTGAGTGGCATCCACTTCTGAAATAGCTTGCCTCCAGAAACTCTATGAACTTGGAGAAACGATGAAAGTTACATAATTGTTCAGGCCTTTCATTCATAGGATTGCTATGAGTTTTCTATGACTGCATGCAACCTAACAACAACAACATCAATATATAGAGCACTCTGTGGGCCTGGTGGGTAGAAAGTTACGTTACCAAGGAAAAGGTGGGTGATTTTAATCTGCAGCCCTCAGACCTGATTTTAATTATTTTTGGTCAAACATTTCTCTAAGTGGTACAGCAATGGTTTGTCCATTTCTGTATAGAGGTACCTCGTGGTTGCTGTAATGTTGAATACTGTGGCACTGATGTGTCAAATGTGATAATGGATTGATGGAGCTTTCTAATTAAACCAGTTTGGAAGCAGAAGTGGCATCCACTTCTGAAATATCTTGCCTCTGAAATCTCTATGAAATTGGAGAAGCAATGAAAGTTACACAGTTGTTCAGGTCTTTCACTCATAGGGTCACTATGAGTCATCTATCACTCAATGGCACTTAACAAGAACAATTGATATTATTGATGGGAACAGTTTCTCTTTATCAAGCAGGTAGAATTCAAACTCAACCTTTCTTAACTTGACAGTGCTACTTATAGACAGGCCTCTAAAAGCCCTATGAATAATATAAAAGAGCAGGGGAAAGAGCAGGGAAACACTCCCAGTTCAGGATTAGGAAAGATGTGTGTGAGGGGTGTGTCTTATCCTCAAGCCTTTTAAATCTATATGTGGAACAGATCATTTGGAAGGTTGAACTTTATAAGGAGAAATGTGACATCAGGATTCAAGGAAGACTCATCAACAGCTTGCGTTATGTAGTCGATACAAGGTTGCTTGTTGAAACAGATGAATACTTGAGGCATTTGCTGCAGAAGGTCAAGGACTGTATTCTTCAATATGGTTTGAAGCTCA
The DNA here is from genome assembly GCF_000299155.1 of Elephantulus edwardii. Taxonomy (NCBI): domain Eukaryota; kingdom Metazoa; phylum Chordata; class Mammalia; order Macroscelidea; family Macroscelididae; genus Elephantulus; species Elephantulus edwardii. The sequence continues at coordinate 9,465,584 of NW_006399793.1, read as the reverse complement.
ATGTCAACAAGACAAAGATTCTCACTATTGGGTCAATTGGAAGCTTCGTGATAAATGGAGAAGAGATTGAGATTATTAATAGCTTCAGCTTGCTTGATTCCACAGTTAACACTCTTGGCACCAGCTATCAGGAAATCAAACAACGAATTGCATTGGGAAAGTCTGTTATCAAAGACCTCACAAGGGTACTGAAGAACAACAATGTCATTCTGGAGACTAAGGTGCATCTGATAAAGGCCCATTATGATCTTTATAATTACTTGCTATGCAGCAGAGAGCTGGAAAATAATTAACGATTATAGAAGAAGAATCATTGCCTTTGAGTTGTAGTGGTGAAGGGCATGAAATTTACTGTGGATTGCCAGAAGAAAAAACTTGTCTGTCATGAGAGGGTGAAACCAAACTGCTCACTGGAGACAAGAATTTTGAAGCTCTGTCTGGGCATATGGTCAGGAAGGACTAGTCCTTGGAGAAGGAAAATATGCTTGTGAAGATGGAAAGGCAGTACAGGTCAAGACTATCTAGGTTGAGATAGATTTACTCAGTAACTGGAGAGATGGGATTAGGTCTTTCAGAGATAAAGAGACTGGCTTAGGATAGGGCAGGATTCACAACTATTGTACATAGGGTTACATGAGATGCAGGAGACTGAACTGCCCATAACAACCACAACATAGTATCCAGAAGACAAGCCCCTCAGGTTGAAAGTCATTCAAAATAGAGTTAGAGGAGAACTACCTCCTCAGGTAGAGTCTATCTAAATGATACAAATTGAACAAAGTGTTCATCTAGAAAAGGCTCAAAATGATGTAGAAGGCTCAAAATGTGGGAAATAGATGCAAACATCCATTAATAACTGGAACATGTAATGTACAATGTATAACTCTAAGAAAATTTGAAACTGGAAAAAATGAAACTCAACCCATAAAAATCCACGTTAGTAAGCTAGAACAGACTACTGTTACTGGCTAGAATGAGATAATCATATGATGTACAATGCCAGAATGATAAATTGAAGAATAATGGTCTTTGATTTACTTTCAAAAAGAACATTTCATGATCTAATCTGAACGATGTTGTGAATGATAGGATACTATCCCCGAGCCCATAATTAGGAAGACTTTTAATACAACTATTATAGAAATATGTTGTTGTTTCTTGTTGTTTTTGTTGCTGATTTATCTTTGAGTTGATCATGACTCATAGTGACCCTATGAACAAAAGGCTTGAAGCGTCTCTACATCGACATTTATCAAAGTTCATAGTTTCCAGAAGCATGTTATTTAGGAAGTAATAATAAAAAAAATCACCGAAGTCAAAGATAATTTAATGAATAGTGTTATTATTGCACAAAAAATATTATTTTACACTGTAGAAAATATTGAATAAGAACTCAGATGTGTTGGCTTGTGTGAAGTTGAGATTGTCTGCTATTTTTCTGGACCAAGAAATTATGCTACATAATAATTTAAACATAGTAATAATCTTTCAAATTTCAAAATTTGTTAATATATAGAGGTTAAGCAAATATGTTTGCTATGTTTCCTCACTTACTTAGTTATCACTGTCGAGTCTGCTCCAGCTCATGGCTTTTTCTCTTTCATGTTTTCAAGGTTTTAAATTGCAAGAGGAGGAGACAATCCATCTCTCTCTCATCATGGAGCTGGCACATTTCAAAATGGAGAAATATATTCTTTGGCTAGCTCTACAAGTCTTTACAGACTATGTAGTACTTAAAGTTCAAAGATCAAATTTATTTAATGAGCCTCTTGACGTGATGTAAACTATTAAGATACATTTTTTAGCCTTTACACTGTGAAAAGATTTATAGAGATATTCTGAGTATTCAAATATTCAAAGTGTTTAATAATGCTAGGGCTCCACAAGAGCCTATGGTGATGAAAGAAGAAGTTCAGGCTGCTTTGAAGGACATGGCCAAAAATAAGGCTCCAGGAATAGATGGTATACTAATTGATATATTTCAGATAACAAATGCTGCCCTGGACGTGCTCACCAAGTTGTGCCAAGAAA
>NW_006399793.1:9454342-9462384 GCF_000299155.1 Elephantulus edwardii | reverse complement strand
TGAGGTGGATTGATTCAGTGACTGGGATAATTGGGATGGGAGTGTCAGACACAGTGCGATTGGCACAGGACAGAGCAGAGTTTAGGGCTGTTGCACATAGGGTCGCTATGAGTCGCAGGCGACTCGACGGCACATAACAACAACAACAAGGGCTCCACAACACTACCCGGGCTAGAATTTATTTATATTGCTATATTCTGAGGAGTTCAAGCAATTCAAGTTTAAATTGAAAAGTAAAGCTATAGGCCAGATATTTTGAGTTACTAATACTCCCATGAAGAAACAAAAATAATTAACATGAGTAAAATAATTATTCTGTCAATTATTTGTCATTCTCAGTTGCTATAGAGTGCAATTCCCAACTATCATATAAAACCAGATCTAAACCCTGTCCTATCCTGTGCCGTCCTGATCTTTTCTGACACTGTTGATCCCATTCCTACATGAGAGATATTGGCCTATAGTTTTCTATTTTGGTAGTATCTTTATCTGGTTTTTGTATCAAGAATATGTTGGGTTGGGTGGGTTTTTTTGTTTGTTTGTTTTTTCATAGAATGATTCTGGGAGAATTCCATCTTCTATTTTCTGAAATAATTTATGTAGAATTGGTGAAAGTTCTTCTCTAAATGTTTGATAATATTCACTTGTAAAACCATCTGGTCCAGGGCTTTATTTGACTGGAAGTTGTTTTATTACATTTTCAATTTCTTCTTTTGTAATGTGCTGTTCAGTTGGTCCGTTTAGGTTTGTGTTAGTTTAGCTATGTTGTGATTTTCTAAGTATTTGTCATTTCCTCTATTTATTTTCATATTTGTTTGACTATATATTTCATAATATTCCATTTTTAACCATTTTATTTTAGTTGGTTCCATTGTGACGATGCCTGTTTCATCTCTTATTCAGGTTACTTGTGCTTTTTCCTTCTTTTCTTTTGTTATTTTTGCTAGTGGTCTGTCAACTTTATTGACCTTTTCAAAGAACCAACTCCTGGTTTTGTTGATGGTTTCAATTATTTTTTTTTGTTTCCTATTTTGTTTCTTTCTGCCTGAATTATTATAATTTCAGTTTTTTTGGAAGATGTTGGGATTTCCTGCTGTTCTTTTTATTTTTTCTTGGATGTTGGGTTAGAGAGTCAATGGTCATTTTTCCTCTCTTTTAATGTTTGTTTATTGCTAAAAATTGACCTACAATTGCTGCTTTGCCTGTTTACCAATGGTTTTGGTAATTTGTACTTACATTATAATTTGTTTCAAAAAATTTTTAATTTTATTTTTTATTTCTTGTAGTGCCCACCCATGTTCAAGTAAGGTATTGTTCAACCTCCAAATGTACAGGGCTTTTTTTCTTCTTTATCCTCCTGTTAGTAATTTTTATCTGTAGCATTGTCATTTGAGAAGATGCTTCATATTATTTCAATGCTTTTAAATTTATTGATGTTTGTCTTCTGTTCTAAAATATGATCTATTATGAAGAGTGTTCTATGTATACTGGAGAAGAAGGTACACTGTATTTGGTCTTGTTGCTTTGTTTGTGGGGGGGGGCGTGGGGTGCATTAGCCTATAAATATCTATGAGATCGAGTTGGTTTATCGTATGGTTTAATTCTTCAGTGTCTTTGTGGAGTTTCTTTCTGGAAGTTCTAGCTTTTCTTGAGAGTGGTTTATTGAAGTCTCCAACACTATAGTTGTGTTGTCTGGTTCCTTTTTCAGTTTTGTTAATGTTTGTTTTATATATTTTGCTTGTCTTTCATTTGATGCCTATTTATTTATTATAATTTTGTCTTTTTGTTCTATTGATCCCTTAATCATTATATAGTAACCTTCCTTGTCCTTTATGATGGTGTTTTCATTGAAATTATTTTATCAGAGATTAATATCATCACTCCTACTTTTTTTCTGTTTGACATTTACCTGGTATATTTTTCCCCACAATGTTACTTTTAGTCTTTCTTTAACTTCATGTTTCAGGTGTGTCTCTTGTAGATAACATATTGATGGATTTTATTTTATTTTTTTTTATCTAATCTGCTTCTCTTTTACTCTTTGGTGGTACATTTAAACCATTCACATTTAGTATTATTATTGAGAGGCACAGTTTTATTGCTATCATTTTGTTCAGTTCTTTTTGTTGTTGTTGCTAGTCACTTTGGTCCATCCTGCTTTCTATGGAACCTCTGTAAGAAGAACATCTCTCAGTGTTTCCTGCAACGTTGGTCTTGTTTTTATGAACTCCCTTATGTTCTGCTTTGTTTTTGTTTTTGGTTTTGGTTTTTTGTGGGTTTTTTGTTTTGTTTTGTTTTATCTTAATGTCTTCATCTCTCCTTCATATTTGATGGACAATTTTGCTAGGTTCAGTATTCTAAGTTGACAGGTGTGTTCTTTAAGTGTTCAATAAATGTCATTCCACTGACTTGCCCACATGGTTTCTACTGAGAAAGAGGCACTTAATCTTATTTGCTCTCCCTTATAGGTTACTCTTCTTTCTCCCTTGCTGCTTTCAGAATTCTCTCCTTATCTTTGGCTCTGGTAAATTTAACTATGATAAGTCTTGGTGTTTTCTTTTGGAGCCTATTCTATATGATGTTCTGTCAGCTTCTTGAAAATATGTTCTCTCATTCTTCATTAGGCCTGGAAAGTTTTCTTCTAAGAATTCTTCCACAACTTTTTCTGGTGTCTTTAGTTGCTTCTTCTAGCTCTGGGATTCTGATTATGCACATGTTCTTTCTCTTGATGGTGTTTCACTTTATTCTTAGGTTTTTCTCATTTTCCTTCCTTTTTGATTCTACTTTTTGTTCTAGCATATCAGTGGTGACAATTCTATCTTTTATTCACTGTTTCTGTGCTCCATCTCTTCAACCCTGTTCATGTATACCTCCATTATATTAACCGCATCTGAAACATTAGTCCTTATATTTTGGATTGTGGTTTCTGTTTATTTCAGAGCCTCTAATGACTCATTGTTTTATCTGTATTGTTTTGGATTGTTTTCTTTAAGTTCTTCTTGGTTTTTGCTTGCAGTGTCCTATAATTTTTCAAATTTGTTTTGCATCCATTGAAAATATTCAATTCTTTTTATTTTAAATTCTGTGCAGAACGTTTCATCAGACTTTCTGATTTCAGGAAATGCATTGATATTGTGTCACTTTTGGGGGTGACATCTTGCTTTGGCTAGGTAGCCTGCTTCCTTCATGACATTGCTCTGGTAGAGTTTTTCCATGTATGAGGAGATGGCAAGTTCTTGATCTGAAGTAACCACTCCAGAAGAGAATGAGGTAGCAACTCAGTCTTGGTTTCTCTCTGCCTTCTGACTGAAGGGAAAATATGCTTCAGTTCAGTAGAGAAAAGGCTGGTGGAACCAACATCCTCTGTCAGAAAACTGCTGCAACTAAGGTAGCCAGCGATGTTCTGGGCTAATGGCAACTGATGAACTGGACATGAAGAGACTAAGAGCAGAGTGCAAAGACCTAATTATAAAATCAGGAAGCCTTGGTTTTCCCTTCATGAATGAGCTCCAACTGTCTTGTTCCCTTCTGATTGAACTTAAGGGATCTCACGTGCCCAAGCCAAATAGCAGTGACCTCCCACAAAGTACTTCACACAAGTTCCAGCATTGCACTCAGTGGGTGTCAGTTCCTAGTGTGGGCATCAGCAGAGCTCCCAGTGCAGAGCATTGAGATCAGGATTGGAGTTCTGGTCTCAGGGCATCAGGACTAGGATTCTGGGCATGGGGTGATGGCTTCAGAACCAGATTTCTGGTTTTGGGACTTTGGGATTGGAGTCCTGGCAGGGGGTGTCGCCCCAGGGCCTGGACTAGAGTTCTGGCTGTAGGTCCTGGGTGATGGGGAAAGGATTCTGAGAGCAGGGCATTCGCTTTAGGGCAGGCAGTGAAGGGACTAGAGATCTGGTCTCACACTAAGAAATTTCTAAGTTAAATACCTAGTTAATTGACTGGATTTGTGGCTTAGCAGGCAACCACTTTCAATTTTCTTGAAATTGAGATGCAATCTATATTGAAGCCTCAAGTGTTTAATATTCTGGAGTCTGTGCTTCAAGTCTTTCTTCCTTTCCTCAAGTAAGATTGTAACATCCACATTATGAAGGTTTTTCATGAACCTTCCTGCAAGCTCGCTGCCACATTCTTCTTTATAGGTTCCAGCTTCTCAAATAATTTGCCCTACTTATGCACTGAAGAGGGATGGGGGAAAAATATAATTCTGATGCACACCTTTCTTAATTTTAAACCATGCAGCACTCCCTTGTTCTGTTCACATGATAGCTTTTTTTTCTAAATATAGCTTTCACATGAACAAAATTCTTCTCAAGATTATCTGTAATTCATTATTATCCATACAATCAAATATCTTTGCAGTCAATAAAGCACAAGTAGGCATTCTTCTGATATTATTTACTTTTAGCAAGAATCCTTATGATACCAGTACCAGCAATCATATCTCTGTTGCCATGGCATCTTCTAAATCCACCTTGAACTTCTAGCAGTACCCTGTCTATGTATTGCTGTAGCCATTTTTGAGTGATCTTCAGCAGTATTTTGCTTTCATATGATATAAATTATGGTTGTTGTTGTGTTTGAAACTCATAGTGACACTATGCACAATAGCTCTGAACCCTGTTTTATCCTATGCTGCACTTATTGTCTCTGACACACCTACCCCAGTCATAGAATTAGTTAATTTCATCTACGGTCTTTCTCTCTTGCACTGCTCCTCCAGCCTCCCAAGTGTGATATCCCTTTCCAAGGACTGGTCCTTCCTTGCAACATGCTCAAAATGTGTCAGACAAAGTTTCAGAATCTTTGCCCATTTAGAGTAGCCTGGTTTTACCTTCTCCAGACAAACCTGTTCTCTTAGTAGTTCATGGTATGTTCAACACACTTCTCTAACACCACAGTTCAAAGGTATCAATTCCCTTTCTATAATCCCTGGCCATGTTCCAGATTTATGACACATTGCAAGTAATTGCAAAGGCTAAGGCCTTGATTAGGCACACCTCAGCCTCCAGAGTAATGACATTGCTCTTCAATACTTTGGAGAGGTCCCTGATAACAGACTTCTGCAGTGCAATTCATCTTTTGCATTCCTGATTTCTGGTATCAAGAGTTTTAATTGTGGAGGCAAGCAAACTAAAAGCTTCTAACAATCTCAGTCTCTTCACCATCTATCATGATGCTGCCAATTGTCCCAGTGATGAGAATCTTTGTTTTCTTGATGTTGAACTACAATCCATATTGAAAGCTGCAGTCCTTGACCTTCTGCAGCAAGCTCTTCAGGTCCTCCTCAGTTTCAGCAAGCAGGGTTATGCATAACACAGATTTTTGATGAGTCTTTCTCCAATTCTTATGCCACATTCCCCCTTTTGGATCCAAGCCTCCTGGATGATCTGTTGTGCATATAGATTGAAAAAACATGGAGATAGAACATCCTTCAATAATTTCCACATTCTGTTGGATCATCTTTCTAGAGAGTGGGAACAAATATATATCTCTTCCAGTCAGTCAGCCAGGCAGTTGTCCTTCAAATTTCCTGCCATAGAATGATGAGCACATCAAGGGCTGCATTTGTCATTTGAAATATGTCAATTTGCATCACATTAATTGCTGGAGCCTTTTGGTTTTATTACCAGTTCCATCAGGGCAGCTTGGACTTCCTTCTTTTAACATTGGCTTTTCAGTTATTATAATTTGAGATATGCTGAGCAAATTCTTCCCTTACGTTTTCCAATTCTATGTCTCCGCATAGTTCTTTGTAGTATTTTCCTTGTGTTTACTAGCTGTCCTTTGGAGTCTTCTGTTCAGCTTTTTCTGATGCTATAGTACAACTTTGAGGGTCTTTTCTGACTTTCATTTTGTTTTTTTCTTTATCCTTTTTCTTTTTAGTGAGCTTTTGATCTCTTTATGAATGAATATTTAAATTAGTCATCCCACAACTCATTTGGTTGTAAATTAGTGGTGTTCAATTCTTCAAACCCATTCTCCTTTCCACTAAATGACCAGAGCTCTCTGTTTGCTTATATAAAGATTATATATGTTTTTCTCTCCTTTGATCCAAAGGTTGCCATGATGATTTATCATCTGCTGCAGCATAAACATTCTTTTTCTCAAAATATTTAAATATTTAATATTTATAATTAGTCTATTGCCAATATTATTTATCTTTATTAATGTTCGTCATGTTCCTAGAATTCCCTTCATGCTTTTCCTCTCTAAAATTAGCTGTTTCCTTGTCCCTACCAAATATAAATCTCATTTCCTATCTCTCCCTTTAATAAACATGGACATTCTTATTTCTGTTTGTTCATTTTAGTAGAGCTAAATCCACAGCATGCTTGATATCTAACTGCTTTTCTATGATATTTGCTTATCTCTGTACAGTCGTCCATGGATCTGCAATGGTTAACAAGGTTGATGGTTCAAATCCATTAAGAAACACTTGAGAGAAAATAAAAAGAGTGATATAAAAGGCTTAACAATCTACTATGAATTATCAACAAACCAATGGAGTATAGTTCTATTGACTTACATAGACTTACCATGGATCTGAATCAACTCTATAATTGCTTCTATGCAATGTAAATTATCTTATCCCAGAAGGAGACTGTTCATTCTTAGTAACACTAGCCTAGTTAATAGGTGAGTCATAGCAAGTACTCAGTAATGATCTTTATCCAATAAATACATATATTGAGGCTCATAAAGAATTCTAGTAATTTGTCCAAAGCCACTTAATTGATTTTGTTGCAAGAATTTTGAGAACTTTGGTTACTAAATCTGCCAATCTCCCTACAGAATTATACAACACAAGGCAATACAATTATTTATGTTTATCCTTGTTATCTCTCTTATTCTTTTTCTTATATCAGCTCTCAGCCAACACCCTACACATGATTTCTCCCTGAGCTCCTGAAACCCAAACTTTCAATCATCCATAACTATTGCACCCTTACCCTACCTTCTGTTCTCCAATCTGAACACTTTGGAATCTTGCCTGTGCTGTCAGGGCTAAGGAAACTTCCCACTGGAGTTTTCTAAACGGCTGCCTGATGACCATTAGCCACATAATCTCAAAGCATCCAGAAAGCAAAATTGCACTTACCACAATGTTTTATCTTTATTCATACACAGTGTGATTATAATTCCATGGAGGTAATGCTCCAGAAACATTAGGTATGTTCATATGAAATCCATGGGCCATTTCAGATGGTAAAAACGTACCACTTTATGGAATTTGAACCAGTCCATTAACTTTGTATTGCACAAAACTATCAAGTTAGGAATTTTAATTGAACAGGCTTGAATTTTCATAGCAGCCATATCTTTCTTTCGATATTAAAAACTCACCATTATTGCCTCTAAGTATACAAACACACATATACATATAAAAATATTGAACTTAATTAAAACGAAACATCTCAGTCAATTAATTAGTTATTGTGAATAAAGCAACCTTTGGAAAAGATACTAGTAAATTTTGTCACTTTAGGAAAGCAATTTAATAAATACTAGTGAATATCTAATTATCTTTGATTATATATTATGTTCAAAATGTGCTATCATTTTGGTATACAATTTTAATGTATTTAATATGATTTTTAAACAAGTTGATAGCAAATATAAATCAGAAACCTTTGCTATTTGTAGAAAACAATAACCAGTAAGAATTCTTTTAAAAAATAAATTCTAGATCACTGCCTTAGTTTTCTTTATGTTTTAATGACAACATATATTTAGTACTGAATATCAGATACGGGTTTGAATATTTCATATTACTATGTCAGTCTCCACAACAATATTGTAAGGCAGATTCCCCCCATACATTGATGAGATAAGTGGGGACCTACAGGTTAAATAATATGACCACATTGTCATAGCTATTAAGTAGTTGAGTCAGAAATTCTAAATCCAAATATCTATACACTTAATCCATGAACTAATTGCAATGAATAAGTCATTGATTTTACAAAATTCAATCATTCTATCTCCAGCTTCATTCCTGTCACCAAGCCCATGTTTTCCGACTACTGATTCTTC
>NW_006399793.1:9450438-9452362 GCF_000299155.1 Elephantulus edwardii | reverse complement strand
TGTTCACAGCTTCAGTTTGCTCGGCTCCACAGTCAACACTCTTGGCACCAGCAGTCAGGAAATCAAAAAGCGTATCACGTTGGGAAAGTCTGCTGTTAGGGACCTTTCTAAAGTACTCAGGAGCAACAATGTCTCTCTGGAGACTAAGGTGCGCCTGATACAGTCCATGGTATTTGCAATCGCTTGTTATGCATCAGAGAGTTGAACAGTGACTAGGGAGGACAGAAGGAGAGTGGATGCTTTTGAGCTGTGGTGCTGGAGAAGCTTACCGAATGTACCATGGACTGCCAGGAAAACAAACAGATTCATCTTGGATTAAACCAAGCTACTCCTTGGAGGCAAGGATTCTGGGGCTTCGTCTGACATACTTTGGACATGTTGCCAGGAGGTACGGGTCCTTGGTGAGGGGCATCATGCTTGGGAGGGTGGAGGGACGGCGCAGGAGGGGAAGACCCTCTATGAGATGGATTGACTTGGTGACTGAGGTAATTGGGATGGGTGTGTCAGAGGCAGTGCGGTTGGAGCAGGATAGAGCAGGGTTTAGGGCTGTTTTGCTTAGGGTCGCTATGAGTCGCAAACGACTCAAGGGCACATAACAACAACAATAACAATCCATGAACTTTATTTAACAAGTGAAAATTGCATCTTTTCTTTGAAAATATTTTTTCACAACGTCTTTCTGGTATTATATTTATTGTACATTTTAGTCAAAAGTCAATTATTTCAGGAATTTACTTAAATATTTTATAACACATTTAAAATATATCTGTAGTCTATAAAGCTTACGTATTTGCTTGCTAATCTCTACTAAGGTAAATTTCTTCCTAAAACTACCTAAACTATCACTTCTATTATATTTATTCACCTGAGTTTCACAATTTCATTAATATTTTATTTCCTCAGTATTTTTGACTGGTAGTTAGAATCTACTAGCATCTTTAAGTGGAAGAAATGTTGTGGATCTCTTACATAGAATTATTGCCTTAGAGATTTCATGCAAGATTACTATGAGCCAGAAAACAGTTTCTGCTCATTTAGTGAGTATTTTAATATTACGTGATATAAGGAACCTTCCATATATTTGAAATCCAATCTCCTAGATGACTATGAAAATTTTAGCACTCATCTGAAGCCTGTAAACAAAATTTGTATATTAAATTTGATAGAGTCATCCTTGAAAACTTACTGATTAATCTATCATATAAGCAAGCATACATCAGGCTCCTGAGACTCTCCTCTGTCACATTTAAATTGAAGGTGAACCAGTTTACCTTTTGTATATCTCATTATTATTATTTTTTTACTTTTAGAAACACTATGAAATTGAACAATATTAACCTTCACACAGTCGCTGCAGCAATGTGCTCAAATGTACCAAAGATTGTGAAGATGGCACAGGAAACAATAGTATACACATCTGTTATTCGTAGGGTCTTAGTGTTTCATTGTGCAAAGGCATTTGAATGCATGGATCACAACAATTTGGGGCTAGCCTTAGGATAAATGGGAATCCTAGAACACTCCATTGTGTGCATGCAAAACCTCTACTCAGACCAGGAAGCAAAACTCAGAACAGAACAAAGAAATACTGCATGACTCAAAATCAAGATGTGTCCTGTCTCCATAATTTTCAATCTATGTGCAGAATAGATCATTTGGGAGCCTGAGCTTTAGGAGGAGCAATTTGGCATCAGGATTAGAGGAAGACTCATCAACAACGTATATTACACAGTTGTCTAACTTTGCTTGTTGAAACTGAGGAGGACCTCAAGGGCTTACTACAGAAGGTCAAGGACTATAGTGTTCAAAATGAGTTGAAGCTCAAAATCAAGATGACAGTCTCACCACTGGGCCAATTGTCAGCACCATGATGTAGATGGAGAAGAGACTGAGTTGTTAACAATTACAGCTTGTGTGGTTGACA
>NW_006399793.1:9448692-9450048 GCF_000299155.1 Elephantulus edwardii | reverse complement strand
AAGGGTAGAGGGATGGCACAAGAGACAAAAACCCCAGATGAGATGGATTGACATAGTAATTGGGGCAATGAGGTAGGTCTGTAAGAGTCAGTGAGAATGGCTCAGGATATGACAGACTTCTGAGCTGTTGTATATAAGGTCAGTCACAATGAGTCACAGAAGACTTAATGGCATATAATAACAACAACTGTGATTCATACACATAGATGACATCTAAAAACAACAACAACAATTCTTTCATTTAAGCTGTATATTGCCTCCAGACAATTTTCATTGACAGTGTAAAAAATGAACTAAAAAAAATCTAAAATTAAAAAAAACCCAATAAATTTTTATATAGGCAATAAACAATAACTTCAGATAAATACATTTCTGAGGTGTGATTTACTCTTTTATGCCTTATTCCCAATTAAGCTATGCCTAAGACTTTCAAATGTGGCTTCAGAAACTATAAGCTAACTCAGAAGCAGATCAGCTATTGGATTTTGAACCAAGCACCTTTGGGTTGGCAATGCAGCCCTTTAATAGGCCACTAGAGTTCCATATCCATATATGTGGATATATATTTGTAGAGGTTAAGCTGCCCAAAGCAGGATCTGCCTGATTAAAACAAAATTAACACTGAGATATTCAAGACCTTGATGCCCAAAGATCTGTTGAAACTGATATTGCCTTCTGATAAAAATGTAATGATGGAAACAGGGAGGGTCTACAAATAAAAAAGAAACAGTGAAAAACATCTTACTGTTCAGTTAACATATGTTACTGATGTTGTTGTTGTTGTTATGTGCCATCGAGTCACCTGTGACTTATAGTGACCCTATGTACAACTGCTCTGAATCCTGATCTGTTCTAAACCACTCTCACTGACTTTGACACATCTACCCCCATTACCCCAATTGCTATATCAACCCATCTCATTAGTAGTCATCCTCTCCTATGCTGTCCCTCCACCTTTCCAAGCATGATGTCATTTCCTCAAGTACTGGTACCTTCTGGCCACGTGCCCAAAGTATGTGAGGTGGAGCTTCAAAATCCTAACCTTCAAGAAGAAACTTGGTTTCACCATCTCCAAAACATAGCTATTTTTCCCCTGGTTGTTCATTGTATATTCAATACCCTTCTCCAGCACCACAACTCAAAGGCATTTATTCTTCTTCTATAATCCTTAGGCATTGTCTAGCTCTCAGGTGCATAGCAAGTAATTTTGAAGATTTTAGTCTGGATCTTAGTTTCTAGACTGACATTGTTTCTCAGGACTCTGAAAAGATCTCTGTTGCATTGTTTTCTCTACCCTCCTCCCCAGTTCGTTCTTAAACTTAAGGAACTGTAGAAAAAATTCAAACCTCGAGTTTA
>NW_006399793.1:9436767-9444728 GCF_000299155.1 Elephantulus edwardii | reverse complement strand
AATAAATATTAAAATTTTTTGAAGCTAAAAAAAGTACCAAAAAACCTTGAAATTATTCATATTTGTGCTCAGCCAATGAAAGGTCACCTAAAGATAGGTGACTTATTTTAATGAAAATATTAAACATGTTCTTATTACCACAAATAAGAAAAAAATACCCTAAAGATAATTCAAAACTAGAAGCATCAGTGTATTAAGAGTATTATTGACAAAATTTAAAGTTATTTGTAGAAAATTTTGTGAAAGTCAAGATATTAATGCTGACATAAAAAAGCTAAGGATGCTTGGCAGAAAATAGAGGATACTAGAACATTTATCTTTATTATATTGACAATGCAAAGATGTTTGATTAAGAATGAGACTTTTCATACTTTATTGTGGTTGTGTGGAAACTGAATATAGTCCACAGTTGTTAGAATAAATTAAGAGGATTCTATTTGATTCATTATTAGAAAAGATGTGCTTCAGAATTGAATCATTTCACATATTTATGCAATCTATATGATGAAAACAAATACAAGAAGCTATATATGCACAATATAGAAAAATATTATATATAGACATAAAGAATGGGTGATCTCCTGTGTTAACTGCTTCTGAAAACCCAGTGGAGAGTCAGCTATGAGTTGATTCCCAGTTGGTGGTCATAGTAGCAACAACATAGTTTAGGCTCTGGTGGTCTAGAAGTACGGAGCTGTGCTGCTAACCTGAAGACACACTTGCTCTATGAGAGAAAGATAGGCAATCTCTTCCCACGTGATTTACTGCCTCTGAAAATTCACTGGAGAACCAGCTATGAGTTGGTTCTGACTCTACAAACATAACAACTATTATTATATGAAAAAAAAAGTTTGGCATCAAATTAGAAAAATATTTATTAATAGCCTGTAATATGTAAATGATTTAAGAAAATTTCTTGGCTTCTGTGGTCTTATTTCAATTTTATTCGGCCTCACTTTGAACTAGCATATGTGTAACTGATGATCTGAACTAAAGTCCGCCCCTGGCCTAGTTTTGACAGTTGCTATTGAGTTTCTCTCTAATGATTTCTTCCAAAAATGTAGTTAATCTGATTTTTATGAAGCCCATCAGGTGAGATCGGTGCATTAAATCATCATTTTTGTCTTTTAAAAAGTTATTGACAATGAAAAGATCATTGTAAGTACAAAATTCAATCATTCTATTTCCAGCCTCATTTCTAACACCAAGCCCATATTTTCCAGTTACTATTCCTTCTTCACTGTTTCCCACTTTTGCACTCCAGTCACCCATTTTCATTAATGCATCTATGATTTCCTGTTCAGTCAATTTAGGACTACAAGATTTGGTAAAAATTCTCAATTTCATTCTCTTTGGCTCTAGATATAGGAGCATATATTTGAATAATAGTTGTTAGCTATCACTCACCACATTGCATTTTAGGACAGAACTTGAAGTTGACTTTCTTTTACTATGAATGTAATGCCATTCTTCTTCAGTTTTTCATTTCTTGCATAGCATACCATAAGTTCATTTGATTCAAAGTGGCCAAATCTGGCCCATCTCATCTCACTGATGCCTAGTATGTTGATTTCATTCTCTCCATTTAATTTTTAACAATTTCCAGTTTTTTAACATTCAAGCTACATATATTCCATGTTGCAATTACTAAACAATATCTGTTTTTCTTTTTCCTCATTTCAACTGCCTTTCAATCTGGGCTTTACCATTACACTGCTATAACTATCCTCTTTCTTTATTGTTCATAAGATATTCAAAGACCATGATGCTGGGAAGGACATTATGATGGGAAGGGAGGAGGGTCAGCAATGAAGCACAAGACCTTCAAATAGGTGGATTGACACAGGTGTAATGCACTCTTGTGTGTCAAAAACTGTGAGGTTAGTGCAGAACAGAACAAGTTTCAGATCTTTTGTTCATACAGTCACTGTGAGTCGTATTCTACCGAAATACCCCTAACAACAACAACAACAACAATAACAACACACTAATGACAAAAATATTGCTTAAAATGAATGAAGATTAAAGACTACAGCCATAAGAATACTCACATAAGGAAAATAAATCCTGGATAAAGAATCAACATTAATATACATAAAGAAGATATTGAAGTCATTAAAGATTTTTTTAACTTGGATTCATTCAACATTTACAGAAGAAATATTCGAGAAATAAAACTATATATTGTATTGGGAAAATCTGCTGCAAAAAGTCTTCATTAAATATTCAAACAAATGTACCACTTCAAGGATTAACATGTGTTTTATATAAGTCATGGTCTTTTAAATGGCATCATATACATAAGAAAATTGAATAGTGTAAAATGAAGACAGTAAAAACTGAACAGTAAACCATTACTAATACTTTTGCTTTATAATATTGTCAAGGAATATTTAATATAACATAGATTGCATAGAATTTACTAGAAGAGGAACATTTCTCTGAAAAAATACAACCAAAATACTCTTTAGAAGTCAGGTTGAATTTGTTTCCTGTATATTTGACAAGTTAACAAAAGGAACAAACATCATGCTTGGTAGAGCAGAGGGTCAGTGAAAAGAGGAAGACTATCAATGAGATTGATTGACATAGGGACACAGTGACTTAACAACAACTCTGATGAATATGATACAAGAGAGGCCCTGGTTTTATTCTGTTTACATAATGTCTCTCCGAGTTTAATCAATCCAGTGACACCTAGTTACAATACAATTTGGTTGATGTTATGGGTTTTTATGTGAAACAGTACTGCAAATTCACAGTTGTTGATGTTGTCGTTATGTACAGTTATGTGGTATGTGACTTATAGTGACCCTAAGTACAACAGCTCTAAGCCCTGTTCTATGCTGTGCCAATAGTATTGTCTCTGACACACCTATCCCTATTATCCCAGTCACTGAATCAATCCATCTCATGGAGGATCTTCCTTTCTTGTGCTATCCCTTCAACCTCCTAAGTATGACATGCCTCTCCAAGGACTGGTCCTTCCTTGTAACATATCCAAATTAGGTCAGACGAAGCTTCAGAATTCTTCCAAGAAGCAGCCTGCTTTCACACCCTGTAGGACAAACTTGTTTGTTCTCACAACAGTCCATGGTATATTCAATACTCTTCTCCAACATCACAGTTCAAAGGCATCATTCTCCTTCTATCACCCCTAGTCACTGTCTAGCTCTCTGATGTATAGCAGGTAATTGCAAAAACTGTAGCTTGGGTCAGGAGCCCCTTAGTCTCCAGACTGACATCATAGCTTTTTAGTACTTTGAAAATCTATATTTGTTCCCATTCCAAAGAAAGTTGACCCAATAGAATGCAGACATTATTAAACAATATCATTAATATCGCATGCAACCAAGATTCTGCTGAAAATGGTCTAAAACTACTGCAACAGAACCTCACAGAGAAATACCAGAAGTGCAGGCTGGGTTTAGAAGAGGCCATGGTACTAGGGATAATTAGATGGATCTTGGTTGAAAGTAGGGAGTATCAGAGGAATGTCTATCTGTGTTTCATTGATTATGCCAAGGCATTTAACTGTGTGGATCACAACAAACTGTGGCTAACTCTGAGAAGGATGGAATTCCAGAACACTTGATTGTGCTTATGCGAAATCTATACATGGACCAGGAGTCTTTCATCAGAACAGACCAGGGAAACCCTGCATGGTTCAAAATTGACAAGAGTGAATGCCAGGGATGTGCCCTATGTCCGTATCTTTTCAACATATATGCAGAACAGATTACCTGAGAGGCTGGATTCTATGAGGAGAAATGTGGCATCAGGATAGGAGAAAGACCCATCAACAATCTGCATTATGCAAGATGACACAACCCTGTTTGCTGAAACTTAGGAGTACCTAGAGCGCTTATGGATTGAAACTCATTATCAAGGAAACAAAGATTTTCACCACTGGGTCAATTGGCAGCATCATGATAGATGATGAAGAGATTGAGATTGGTAATAGCTTTAGTTTGCTTGACTCCACAATCAACACTCTTGGTACCAGCAGACAGTAAATAAAAAAGATGAATTTTATTAGGAAAGTCTGCTTTCAGAGCCCCTCCAAAAGTATTGAAGAGCAAATTCACAGTGGGGAAGAAAGTATTAAAATAGATAATTTGGCCAGGAAGTAGTCTTCAGAACAGAGCAAGGAAACACTGCATGGTTAAAAATCTGGCAAAGAGTGTGTCAAAAATGTGTCCTTTCTCCACATTTTTTCAATATATATGCAAAACAGATCATTCTGAAGGCTTAACTTTAAGAGGAAGAAGTGGCATCAGATTTGGAGAAAGACTCAACAACAACATGTGTTATGCAGATGATACAACTGTGCTGGATGAAACTGAGGAGGACATGAAGTACTTGCTGTGGAAGGTCAAAGATTTTATTCTTCAATATGAACTGAAGTTCAACACCAAGAAGACAAAGATTTGACCCCTGGACCATTTGGCAACATCATGATAGACAGTAAAGAGATCGAAGTTGTAAACAATTTTAGTTTACTCTGACCCACAAACAACATTCTTGGCACCAGCAGTCATGAAATTAAAAGAGAAACTAACTGCATTAGGGTAATCTGGTGCAGGAGACCCCTCCAGAGTGGTGAAGAACAATGATGTTAATCTGCAGACTAAGGTGCACCTGATACAGGCCATGGTTTTCACAATTATCTGCCATGCATTAAAAAATCTGGATGATGACTAAAGATAACAGAAGAAGAATTGATGCCTTTAAATTTTGGTTTTGGAAAACAGTATTTAAAATACCACATACTGCCAAGAGAACAAACAGGATTGTCCTGGAGACAGTGAAACCAAACTGTTCCTTGGAGGCAAAGATTTTGACATTCTAACTCAATTGTTTTGGGCATGTTTCAAGGAGGGACGAGTCCTAGAAGGACATCATACTTGGAAGGATGGAGGAACAATGTAGGGGAGGAGGGTACTGGATCGATGGATTGACGTAATGACTAGGTAAAAGGAGGAAGGTGTGTCAGACACAATGAGTCTGGCTCTGGATAGGATAAGATTCAAATCTATTGTCCATAGGGTCTTGATCAGTCAATCAGACAACACAACAACAATTTGACTCAAGTAAATTCAATTATATTTTAACTGGAGAAAATATTTAAGCTAATTAAAAAATACCATCTATTACTGGGGCCTTATTTTTTTGCTATTTCCTTCAAAGCAGCCTGAACTTCTTCCTTCAGCACCATAGGCTCTTGTTCATATGTTGTTTCATTAAATTTTTCTGTCTCTGCCAATTCCTTTCGATACAATGACTCAGTATATTCTTTCCATATTCTTTTAATAGTTCCTGGATAATTTAATATTCTGCCTAAAGCATCCTTGATTATAGCAACTCAAGGTTTGAAATTGTTCTTCAGTTCCTTGAGTTTAAGAAATACTGAGCGAGTTCAGCCCTTTTGATTTTCTGACTCCAACTCCTTGCACATTTCACTGTAGTATTTTACTTTGTCATCCCGCACTTCCTTTTGAAATCCTCTATTCAGCTCTCTAGTAGCTTGAATTCTTCCTTCTGCTTTGGCTTTTCTGTGCTCCAGTGCAATATTCAGAGTGTCTTCTGACGTACATTTTGGTCTTTTCTTCCTCTTCTGTCTTTGCAATGACCATGTGTACTCTTCCTGGATGATACCCTTGATATCCTCCCACAGCTCATCTGATCTTTCCTCATTCGTGTTCAAGGCCTCAAACCTGTTCCTGAGATGGTTCTTAAACTCAGGTGGGATAGACTCAAATCGTGTTTTGGTTCCCATGGATTCTATTTCATTTTCCTCAGCTTCAGCTTGAACTTGCCTATGAGTAGGTGGTGGTCTGTTCCACAATCAGCTCCTGGCCTAGTTTTCACAGCTGATATTGAACTTCTCCAGCAGTTCTTTCTGCAGATGTAATCAATCTTATTCCTATGCATGCCATCAGGTGATATCCATGTATATAACCTGTGTTCAAGTCTCTTTAAAAATCTATTTGCAATTAATAAGCCATTGATTGTGCAAAATGCATTCATTCTTTCTCCAGCTCGATTTCTGTCACTTAGTCCATTCTTCCATCTACTGAATCTTCTTCTCTGCTCCCAACTTTCACGTTCCAGTCACCCATTATTATCAATGCATCTTGATTGCATATTCTATTGATCTCTGTAAGAGTTGGTAGAAATTTTCTATTTCCTTTTAATTGGTTCTGAATGATAGTGGTATTCACTGGACTTCCTTGGCCAACTGACTGGAAGAGATCTATATTTGTTCCCATCCCAAAGAATGGTGACCCAACAGAATGTGGAAATTATAGAACAATATCATTGATTTCATATGCAAACAAGATTCTACTGAAGATTATCCAAAAAACAACTGGAACAGCACATCAGCAGAGAACTGCCGGAAGTCCAGCTGGGTTTAGAAGGGGTCGTGGTACTAGGGATATTGTAGCTAATGTTAGATGGAACTTAGCTGAAAGCAGGGAATACCAGAGGAATGTCTATCTGTGTTTCATTGACTATGCAAAGGCATTTGACTGTGTGGATCATAACAAACTGTGGCCAACTCTAAGAATAATGGGACTCCCAGAACACTTGATCGTGCTAATGAGAAAACTATACTTGGACCAAGAGACAGTTGTCAGAACAGAGCAAGGAAACACTGCGGGGTTCAAAACTGCGAATGGTATATGCTATAATGTGTCCTGTCTCCATACCTTTTCAACCTATATGCAGAATAGATTATCCGGGAGACTGGGCTCTATGAGGAGAAATGTGGGGTTAGGATTGGTGGAAGATCTATAAACAATCTGCGTTATGCAGATGCCACAACCCTGCTTGCTGAGGAGGACCTAAAACGCTTGCTGCAGACGGTCAAGGACTGCATCCTCCAATATGGATATAATGGATTGAGGTTCAATGTCAAGAAGACAAATATTTTCATCACTGAAGCAATTGGCAGCATCAGGATGGATGGTGAAAAGATTGAGATTGTTCACAATTTTAGTTTACTAGGCTCCACAGTCAACACTCTTGGTACCAGTAGGCAGGGAATTAAAAGACGTATTGCCATGGGAAAGGCTGCTGTGAGGAACCTCTCCAAAGTACTGAAAAGTAATGGTGTCTCTCTAGAGACTAAGGTGTCTCTGATACAGGCCATGGTAATTTGCTATCACTTGTTATGCATCAGAGAGTTGGAAAATGACTAAGGAGGACAGAAGAAGAATTGATGCCTTTCAGCTGTGGTGCTGGAGAAGAGAACTGAGAGTACCATGGACTGCTAGGAAAACAAACAGATTTATCCTGGAAAGGGTTAAGGCGGGTGGCTCCTTGGAGGCAAGGATTCCGAGGCTCCATCTAACATACTCTCGACGTGTTGTAAGGAGAGACCGGTCCTTAGAGAAAGACATCGTGCTTGCGATGGTGAAGGGACAGCGCAGGAGGGGAAGACCCTCTATGAGGTCGATTGATTCAGTGACTGGGGTAATGGGGATACGAGTGTCAGAGACAGTGTGATTGGCACAAGGCAGTTTAGGGCTGTTGTGCATAGGGTCGCAAGCTACTCGATCGCACATAAGAACAACAACAACTGGAAGACAAAGCAAAGTACAATGGCACATAACAAGAAGAACTTAAGACCAGATCACATATAACTTTACCTTTCAAAAATATTGTTAAGCTGTTTAAATAATGCAATGTTGTTATTATATTACTGTGAGCTAACTAGTCAGAGCCAAGTCACTGATGGCCTGCTAGTGGCTTTTCAGAAGCTGTAAACTACCTATGAATAAATTGCCCATCTTTTTTCCATGGATCAACTTGTGGATTCTAACCGCTTATTGATCTCTAAATTGTCAATGCAATTTCTCTCTCACTATGCCACCAGAACTCCCTAAGTAACATAATTGAATCTTTAAAATAAGCTCTCTCTCTCTCTCTCTCTCTCTCTCTCTCTCTCTCTCTCT
>NW_006399793.1:9425721-9426819 GCF_000299155.1 Elephantulus edwardii | reverse complement strand
GCAAGATAGAGCAGGGTTTAGGGCTTTTGTGCATAGGGTCGCTATGAGTCGCAAACGACTCGACGGCACATAACAACACAACAACAACAGAACACTGGAGATGTTGACTTCATATAGTTATATTTTGGTGAGATATGGCTGTGTGTATGTTATTATAAATAGCTTATTATTTAGAAAAAAGGAGAGATGCATATACATCAATATTCTTTATTATACAATAATAGGTAAAAATAACAAAAGAGTTACAGAGCTATTGGTAAATGAATTACTTTTTTTCTACCTTCCTAGGCAAAAGGTTTTTTTTAATCTGCATCTTTTAAGAGTAAGAATTTTAAATATATTAAATGTTTAAGAATGAATACACATCTGCAGTTGTTATCATTTAAGGTCCTTTCAGGAAAACAACACACAAAATAAATTAGAAAATTGGGTGAAAAACTTTCTGAAATAGAATATTTATGGAAGAGTTTGCAGACTTAAAGTATTTATCATAGAGGATCAAAATCTAATGCCTTCAATATGGATGAATTGAAATTTTGAGAAGTCAAGACTTCACCATTGGACCGTTTGGCAATATAATGATAGATGGTGAAAAGAATGAAATTGTCAACTATTTTATCTTACTTGGGTTTTCAAACAACACCATTGGTACCAACAGTCAGGATATTAGGAGATATAATGTACTGAACAAGTCTTCCGTCAGGGAACTCTCCAAGTTGTTGAGGTGTTATAATGTCAATTTGGAGACAAAGGCTTGATTCAGGACATATTCTTTTCAATCACTTGCTTTTAATCTCCAATCTAGACAATGAATATTGATAACAGAATAATAATTAATGCCTTTGCTTTGTGGTGTTGCAGAAGAGCACTGAATATCCCAAGAACTCCCAGAAAAACAAACAGATGTCTTGGAAAAGTTGCATCCAGAGGCTCCATGGACACAAGGATGGCAAATCTTCATCCTACATATTTTGGGCTTACTGCTAGGAGAGGCTATTTCTTGGAAAGTGGTGTCATGTGGGTCAGCAAAAGAGAGGAAGGCTCTCAACAAGATAAATTTTCATGGTGACAATGGGCTCAAGAATCTTAGACCTGATG
>NW_006399793.1:9409671-9421566 GCF_000299155.1 Elephantulus edwardii | reverse complement strand
AATGGTTTTTGGGGACTAGGAGATGAATAGGCCCTTGCTCTGCCCACTCCATGCATCAACCTGATGTTGCAGTACCTCCAGGAACAGTGAAAAAAATAATAAAAAGAGACAAAAACAACTATTTTACTTGAACATTGGATAATTCATTCATTCATGAATCATTATTTGAGGGAGAAAGGGTGTGACAGGGAAAAAAAAAATCTAATCTAAGAATAATCACCAGAAATGAAATTGTCCTTCTAGACATTGACTCCAGTGCTAAGGAGCTTCTTTTTATCTGGAGGTCTCTAAAGAACCCTTGGTTCCACATCCTAAATGAAACAAGGACATTCCTCCACAACCAATAGAGTAAGCTGATCTTTCTATAGAACTAAGAGTTAAGATTTGGACTTCTTGCCTCCTGGACTGTAAGGAAATTAATTTTTATTTGTTAAAACTGTAATATCTCTTTTTAATTGCTGGCTAGTTAAAATGACTCATAGGTGATCCTTCTGGGGTTTAGGCTGTAAGTCACATGCGAAGAGATTCTCCATCTTTCTCCTTATGCCATGTGAACTACAGCCACCAGTATCTTAGCTAGGAGAAAAATATTGTGACCAAATAAGCAGTGATATGACTTAGAGACCTCTGGCAACATAATCTTTAGGGTGTTGTACTGCTAATCCAAAGGTGGTACCTCTCTTGTAATTCTATTTCACCTATGAGGTTTACAGGTTATGGAAACCTACTGGAGGCTCATTGATGAATTTGTTTAAACTTCACTACAATGATTTTGAGTTTATTAAATATGGCAAATAACCAATGTTGTTGTTATATGGCACTCAATGTACATTAGCTCTAAGCTCTGCCCTTTCTTAAGCCAATCTCAATGTTTCCAATAGATCTAATCACATTTCTCCTATCACTTAGTCAATCTATCTCATTCTGAGTCTTCCACTCCTATGCTATCTTTCCTTCCTTCTGAACATGATATCCATCCTCAAAGACTGGTCCCTCCTGGACACATGCCCAAAGTGAGTGAGAGAGAGCTTTAAAATCCTTGCCACCAGGGAACAGCCTGATTTCACCTTCTCCAGGACAGAACTTTTTGTTCTCCTGGCAGTCCACTGTATGCTCAACACTGTTTTCCAGAACCGCAACTCAAAGACGTCAGTCCTTTTTTGATCAACCTTAGATATTGTCCAGCTCTCTGAAGCATAGCATCAGAAATAATTGCAAGGATCATGGTCTGTATCAGGTACACCTTAGTCTCCAGGCTAACATTGTTGTTCTTCAGTACTCTAGAGAGGTCCCTGACAACAGACTTTCCCAATGAAATTCATCTTTTGATTTAGCATCATTTGCATTGCTGTCGGGTTGGAATCTACTCATAGTTAACCCTCGCTTGGGAGGAGATCATATTTTAAACTTCTGGAGAGGTAAAAACTTTGGAGGGTGAGATATTAAGTGCTGGACTACTATACTCTAGACAATTAACAACTGTTACTGGTTCAAACTCACTCATAGGTAGTTCTGAAGAAAAGGTTAGTTCTGTACTTGAGGAAAACTTAAGTTGTGCCCTCTACAACACATGAGTTTCCAGGAGACACAAGTAGACTTAAAAACAGCTAGTTTGGTTTGGGTTTCTATAATATATAAAATTAGGGAATTCTAGCTACATAGTAGTAAAAGCTTGAGTTGCAATTTCAAAGATATGCTGTTCAATACATCTGCCACTCTTCAGAAGAAGCAATTTCCTCCCATCTGATGTACTGCCTCTGAAAATCTGCTAGAGGGTCTGCTATGGGTCAATTCTGACTTGATGATACAAAACAGCAAATAATCATGAGATGAGGTTTGAATACTTATACACACATATCTGTAATTCTAGCACAAGTGTGGTAGCAATTAACTTCTATTAAGAGATAAAGATAACTTCCTCTGTGATTCTAACACTTCCATCTGATGTGCTGCCTCTGAAAATCTGTTGGAAGGTCAACTATGGGTGGATTCTGACTTCTTGTTGTTAGGCACTGTCAAGTCAAGTACAACTCAGAGAAAACTTATAACAAAATATCTGAACCCTGTTCTACCCTGCACCATCCTCACACTTCCTGACGCACAAGAGCTCATTCCAGCAGTCACCGTGTCAGTCTACTTAGCTGTCTTAGCAGTCTACTTAGGGTCTTCCTCTCCTTTGCTGAACTTCTTTCTTTCCAGTATCATGTTCTTCTCCAAGAATAGCATCTCCTAGCAACATACCTAAAGTAGATGAGGTAAAGTCTAGTCATTTTTGCCTCCAAAGATTAGATAGATAGAGAGATAGAGAGAGAGATAGAGATAGATGAGATATGCATATAAAGAGATAGATTTGTTGTTGTTGTTGTTGTTATGTGCCATCAAGTTGCTTGTGATTCATAGCGACCCTATTTACAAGAGTTCTAAATGCTGTTCTATCCTATGCCAACCTCACCATCCCAAACACACTTAGAGATAGAGATAGAGATAGAAATGAGAGAGATAGAGATAGATAGAGATATAGATACAGAGATATAGATATATGCTGTTCTTGTTGTTACATGCTGTAGAGTGGTAGGCAACTCATAGTGACCCTATGAACAAAAGTCCTCAACACTTGTGTGACTTTCATCCTTTCTCCATGTTCATAGGGTTTCCGGAGGCAAGCTATTACAGAAGTGGATGCCACTCCTGCTTCCAAGCTTATTTTAATCGGGGAGCTCCACCAAACACTGTATGCCGTGGGTAACCGTTATCGTATTTAACACATCAGTGTCACAGTGTACAGCTTCACAGCAACCACAAGTTATCTTTGTATGGTAGGTGGACACACCCGGACTATATGACCTAGATGAATGTTTGAACAAAAACAATGAAAAACAGGCCTGAGGGCCGTGGAGTGACCCACTTTTGACTTGGTGGCATCACTTTCTCTCTACTAGGCCAAATGATCTCTCTATATATTCATATAGATAGAGATATAAAGATATAGATATAAGTATATATATAAAGATAGATAGATCTATAGATAAACATATATATAAAGAACCTAAAAGATAAAGAATAAGGATCCCTTCTTAACTAAGGTGAGGAAAGTCTTACTGAAAATATCCTAATAGATGTGTTCTTCTAATGGTGGCTAAATTTCCACTGACAGTAAAACTCCTCACAGTTTTTGGAAAAAGGAATCATGAAGGGCAAGGTGGAGTGTCAGAGAAAGAGACCTTCATTAAGATGGATTGATACAGAGATTTTAACAATGAATAGGAGCATATAGAGATCATGAGAATTGTGAAGGCAATAATCTGTTGTTCATAGGGCTGTTATGATTCCTATGGGAATCTCTTACACATGACAATAACAATAGATTTCTAAGCATAAAGTGTGAGTTTTCCTGACTGAAAGAGATTGACTCTTGGTTCAAGAATCTGTAAGGACAATAGTCCATGGAATCTTTTACATGGCAACAATGTTAGTTCAAAAAGACCAAGTTGAGATTTGCTAAGAAGAGAGAGACTTCAAACACCAGAATGTGAAATTTGTTTTCTGTTGCATATGACAGGAAGTTTTTGTAATATTCAGAATTAAAAATTCT
Organism: Elephantulus edwardii; assembly: GCF_000299155.1. NCBI lineage: Eukaryota > Metazoa > Chordata > Mammalia > Macroscelidea > Macroscelididae > Elephantulus > Elephantulus edwardii. Next base: position 9,417,974 of record NW_006399793.1, on the reverse strand, counting down.
ATCAATCCTACCAGCCTATTATAGTAATCCTTCTGTCTTCCTGAAAGTAGTTTGGATAAGTTTTAGGCGCAACAATCACTTGGAGGATACTAGCTAACTGATCAACAATTCACTAAAATCTTAAGGTTCAAAGAGAATTAAAATGGAATGGGGGGGGGTAAAGGCGACATACAAGTTAGATTTTAAAACGTGATCTCCAATCTCCACAGTAATTTTATTATTTCAGCACTGTATTTAAATTTGAAATAGCTGTCCCAGATACAGCTAAAAGTAAGAAGAAATATTTGAATTATCAGGGTGTATCACTATCTAGCATCATGTTCTTCTGAATATAAGTTTCTTCTCAATATGCTTTTTAAAGCCGAGGGAGGCCGATCGCTTTCTCTCCTGCTTCCCTGTGGTTCCAACAAGTATCATTATCTCTAATCCCAGCCTTGTTCATCCTGCTGAGCATCCAATAGCTATTAAAGATAGCTTTTTTGCAGTATTAAATGAAGCCCTCAGTCCAGTGGCAGCCTGTGGATATGTTGGCATATCTCAAACCACTTTTTTAAAACAGCTTATTGGAATTTGTTTAAGATATAACTAAAAAACTGATCCCTCTGACCTTTCTGGAACACACTGTCAGAAACTTGTGAGTTTTTCTGGAACACACTGTTAGAAAGCTGTGTGCTTTTCTTATTAAGGAATTCTTGTAGACTAAGCAAGTAAGTTTATGACACAAGTAAATAAGTTTATGATACTTACATGTAAATTCATTTTGTACGATGGAAAAATCAGTAGAACAAACATAATAGCAGAGTAATCAATGGTATTTATAATTGTAACTGCTCAGGTGAAAAACCAAGACTTTTCCAAAAATAATAGAATGTGAACCTTTCTGAAATTTTCATATATATATGAAATTCTCTCTATTATGTGTATTATTATGAAGTGTATTATGCCTAACACACTTTCCCTTTTTGAGCTTTGTTTTATTATGAAAGTATAGTATTTGGTACTTTATAAAACACAAGAATGCTGTATTAAGAAGTTGAAGCTTTGTGAATTATTGCTAATTAGGAGTAAGTTGGACAATAGCCTCTTAAACAAAGTTATCTGAAGCCTCTCTGATCCTCCAAGGGCTATTTTAATAAATTTAAGAATTAAAATTATAAATTTGTTCTCTCCCAGATGACTAGGGATTGTTGTTATTGTTATGTGCTGTTGAGTCACTTGCGACTCATAGAGACCCTATGTACAACAGCCCTAAACCCTGCTCTATGCCTTGCCAATGTTATTGTGTTTCCAAAAGGCCTATCCCATTATCTTAGTGGCAGAAACAATTCATCTCATCAAAGTCTTGCTCTCTGTGCTGTCCCTCCACCATCCCCCACATGACATTTCTCTCCAAGGACTGATCCCACCTTTCAACATGTCCAAAGTATGTCAGGTGGAGCTTCCGAAACCTTGCCTCCAAAGAGCAGCCTGGCTTCACCCTTTCCAGGAGGAACTTGTTTGTTATCCTAGCAGTCCATGGTATATTCAATACTCCTCTCCAGCACCAAAGGTCAAAGACATCAACTCTCCTTCTATCATCCCTAGTCGTTGTCCAGCTCTCTGATGCATAACAAGTAATTGCAAATACCATGGCCTGTATCAGGCACACTTTAGTCTCCAGACTAACATCATTGCTTTTCAGTAATTTGGAGAGGTCTCTGAGAATAGACTTTTCAAATGCAATTCATCTCTGAATATCCTGCCTGCTAGTACCAAGAGTACTGATTGTAAAGCCAAGCAAACTCAAGCTGTCAATAATCTCAATCTCTTAATCATCCATCATGATCCTTCCAATCAGCTCAGTGGTGAGAATCTTTGTTTTCTTGATGTTGAGTTTCAATTCATATTGAAGTAAGCAGTCCTTGACCCTCCACAGCAAGTGCTTCAGGTCCTCCTCAATTTCAGCAAGCAGGGTGTGTCATCTGCATAGCACAGATTGTTGATAAGTAGACCTCCAATCTTGATGTCACACTTCTCCTAATAGAACCCAGCCTATCAAATAATCTGTTACACATATAGATTGAAAATATACAGAGATAGAACACATCCTTGACACACAACCTTCCCAATTTTGAAACATGCAATATTTCTTGGCTCTATTCTGACAACTGCCTCCTGGTCCAAGTATAGGTTTCATATAAGCACAATCAAATGTTCTGGGATTCCCATTCTTCTCAGAGTCAAACAGTTTATTGTGACCCACACAGTCAAATGCCTTTGCATAGTCAATGAAACACAGATAGACATTCCTCTGGTAGTCTCTGCTTTCAGCCGAGATCTATCTGACACTAGCTTTAATATCTCTAATACCATGGCCTCTTCTAAATCCAGCCTGCACTTCAGGCAGTTCTCTGTTGATGTTGTGTTCCAGTCCTTGTGGGTAATCTTCAGTAAAATATTGCTTGCATGTCATATTAGAGATGACTGGTATGTTTCTTTAATTCACATCCTAATTTGGATATTTGGTCACTTGAAGGATTCACCAAATAAAATATTCAATGTAAAACTATGGTATATTTAGGAAGTGAATATGAGGAAAAATTTTATTTCTCAGTGGCCATGTACGAAAGCATGATTCAGTCTTCATGATAACAAATATTGAAGCATATTATATTCATGTACCTGGCTGACTGTGAGAAGAATGGGAATCCCAGACATTTGATTGTGCTTATGTAAACCTATACTTGGACAAGAAGGCAGTTTTTAGAACTGAACAAAGAGACATTGCATTGTTAAAAATCTGGAAGAGTGTATGCCAGGCATGTATTTTTGTCCCCATACCTTTTCAATAAATATGCAGAACAGATCATCCAAGAGTCTGGCTGTATGAGGAGGTATGTGGCATCAGGATTGGAGGAAGATTCATTAACAACTTATGTTATACACATGATACATTCAACCCTGCTTGCTGAAACTGAGGAAGACCTCAAGCATCTGCTGCAGAAGATCAAGAACTTCAGCCTTCAATATGAATTGAAGCTCAACATCAAGAAAACAGTTTCTCACCACTGGCCCAATGGGCAGCATCATGATGCATGGTGAAGAGATTGAGATTGTTAACAGCTTTAGTTTGCTTGGCTCCACCATCATCAACATTCTTGGTACCAGCAGACAGGAAATCAAGAGACAAATTGAACTGGGAATGTTGGCTGTCAGGGACCCCTCCAGAGTACTGAAGAGCAATGATGTCAGTCTGGAGGCTAAGGTGGACCTGATTCAGGCCACAGTCTTTGCAATTGCTTGCTATGTGTCAGAGAGCTGGACAATGACAAAGGATGATAGAACGAGAATTGATGCCTTTGAGCTGTGGTGCAGGAAAAGAGTACTGAATACACCATGGAGTGTCAGGAGAACAAACAGGTTCATCCTATAGAGGGTGAAGTTGGCCTGCTCCTTGGAAGTAAGTATTCTGAAGCTTAGTCTGACATACTTTGGGCATATTGCAAGGAGGGACCAATCCTTGGAGAGGAACATTATGCTTGGAAGGATGTAGGGATGGAGAAAGAGAAGGAGACCATCAATGAAATGGATTGATACAGGGACTGAGGCAATGAGGGTAGGTGTGAGGTGACAGTAAAATTGGCACAGGAGAGAAAGGTTTCAGAGCTGTTGTATATAGAGTTGCTATGAGTTTCAGGCAACTCAATGGTACATAACAACAACAACATTATATTTACAGGCACATGCACACATACCCACAACAGTCAGTAGGCATATTTTGAAATGTCTGGATCCTTCACATTATGGAAACCAAAATATTCAGATGTTTTCTAAGTTTTGGTGCAAAGCATATTTTCAATGCAAATTTTGAGAATGTCACTGTTATTAAACTTGAAGAAGCCTAACGTGTGTGCATACATGTTAATGTGTGTGTGCAGAAGAAAGAGAAAAACATAGAGGCAGAGATTGAGGCAGGCAGGGAAGGAGTGAGGGAGAGTGAGAGAAGGGGGGAGAGTGAGAGAGGGAGAGCGAGGGGCAGGGGGAGAGAGAGAAAAAACTGTATGTCAAAGAGAGATATAGCAGAGGAAAAAATGTTATTGAAACAAATATAGGTCAATATAGGATACTAGAAGAGGGGACACTTGATTAATTGATAGAAATATAGAAAAAAAAGAAGGGAAGAGTGGCAAAAAGGAGGGAGAGAAATAAGAAAGGAAATTGTTCATTGTTGTCAACTCAGAATTGACTCACAACTGATAGTCCAGTTGATTTTTGAGGCTGTAAATTAAAGATAGAAATTGTCTATTTTTCTCCTGCCTAGCCTTTCATGGATTCAAAGCCCCAGAGGGGTGCTGCCATTAGATTAGCAGCGAAACTCCTTATGGACTGTGCAACTAAAACATGATCTTCATAGACTGTAATACAGTATCTCTTAAAATCATAGTTGTTGTCATGTTGTTAGGTACTGTCAAGTCATCTCCTACTAATAGCGACTCTACGAACAGCTCTGAAACTTGCCCTCTTCTGAACTTACCTCCCCATTTCCAATGTACCTGATCCCATTGCCATAATCACTATGTCAATCCATTTTATCCAGTTTTTTACTCTCTTGTGCTGCCCTTCTACTATTCCAAGGACGATATCCTTCTGGAATGATAGTACCTCCTGGCAGCATGTCAAAGTATGTGAGACAGTTTCCAAATCTTTGCCTCCAAGGAGCAACCTGGTTTCACTATCTCAGGGACAGTTCTGTTTGTTCTCTTAGTAGTCTATGGTATGTTCGATACTCTTCTCCAGCACCACAATTCAAATGCATCAATTATTCTTTGATCATCCTTAGCCATTGTCCAGCTTTCAGACGTACAGCAAGCAACTGAGAAGATCATGCCTTGGATTAGGCACATCTTTGTCTTTAAAGAGACACCATTACTCTTCAGCACTCTGGCAATATCCTTGACTGCATATTTTCCCAAAGCAACTTATCTTGATTTCCTGACTGCTGGTGCCGAAAATGTTTGTTGTGGATCCAAGTAAGCTAAAACCATCAAAAACTTCAATCTTTATCTATTATGGTACTACCTACTGGCCCTGTGGTCAAGATCTTTGTTTTCTTGATGTTAAAATGTAATCTACATTAAAGACTGCAGTCCTTGATCTTCAGCAGCAGGCACTTCATGCCTTCCTCACTTCCAGCCAGCAAGGTTGTATTACCTGCATAATGCAGGTCATTGATTAGTAGAAGGGGGGAAAAATGAGAAAAAATCTCCATTTCTCTAGGTTTTATGTCAGCCTAATTTTGGTCTGAAAATTAAAGGAAATTTATTATGACTTCATCTTTACAATGACTAAGAATATTGCAAGCATATTTCTGTCTATAATTTAGCATGTGTATGTTTTTCTATAATGTTTTGTGATTTATCACACATACTAATTGGTTTAAACTCCTACCTATGTATGAATGTGCGTATGTGCTGGTCTTTTATTTCTCGCTGTGTCCGTGTCAGGAACAGGTAAGGAATCCTTACAGTGAGCGGCAGGATGGCCTGGACACCAAAGAAATCTGGTTTCCTTACTTGTCAGTTCAAGTTACTGTAAAAGAAACAACTCTTCAAAATGCATGACTTCGTGTGGCAAAATGTGTCAAAAATGGTTTAAAATAATACAATTCAAGGAACCATGGGGTGGGAGGGAACAGCTAAAAGAATTACTGGTATTTTCTTTCTCCAATATCCTACACTTATGGCAGTGCTGTGAAGGCACACCAGGAGCACATGTGAGATGCAGTCATTTTCTCCAAATAAGTTTTTTTTCCAAAATTACTGCATTTACTACTGTTACACTTATTAATTATCTCTCTATGTACTGGTAGTGGGCCTGTATGCTAGGAAATGGGCTCAATTCTAGATCTACTACAAACGTGAAAAAGAGACTTTTGAATGTAACTTTTAGACTTCATTATGTAACACATTAAAGATTATCACATGAGATATTACTTTTGGGGGGGAATAATTGACAGAAAATAAAATCATGCTGCCTTTTTACCTTAAATTAATAATATTTTCAAGCACAGGAGAGTCTTACACAATTAATTGCATTTTCTGATTATGCTGATAACTTTTCAAAATTATGTAGGTGAATATTTTATCTGGATACTTGCTAAGTACATATACTTTTAAATAAAGTACTATTTTTCCCCTTTCTAATGCATATTTGAGATATTGTACGTAGTCATGAGGAAAACAATCGTATGTTAATTTGTGAGAATCCACTAATTGTAGCACCAATTGGTTTATCTCTTTAAAGTTGTTCATTAAATTTTGTAGTTTAAAAATAATGTTCAATATCTTGCATAGTATTGGTTGATACAAATAAGTTCAGGATAAACTGTATACCAATTTCTATAGAGAAAGATGTCTTTCCATGCACATTGTGGTAATTTTCAAACAGTTGCATAATCTATGCCCTCAAAACCTTTTTCTTGCGTCAATGTAGATTTTGTGCAAAAATAATTGTATTGCAATCTTGCAGGTGCAAATTTAGAAGCCACTTTGAAAACATGACATGTTATTTCATTTCTAAAACTAAAAAAAAGATGTATTAGACTGAGAATTTCATAGTGTAAATTATTTTATTCTAGAAATTCATGAAGGCCTAAAATTAAATAGATTATCATCGTTCCCTAAGCTTAAAAACACAGAAGGAACTAAGTATGTTTGAAGTTATTTTTTATCTTTGTAAATCCAGGCTTTAATATCTGTGGAGGATAAGTAAACAGTTGGCAAGGAACTCCCTCTTGTGGTCAAACATTCTTAATTAAAATGATTTGTACTCAGCTGATGGTCTGGGTTATTAAAACATGGGTCACTTGTAACCATTAAGATTAACAATACTGATATAAGTGGGTTTACTGAAGCAATTCATTGCAAATTAGAGCTGAATTCTGGAACATATGCTCTTGATTTTTCCTAAAACAGAGCTTTGCACCGCTGTTCAGCATAAATCAGCTTCGAATTGCAGTGCCCAAGATTTCTTGTTATTTTAAAAATACCATGACATACTTTTTAAATTAAATATAGTAAATATTTCATATGCTCTTTGTTTTGATCACAATCCTTTTTTTTCTAATAGTTTATGAAACTATAGGACTGCTGAATAGTCCTATAAGCAGCAGGAGAAACAGTTCTCATATGCCATTAGCAAATGCCTTCTTGCAGTACCTTTGGAAACAAAATCTATTGTCAAAGGCAATATATGCTTGACTTCCAATCAAGAATTTCCTAAACACTTTTCATGAATGGGCCAAATGATTAGCCACATAATGAAGCTGACAAATTTTAATTTACTTTTCTTCATCATTTGACTTAAGCTGTGCGTGCCTCTACCCACTTCATAAGACTCGCAATATACAGACACTATCTGTCTTAGTACTGAATATGCAATTCATTTCCATGATAACAAATTAAACTGATGCCAGGAAGCCTGAGATTTAACTTCTCTTCTGACAGCTTATCAAAGGTTGAGAAGATGACCTTCCTCTCAGATCACTGCTGCCAGTTCAAATTCAAGAGACACAATTGGCATCAACTTCTGTGAATGATTTTCAATATGAGGAGAAGTTTCTCCACAAACAAAATCATTATATAAGAAAATAGAAAAAGAAAAGGGAGAGGCAGGAGGAAAAGAAAAGAAAAGATATTTATCCTGTAAAACTCTACAGTTTAGGCAAGGAATGTCTACATGTAGAGAAAGCTATTTCTGTATAGGAAAAGGTTCCAACATTTCTTTGCCTGCCTAGAGTTAAACACACAATTAATCATCAGCCAAATGATATAGTTATGCTTTGTTTACACAAGCTGGGGAAATATGTACATTAGAGGACAAAACCATTTGCCTCTAAATTTTTGTTACTTTTCCTTAGATAATTGAATTGACAAAATTCTTTTGAATATAATATTACACATTTTAATTGCTTTTTAAATTTTTTATTGCTATAAAATCAGAAGTATTCACTTTAGAGAAATTAAATTAATTTTTAAAATAAGAAAACCATAATAAGTATGCTTTAAAAACATCATTTTGTAGGAGTGTTTTAACTTTAACAGACATTTTTCCTAAAGTAGTAGAGATTTTGTTTTATTTTTAACAATTTCATAACATCATTTTATTTTATAAACAAAGTATAATGTATTGAATCAAGTTGTCATAGCTGGAAATACTAATTCCAACTTTTTCAACATTTAACAAATGAGAAATATTTATGTTTTTAAATATATACATAAATATTTAGTTATTTGATAGCACAACCTATTGAATCATAACATAAA
>NW_006399793.1:9404645-9409496 GCF_000299155.1 Elephantulus edwardii | reverse complement strand
ATATTATTTATCATAAAAATAATAGCTAAAACATCAGAAAATTTTACAAGATCAGTGACTATTAACAAAAAAAAGTTGCAGCAGAGCCAATTGTATGTACTTAGATAAACAACAACAACAACAAAACCCAATCAAGTTAGAAGAATAAGCAGTCATGTACATTTGATAGAAATACGAAATGATACATATTATATCTACGAGAAGGAGACAATAACAAAATTATACTTTTAGAAATCTACACTCAAAGGCCATCCATTGTCATAGAGTGAGAATCAATGTGTTATTGATCTTCCAGCAGGTTTTCAGAAGCTGTAAAATAATCTGGGAAGAGATTACCTATTTTTCTTCCTTGGAGAGTCTCTCTTCCAGTAGATTTGAACCATCAGAGAGATTTTGTCTTTGGGTTAGCAGCTCAGCTCCCTAATGACTAGACAAATCTAGTTTACTGGCTACCTTATACGCAAAAAGAAGCACTTATTGTTGCTGCTGTTGCTGTTATTATTAGGTGCCGTCAAGTTGAGTACAACTCGTATCAACCAGATGAATAGCAGATTTCAACTCTGTCCTATCCTGTGCCATCTTCACATTTCCTGACACACTAGAGCCCGTTGCAGCAGTCACTGTGCCAATCTGCCTGGTTGAGGGTCATCTTCTCCTTAACTGACTCCATCTTTCCAAGCATCATATCCCTTTCCAAGAAATAACCCCTCCCAGCAGTATGTCCAAAGTATATGAGGTGAAGTTTTATCATCCTTATCTCCAAAGAACCACACCCTCTCCAAGACATATTTATTTGTTCTTTTGACAGTCCATGGGATGTTCAGTGCTCTTCTCCAACACCACAACTCAAAGGCATAAATTCTTCTGTCATCCTCATTCATTGTCCAGCTCTCGGATGCATAGCAAGTGATTGTTCCTTAGTGCTGTGTAGTATTCCATTGTGTGAATGTACCACAATTTTTCAATCCATTTGATTGTAGGACATTTGTTTTCATGTTCTTGTGATTGTGAATAATGTTATTATGAACATTTATACACAAAGCTCCATTTGTGTCTCAGTTCTAATTTCCATGGGGTATATTTCTAGTAGTGGAGTAGCTAGGTCATATAGGATGTCTATGTTCTGCTTTTTGAGGAAATGCAAAACTGCCTTCCAGAGGGGTTGTATCTTTTTAAAATCCACCAACAATGTATAAGAGTTCCTATCTCTCTGCATCCTCTCCAAAATTTATTGTTTGCTGTCCATTACACTTTGCCACTTTCTCCTGGTGGTTTTGATTTGCATCTCTCTTATTGTCAGTGATTTGGAAAATTTGTTCACGTGTCTGTTGGCCATCTGAACTTACTCTGTGAAAAGTCTTTCCATGTATCTCACCCATTTTGTAATTATGTTATCAATCTTTTTCTTGTGGAGGACCTATACAATTCTGTAAATTGTATAAAAAGATCTTTGTCTAAAATGAAGGCAGTAGATTTTCTGCTTTTTCCCAGGAAGTAGGTTTTCCTTTCACCCTATTAGAAAAAGTTTTTATGCACACAGGTATTTAATCTTTAGAGGGTCCTATTCATAGATTTAAACTCTCCTGGTGGTGTATTTCTGGATGTATTTGGCAGCCTTTTTATACCATGGATGAGGCCTTTTTAAGCTTGGTCCCAATTTGTCTCTTATGTTGTTTATGGTTTGGGGCTTTACGCATAGGTCTTTAATCCATCTTGAGTTGGTATTTATGTACGATAAGAAGTGCGGATTATGTTTCAGCTTTTTTTAAAGTAGCAGTCCAACTTTGTTAGTAGCATTTGTTGAAAAGGTTGTTGTTTCTCCATTATTATATTTCTTTTTAGAATATCAGTTGACCATAGATATATGGGTCCATTTCAGAGTCCTTGATTTTATTCTATTAGTCTGTTTGCCTGTAATTGTATCAGTACCATACTGTTTTGCTTAATACAGCGGTTTTGTGGTTGGGGAATGCTATTCTTCTCACTACATTCTTGTTTTGAATAAGTTCTTTGCTTACTAGGGGTCTTTTTCATCTCTAAAAAATCTTTCCTATTGCCCTTTCTATCTTTGAAAAATTAATTTCATATCTGTATTTGGATTTCATTAACTGTGCAGATGGCTTTTGGTAGGATTTTCATTTTCACTATATTGATTCTGTCTATCCATGAACAAGGTACATTTTTCTATTTATGTAGATCTTTTATTGTTTCTCACAGAAGTGTTTTGTAGTTTCCCAGATTATCCAGGATGCTGGGCTGTAAGAGGTGGAATGTGGCATCAGGATTGGTGGGAGATGCGTCAACCGGCATTATGCAGAAAACACAACCCTACTTGTTGAAACTGAGGAAGACCTGAAGCGCTTGCTTCAGAAAGTCAAGGACTGCAGCGTTCAATATGTATTGAAGCTCAACATCAAGAAAACAAAGATTCTCACCATTGGAACAATTGGCATCAGTATGGATGGTGAAGAGATTGAGATAGGTAACAGTTTTAGTTTGCTTGGCTCCACAGTCAACACTCTTGATACCAGCAGCCAGGAGATCAAGAGACAAATTGCGCTAGAAAAGTCATCTGTCTGGGACCTCTCTAGAGTACTGAATATCAAGGATGTCAGGTTGGTGACTAAGGTGAGAAGGTGAGCCTGTTCCAGACCATGGTCTTTGCAATTGCTTGTTATACATTGGAGACCTAGACAGTGACTAGGGATGATATAGAAAGAGAATTGATGTCTTTGAGCTGTGGTACTAGAGAAGAGTGTTGAATATCTCAAGGACTGCTAGAAGAACAAACAGGTTTTTCCTGGAGAGGGTGAGGCCAAGTTGTTCCTTAGAGGTAAGAATTCTGAAGCTTCATCTGACATACTTTGGGCGTGTTGCAAGTAGGAACCTGTCCTTCAAGAGGGACACCATGTTTGGGAGAGTTGAGGGACAGCTCAGTAGAGGAAGACTCATAATGAGATTGATCAGTTCAGTGACTGGGATAGTGGGAGTTGGTTTGTTAGAGGCAGTGAGATTGGCACAGGAGAAGATGACCCAGCCTTCTTCCAAGAACAGCTTGTGGCTTTGAACTGTGTGCTTTTGGGTGTGCATCACAGTTTCTTGCCACTATTGTTTTCTTATATTCTTTCTGTGTATTTTTGGTGTAGAGGAATCCTCTAGTCTTGTGTATATTTATATTGTATCCTTCTACTCTACAAAATGGTCTACTAGTTCTAACAGGTTTTTTGTTGCTGTCATTGTTGAGTCTTTGGAGTTTTCCGTGTACATTATTATGTCTTCTGAATATAGTTACAGTACCACCATCTCTTTGCCAATCTGGATGCCTCAAGTTCATTTTTTTCCAGTTTCATATGATACTCGATGTGTGAATGTACCACAGCATTTCTGTTTCCATCTATTCACTATTTTGAGCAGTGTTGCAATAAATATGAGTGGGAACACAGCTATTTGTGACAAAAGGTTTATTCCTAGTAGTGGGATAGCTGAGTCTAATTTCAATTTTTTCCCCAACTTTTTTTTCATTTATACTGGTTTATTTACTAAGTTCAAATACATTGTTTTTCACACTGGATCTTTCCCAATTCCTTCATACCCTCTCCCTCCACCCATCAAATTGTGCCAACCTATAATTAACTACCATTCACACCTTGCCCATCCTCACCCTTCTCCTCTGCACATTGTATACTCATACTCTTTCTATAATAATGGTTTTATACAGTATTTGTCCTTATGTTAGTTAGTTCACTCAACATAATGCTCTTCAGTCTCGTCCAAGTTAGGTAGTAATTTACAAAATCATTGCTCCAGTGTACTGCGTAGTATTCCATTGTGTGAATATACCTTAATTTCTCAATCCATTCTATTGTGGTTGGCATATGGGCTGTTTACATGTTCATGTGATGGTGAATGATGCTGGTACAACTATTGATGTACAAGTCTCCATTTGAGCCTCAGTTCTCACTTTGGGGAGTATATTCCAAGCAGAGGAATAGCTGGGTCATATGGAAATTCTAGGTTCAGCCTTCCAGAGTAGTTGTACCATTTTACATTGCCACCAGCAATATATAAGGGTTCCTATTTTGTAACATGCTTTCCAATATTTATTATTTGCTGTCCTGTTAATCTTTGTAACTGCTACTGAAGTGACGTTATCTCATTGTGGTTTTGATTTGCATTTCACTTCTTGCCAGTGATTTTGAACATTTCTTCATGTGTCTGTTAGTCATTCAGATATCTTCTTCTGTGAAAATTCTTTCCATGTCTTTTGGCCATTTTGTAATTGGCTTTTCAGTCTTTCTTGTGTGGGCCCAGGAGTATTATGTAAACTTTCATTATTAGACGATTTTCTGATATGGCATTGCCAAATGTTTGTTCCCAGTCAGAGGGTTTTCTTTTCATTTTGTTGGGAAAAGTTTGTTATTCTCACAGGGATTTAATCTTTTGAAGGTCCCATTCATCAATTTTATCCTCTTCAGATTGTGCATTTCTGCCTGTATTTGACAGTTTCTTTATACCATAGACTAGGTCTTCTAAGCTTCATCTACTTTTGTTTCTAATAAAATTTATGATTTTAGGCTTTACTTTCAGGTCTCTGATCTACCTTGAGTTGATGTTTGTGTATAGTGTGAGATTGTAGATCCTGTTTCAGCTTTTGCAGGTAGCAGTCCAGTTTTGCCAGCACGGTATGTTAAAGAAGTTTTTTCCTCATTTGATAGGTTTTATTTCCTTGTTGAGTATCAATTGGTCATAGATAACTGGGTCCATTTCTGGGCTCTCAGTTCTATTCCATTTTTCTATGTGCACCAGTACTGTTTTGGTTATTACTGCTGTGTAATAGATTTTGAGGTCAGG
>NW_006399793.1:9383691-9387459 GCF_000299155.1 Elephantulus edwardii | reverse complement strand
TGATATAGTCAACACTCTTCTCCAGCACTAAAGATCAAAGGCATCAACTCTCCTTCTATCATCCCTAGTCATTGTCCAGCTATCGGATGTACAGCAAGTAATAGCAAAGACCATGGCCCGTATCAGGTGCACCTTAGTATCCAGACTGACATCGTTATTTTCTGTACCCTGAGAATTTTCTGACAGCAGACTTTCACAATGCTATTCACCTTTTCATTTCCTGGCTGTTGGTACCAAGAGTGTTGATGGGAGAGCCAAGTGAATTAAAGTTGTCAACAATCTCAATCTCTTCACCATCTATCATGATATTGCCAATTGGCCCAGTGGTGAGAATCTTTGTTTTGTTTTTTTTTATATTGAGCTTCAATCCATACTGAAGGCTGCAGCCCTTGATGCTCCACAGCAATTGCTTCAGGTCATCCTCAGTTTCAGTAAGCAGGGTTCTGTTATCTGCATAGCACAGATTGCTGATGAGTCTACCTTCAATGCTGATATCATACTTTTCCTCATAGAGCCCAGTTTCCTGGATAATCTGTTCTGCATATAGATTAAAAAGATATGGAGATAAGACACATCCTTGAAGCATACCCTTCCCAATTTTGAACCATACTGTGTTCCCATGTTATGTTCTGATGACTGCCTACTGATCCTGGTACAAGTTTTGCATAAAAACAATCAAGTATTCTGGGATTCCCATTCTTCTCCGAATCAGCCATAGTTTGTTGTGATCTACACTGTCAAATACTCTCACGTAGGCAATGAAACACAGGTAGACATTCCTCTGGTACTCTCTGCTTTCAGCTGAGATTTATCAGACAGTAGCTATAATAACCCTAGTGCCACAGCCTCTTCTAAATCCAGCCAGCTCTTCAGGCAGTTCTCTGTTGATATGCTGCTCCAGCCATTTTTTGGATAATCTTCAGCAGAATCTTGCTTCCATGTTATAGAAATGATATTGTTTGATAATTTCCACACTCTGTCAGATCACTTTTCTTTGGAATGGGAACAAATATAGATCTCTTACAGTCAGTAGGCCAGGTGGTTGTCCTCCAGATTTCTTGGCACTACTTGGTGAGCACATCTGTTTGTGCACATGTCTGTTTGCTGAAATAATGTCAATTGATATGCTGTCAATTACAGGGGACTTTTTTTTGTTTTGCCAATTCCTTCAGAGTAGCTTGAACTTCCTCCTTCATCACCCGAGGCTCTTGCTCATACGTTGTTTCATTAAAGTCTTCTGTGTCTGCCAATTTATGTTGGAACAATGACTCTGTATACTCTTTCCATCTTCTTTAATGATTCCTGGATCATTTAATATTCTGTCCAACGCATCCTTAATTATTGCAGGTCAAGGTTTGAATTTGTTCTTCAGTTACTTCAGCTTGCCAAGCAAGTTTGACCCTTTTGATTTTCTGACTCCAGCTCCTTGTGTATTTTATTGTAATAATTTACTTTGCCTTCCTGCGCTGCCTTCTGTAATCTTCTGTTAACTCCTTAATATCTTGATTTCTTCCCTTTGCTTTGGCTTCTTGGCAATCTAGTGCAATATTTAGAATTTCTTCTGACATCCATCTCGGTCTTTTCTTCCTACTCTGTCTTTGCAATGACCTTTTGCATTCTTCCTGAATAATACTCTTGCTATCTTCCCACTGCTCATCTGCTCTTCATTCATTAATGTCCAGGCCTCAAAACTGTTCCTGAGATGGTTTTGAAGTTCAGGTGGGATAGCGTGCTCTGTGGACCTACGGATGGAAAGTTATGCTACCAAGTCAAAGGGGGATGATTTGAATCTGCAGCACTCAGGCCTGGTTTTAATTGTTTTGGGTCAAACATTCTTCTAAGTGGCATAACAACGGTCTTTACATTTGCTGTACAGAAGTAACTCATGGTTGCTGTGATGCTGAACACTGTGATCCTGGTGTGTCAAATATGATAATGGTTACCCCTGGTGGACAGGGTTTGATAGAGCTCCCCAATTAAACAAGCTTGGAAGCAGGAGTGGCATCTACTTCCAAAATAGCTTGCCTCTGGAAACCCTATGAATTTAGAGAAATGATGAAAGTTATACAATTGTTTACACCTTTCATTCATAGGGTCATTACGAGTGGTCTATGACTTGAAGGCGCTTAACAACAGTGCAGTGTCAGAAGTTCTCTCAAAGGACCCCATACCACACAAGTATGAATAACAATGGTTCCCAGAAGCCCACAGGTCAAGCTGACATTAAAATCTTGGGGCCCGAGGGCTGGAGGCAACATTATATACGTCAGAAAGACAACATTATATACCAAATCTATAGGATTCATCAACCTCCCCTGGGAAACTCTTGTAACATAAATTGAGGAGAAGATGCTCTAAGGCACAAGAACTCAATACTGGAGTAGAGGTTCCAAACTCCTGAAGCCAAAAGATACTGCTCTTAGAGGAAGGAACTGGCAGTAGCTTGAATCATTAGGAATCACAGAAGTCGAGAAATTTGACATATAGACCATCACATCAAGAGCTAGATAGGGGAGATTGCTATTGAATGGAGTGGGTGGGAGTAGATGTAAATACTAATGGAGCCAGGCAAGGGGTGGCTCAAAACACACCTGGGAATGGTGGGGACAACACAGCATCTATTGAATTTTTCTACTACTGGGGAATATCTTTAATCCACTCTTCTTTGTAAAATGCTTGTTTCAGATAATGTTCTTAATCTGAGCAATCAAATTAAGACAGACTAGAAGGAAGGATTGGCCATCCACTTCCAAATAGCAGGCCTTTAAAACCCTATGTACAACAGAACACACTTAGTCTAGCAGAGATGGCAACTGAAGCTGAGCCCTTGGGTATGGAAGCAAATAGAAGAAGAACAACTGTAAGCAGACACTAGTTATTGGAACATGGAATGTAAGAACCATGAATGTAGGAAAACTAGATATTTTGGTTTGGTTTTGGTTTTTTTTTTGTTGTTTTTTTTAGGCTTGCCAAATACATTTAATGATTAAACTAAAAGAATAAGCTACAGACTAATACCTGCAATGACACACTACAAATCAGAAGCCAAAGCATAGTGTTTTCAATTGCCTCATTTGTATGCACAAATTTGGTCAGCATAACGAAGACTGAAGATGAATGGATGCCTCTGAATTATGAGGTTCACAAAAAACATCCAATGTATTATGGGATGACAGAGCAATGAGCAAACATATCTTGGAGGAAGAATAGCCAAAAAAATGCTCCTTAGATGAAAGGATAGTGAAACCTTTTCTCATACACTTTTTTTCCCCTGCTTGGGTGGCAGTTATGGTTTTTGGTTGTTTGCTTTTTTTTCTCACAATTTAACCCATAATACTACAGCCTTTGCCCTTCTCCAGTTCATGTACTTAATACCTACAGAAAGTACATTCATATCTTCACATTATCCCCAAATCCTAATTAACTCCGATTCAAAAAACTTGTTTTCTGAATTATCTAAGAAAAATGTGAGTAGAATTTAAGTGCATTCTATCTTAGGACAAAATTCTTCTTTTTTTTAAACTCAAAGAAATACTTTCAATAATCGCCACATGATCAGAAGGATTCGGGTTGAATATTCCTTGAAAGTTTGTTTTTATTGTACCATTGCCACAGTGCTTGTCAAAACCAGTTCTGATTAATCTCCTTTGTCAGTGTGTCCTTTGCCATTCCCTATCACTCCTCCCTGAGAGAGATTTCATCCTGATTCATAAGTAAAAAGGGTATGGCGTATTCTCTTAGCTACTTCCTGCTGAAAAGGGACGCTGT
>NW_006399793.1:9359218-9382724 GCF_000299155.1 Elephantulus edwardii | reverse complement strand
ATAATAATGGGTGACTGGAATGCAAAAGGTGGAAATAGTGAAGAAGGATCAGCAGTTGGTAAACATGGACTTGGTTACAGAAATGAAGCTGAAGATAGAATGACAGAAATTTGCACAATCAAGACTTATTCATTGCAAATATATTTAATAAGAAACACAAACACAGGCTATACACATGGATTTCACCTGATGGTATGCATAGGAATTAGAGATTGATTAGATCTGTAAAAAGAATTGATGGAGAAGCTTAATATCAGCTGTGAAACTAGGCCTGGTGCTGATTGTGGAACAGATCATATGCAAGGTCAAGCTGAAGCTGAGGAAAATTAAATCAAGTCCACAGAAACCAAAATTTGACCTTGAGTCAAGATCATTAGTTGTTCAAAATTCAAACTCACCACTGATAATTTGAAACAAACTTATAGGCAACTATCCACTAGATCTCATGGGAAGAGATTACCCAACTTTTCCTTTCAGAATGCCAGGTGTATTTGAGAAAACCAAGCGTAATTACCGAGTTAGCAGTATAACTTTTTAAGGACTATGTCACCAAGAGCTCACTTCTTAGCTATTTTTGCTGATGTTTATTGCTACTGAACTAACATTCTATCAGGTTTTTAGAGACAGTAAATCCACAAGAGAGGAGATTGCCAATTTTCTCCTATGGAGCAGCTGGCTGATTCAAACAGCTTGCTTCTGGATTGACAATGCAACCCATTATCCACAAGGACATCAAACATCCTTTTGAAGCTATTTTGCTTATTGTTCTGTTAAATCTGTGATTCTTATCAACCTATGAAAAGTTGATCTGAACTTCACCCTATTTGTTCCATCATTATTATCGCTGATATACTTGAGTTCATTGTTCTAGTTGTTTTCTTACTGAGGATCTTTCTCTCCTCCATGAACTCTGATCATTTCCAAGCATGATGTCCCTTTCCAAGGAATGGTTCCTCCTAACAACATTCTCAAAGTATGTGAGACATTTCCAAGGCATACACTTTCCAAAACACTTCTGTTTGTTCTCTTGGCAGCTTGTTTGATAATTAATACTCCTTTATAACACCACAACTCTTCTGTCATTATTGTCCAGCTTACAAATTAATAACAAGTAACTGAACATAATAAAATTTGGACATGCACAATTTTATCTTTAAGCTGATAAGATTTCTCTTTGGCACTTTAGAAAGGACCTTGACGGATTTTTTTCTTATTGCATTTTTTTTGATTTTTTTTTTCTTTGAATTTCTTGATTGCTAGCAACAAGCATTGATTTGTGGATTCAAGTAGCATGAAATCATTGACAATTACAATTACTTCTCCATCTATCTTGATGCCTATTGTTCAGTTGTAAAGACTTTTGTTTTCTTGATGGTGAAATGTAATCCATATTGAAGGGATTTGACTCTTCTTCTTTTGACTTTTTTATTCGTTGTCTAACTTTCCCATGCATGTAAAGGAGTTGAATACCATAACTTGAGTTGGTAAAGAAATCTTTGGCAACTGATTTGCCCAATGAAATATTTCATAAAATTTGCCAATGTGAACTTTATGGATCACAAAAGAATATTGCCCAAATTAATTTCTTTGGACACATCATTAGAAAGGATCAGTCACTGGAGGAATACATACTTTTTCATGAAGTACAGGGCTAGTAACAGTGGGTGAGTTAGAGTGCAGGGGATACTCAGTAATAGGAATTGACTTAATAGCTGCAATAAACTCAAAGATGTAAGTAATCATGAAGATGTAGAAGGACTAGGCAACAATTGGTTCTATTTACATGAAGTCTTAATGTGGAGTTAACTCTATGACAATTTTTGTCAATAAATATATAGACTAATTCTGGACATGATTTATATGATTCTCTTAAAAATACTTCATTTGGTTTACTTTCATTCAATTTTATTTCATTTAATAAAACTACGTTTAGCATCTTAATACTTTTAAAATATATGTTAGTAATACATGCTTAATTTTTAGGCTGTAAAATAAGTGGTACTCATGCCAATGATTTGTATGTAAGGAATCATATATGCAAATTGCTTTACAATAAATCTATTGTTCTTCAAAGGTGCACTGGTGGCAATGTGGACTAAGCATTGGAATGCTGATGGAGAGTTCCACAGTTGAAATTCAGTTTCATTTCTACAGTTGCTCTGTGGAGAGAAAGATGAGGTAGATTTATTCTGTAAAGATTTACAACATGGAAACTTTATTTTAAAAAGGTCTGCTTTATTTTATACAGGCATTATGAATCAAATCTTCAGCAGTATTTTGCTCACGTACTCTATTAATGATATTGTTCAATAGTTTCCACGCTCTGTTGGGGCACCTTTCTTAGGAATGTGAACACATATAGACTTTTCCAACCCATTGGCCAGACAGCTGTCCTCCAAATTCCTGGCATAAATTGGTGAGCGCATCCAAGGCTGCATCTGTTAATTGAAACAAATCAGTTCTTATCCTATCAATTCTTAGGGTGTTAATTTTTGCCATTGCCTTAAATAGGGCTTCCACCACTTCCTTCATTACCATTATCTCCTGCTCATATGGTACTTCCTCACTGTAGACTTCTAATCTCCTAATTGCTGGTACTAAGGGTGTTAATGATGAATACAAATAAGATTATGGATGGAGAAGAGATTGAAACAGTCAACAATCTCATCTCATTTGGATCCGTCATTAACATCCTTGGTACAAGGATTCAAGATATAAGGAGATGCATTGCACGGGGAGGTCTGATGCTAGAAACCTCTCAAAATTATTGACGAATAATCATGTTAATTTTAGGAGTAATATGCTTCTGTTTCAGACCATTGGCTTTCTGAGCTCTTGCTATATATCTGAGAGCTGGACAATGAGTAAGGATGACGGGAGAATAATGGATGCCTTTAAGTTGTAGTGTTGGAGAAGAGTACTGAACATCCTATGGGCTACCAAAAGAACCAGAGTACTCCTTGAGGTTAATGGTGAGGCTACATGTCACATACTTTGGGCATTTTTCTAGGAGGGGCTATTTCTTGAAAAAGGCCATGATGCTTGGGAGGTTCTGGGGCTTGCAAAAGAGAGGAAAACCTCAACTAGATGGATAGACATGTAAGATGGCATAGGAGAGGATGAGGTTCACATCTGCTGTTCATAGGCATCAATTCTTCTGTCATCAGTACTAACAAGATTTGCTGGCTGTAAAAATGGTTTAATTACATTGTCAGTTCTGTGTTTTAGGCACATACTGTAACCATATTTTATTGACTACAAATACCTTAGGTGAAACCAGTGGTAAAAAATAAACTGATAATCTAGTCAGTGGTAGCTGGAAGCCATTGTCTTCCCAAAACATTGTACTCATGATAATCTGTGAAGTATAGTTCTATTCTAAACTACAAAGGATTATCATCAATTCTGCAAACTTATGTGTATATTTTGTTGCTGTTGTTATGTACTATCCAGTCCAAACCAACCTATAGCTAATCCTTCAGAAGGCTTTCAGAGGCTATAATTGAAAAGGAAGGTTATTTCCCATCTATCTTCTATGGAGTAGCTGGTGGCTATCTTCCTTCCTTCCTTCCTTCCTTCCTGCCTGCCTGCCTGCCTGCCTGCCTTCCTTCCTTCCTTCCTTCCCTTCTTCCTTTCTTTCTTTCCATATATACACTATACAACATATATGCTATATGTTGTTATATCTGTGTAAATATATGGCCTCAAGTATGTCTGAGATGATGAGTATGACATAGTGCAGGTCAGGGTTCATATCTGTTGTTCAAATAGTTGCTATGACTCATACTTGAGTCACTGAACCTAACAACAACATCACAATTAATATGAGCAGAAATGACAAAAGAAATGAGGAGAAAAATAGCATTAACTAAATACTATTGTATTGAGACCCATACAAAGACATGACATGTATATAGAAGAAGAATGAATGCCTTTTAGTGGTCGTGGACTGCTAAAAGAACAAATAAGACTGTCATGGAGAGGTGGATACTGAGCTGCTTTTTGGAGGCAAGGATTTTGAAGTTCTGGTTCACATACTTTGGGCATATTGCCAGGAGGGACTAGTCCCTGGAAAAGGATATCATGCTTGGAAGGGTGGAAGGACAGGGTAAGAGAGAAAGACCCAAGATGAGATAGATTGACTCAGCAATTGGGGTTATGAGGCGAGGTGATCAGAGATAAATAAATTGGCTCAAGATAAGGCAAACTTCAGTGATTGTAAGTAGGGTCACTATGAGTCACAGGTGACTGACTCAATGGCACATAACAACAGTATTATTTTACTCAACATCTCTAGTAGTTTTAGAGTTTTTTACTTATCTCAGTTTTGTAGATAACTAATATGAAGTTTAATTTATTCATTAGATCCAAATTTACACAAGTCTCAGTAGAACAGTTCTTGAGATTAGTATTCTAAGCTCTCTGATTCTAATATTTAGTTTTCCTCTATTGCCTAGAAATTACTCTAAAATTTACTGAGTACACAACTTCATGTCAGGAATAAGTACAACAAATAAAATAATGCCTACTCACACTGAGAACAGCAATATCCTGACCCATACGAGACATTAGTATTCTAATTCAACCTATCTAACATGTATATGTCTACTGAATTTTCACTTTCATGTAAAGCTAATTGCTGTTGACAGCTTATCGTCATTAAAACTATTAGGCATATCCCATTTTATGTATTTTCATCTCCAGTTGAATTGTATTCATCTGTAAATTATAATTCTTTTTAAGGTATTTGAGTTTCAGTAGAGCAGTTTTCTCTAGGGTGCTAAACAAAGAACTTTTAATTTTAATTTTAATTTTGCTTTTGTGAAACCTAGAACTAGATGAAGAAGTTGTCCAAATGAAGCAAGGTTTAAAACTGCACATAGTTTAAATAAGAAAAATATGTCAGGTTGTATCATTTCTCTACACCTATTCATTTTGTATGCTGAGCAAATCATTTGAAAAGCTGGACTTTATGAAGAAGAACGTGACATCCGAGTTGGAGGAAAACTCATCAACCTGCTTTATGCAAATGACACAATAGTGCTTTTTAAAAGTGAGAACTTGAAACTCTTGCCATATAAAGAAGATTGAAGATTACAGCCTTCTGTATGAATTAAATTTCAACATCAATAGGGGCAAAGGATGGAAAAGCTTAGTCTCATATACTTTGGGCATGTCGTTAAGAGGGACCATTACTTGGAAAAAGACATCATGCTGGGAAAGGAGAAAAGTCAGAAAAAGAGAGAAAGACCTAAACAAGATTTATGGACCCAGGTCTATGGCAATGGGTTCAAGTATATCAGAAATTATGAAGATGGCACAGAATAAGCTAAGGTTCAGAACCATTGTTCATGAGATTATTATGACTAGCAGTTGACTGTTTTGTTGTTGTTAGATGTTTTTGAGTCGTCTGTGACTCAAACCAACCCTAAGCACAGTTGCTTTGAACTCTATCCTATCCTGAGCTACTCTCACTTTCTCTAACATATCTACCCATTACCCTAGTTATTGTGTCATTCTAACTCATCCAGTGTCTTCATCTCCTACACTGTCCCTCCAACCTTCTGGGCAATATGTTCTTCTCCAAGGAATGAACATCCATGGCAATATGTCCAAAGTGTGTGAGCCAGAATATCAAAATCCTTACCACCACGGAGCAACTTGGTTTCACTCTCTCCAAGACAAACGTGTTTGTTCTTTTGACCGTCTATAGAATATTCAACATTCTTCTCCAGCACCACAACTCAAAGATATTGATCCTTCTTTTGTCATCCTAAGTCATTGTCCATCTCTCTGATGCATACCAAGTAACTGTAAAGACCATGGGCTAAACCAGGTGCACCTTCATTTCTAGACTGGCTTTTTAGCACTCTGGAGAGGTCCGTGATACCAAATTTTCCAAATGCAGCTTTCCTTTTGATTTTCTGATTGCTGGTGTCAAGAGTGTTAATTGAGGAGCCAAGTAAGCTGAAATTGTTAACAATCTCAATCTCCTCTCCATCTAGCATAATGCTGCCAACTGGCTCAGTCGTGAGAATCTTTGCTTTCTTGATGTTGACTTTCAGGCCATATTGAAGACTGCAATCCAGCTCATCTTGTCTTCACTCATTCATTCTTAAGCCCTAAACCTGTTCATGAGGTGGTTGTTAATTTCAGGTGAAATTTTCATTCTTGTGGATTTGTTTTCATTTTCTTCAGCTTCAGCTTAAACTTGGATATGAGTAGTTGATGATTTGTTACACATTCTGTGCCTGTCTTAGTTTTCACAGCTGATACTGAGTGTCTCCAATGATTCTTTCCACAGATGTAATCAATCTAATTCCTGTGAGGCTCACAACATGAAGTCCATATGTATAGCCATCATTTGTGATTCTTAGCAAGGTATTTGCAATGAATAAATCATTGAGTGTGTAAAATTCTATCATTCTATCTTTAGCCTCATTTCTGTCTACAAGCCAGTGTTTTCTTACTACTGACCCTTCTTCTTTAATCTCAACTTTTTTTATTCCACTCATTATAATTAATGCATTTTGATTGCATGTTCAATTGATTTCCAACTGGTAGAAATCATCTATTTCCTCTTCTTTGACTCTCATGATTGGTATATGTATTTGAGTGATGATAGTAGTAATAGGTCTTCCTTGTATGTATATGGGTATTATCCTACTGATCATGACATTTAATTTGAGTAAGGATCTAGAAATGATCTTTTTAACTGTGAATGTGACCTCGTTTTTCTTTACCTTTTCATCTCTAGCATAATAGGTCATATGTTTGTCTGACTCAAAATGTACCATTCCATTCCCTCTCAGCTCACCAATGTCTGTTGTTATTGTTGTTATGTGCCATTGAGTGGCCTACAATTCATAGCGACCTTATGTACAACAGCCCTAAACCCTGCTCTGTCCTGTGCCAATCTTATTGTCTCTGATAAGCTACCCCCATTAACCCAGTCACTGAATCAATCCATTTCATTGAAGGTCTTCCTCTCTTGTGCTGTCCCTCCACCCTCCCAAGCATGACGTACCTCTCCAAGGACTGATTCCACCTTGTAATATGTCCAAAGTATGTGAGACAAAGCTTCAGAATCCTTATCTCCAAGGAGCAGCCTGGTTTCAACATCTCCAAGATGAACTTGTTTGTTCTTTTAGCAGTCCATGGCATATTCAATACTCTTCTCCAGAACCACAGCTCAAAGGCATCAATTCTCCTTGTATCATCTTTAGTCATCGTCCAGCTTTCTGAAGCATAGCAAGTAATTGCAAGGACCATGGCCTGAATCAAGTTCGCTTTAGTCTCCAGACTTACATCATTGCTCTTCACTACTTTGGAAAGGTCTCTGACAAGAGACTTACCCAATGTAATTCATCTTTTAAGTTCCTGGTTGCTGGTACCAAGAGAATTGAGGAGCCAAGAAAACTGAAGCTGTTAATCTCAATCTCTTCACCATCTATCATGATGCTGTTAATCCCACCAGTTAAAATCTTTGTTTTCTTCATGTTGACCTTCAGTCCATATTGAAGGCTGCAGTCCTTGACTTTTTGAAGCAAGCACTTCTGGTCCTCTTTAGTTTCACCAAGCAGGCTTGTGTCATCTGCATAATACAGATTGTATGACAATATTTATGTGTTCCATTTCCCTTAACAATTTCCAATTTTTCTACATTCATACTTCTCTCATTCCACATTCTAAACACTAATGTCTACTTGCAAGTTTTCCTCCTCCTCTGTGTTTTCCCAGTACAAGGGTTCACAGCCTCCAATGCCATCTCTGCTAGTCTAATCTGAATGCATACTAAAAACAACACCACAATAAAAAGTTACAGGTAATTCAAAGCCATGAAGAACTATAGTGGATTAAAGGCCTGGTAATCTGCTCCCTTAAACATTACCTCCAAGGAAAACAGCAGGAGCAGTTCTACTTCTGTAATTCATGGAATCATTAGCTGAAAGTAATTCAATGAGTAGAATTTGCTTTGTATTTGATATTGAAGTTGATATTCCTTAAATTCCTCTGCTTTCTTCTTTGTCTAATTAATCTATGAAGAAAAAAAAATTAATGGTAGTGGAGCTATTCCTGTATATATGGTCGGTCCACTTTATAACTTCCTTTATAGTACAATGATTCCTTATTTTGGGGTGTATCATTACATATTATAACAGAATTTTGTTTATTTTAATTACAAAAATGGGATTTTGTTTTCATTTGCCTTGAATTAAAGAATTATTTCTCATAGCTATTGGATATGGAGATAGAGTGTATTCAGGGGAAAGAATGTGTGAAAACTGATGACAGTCACTTATTTATAGAGTAAACTGGTCTTATTTTTAGGAAAACAATTTCACTTGTTCATTCTAAAGAGGCATTGTGTTCTTTGTGGAACATGAAATTCATTTTAAAGCATCTCTTTGTGTAAAAATTGTTTCCTTTCGTGCTTTAAACCATCACATCAGCCTATTATGATTTGGGTTGTTGGGTTTGTGTGTTTTGGTTTTTTTTAATCCCTGAGTGGAAACCATGACTCCTTTAGTGAATTACCCTAGTTTAAAGTAGCTCCTGAGTTGTAAATGATAAAATTTCTACAAAGACTGTTTATATAGAGGTATTTCTCTTTAAGGAAGAGCAAAATCAACTGAATTTGTGAAACACCAGGAACCAAAGAAGCTCCAAAAGATAAGCCACTGGCCTACGGATGTAAAATCCTTTGTACTTTAGTTCCCCTCATATACTTTGCTGTCAAGTTAGAGCTGTGCAATTAAATCTTGTTAATTTGAATTAAAAACATGAAAAATACCAAAGGAGAGGTTTCAAAACATTAGGCATTTCATGTTAGCTGAATTTGAACAAATATTTATACTTCTACATATTTGATTAAAAAGTGTTAGCAGTAAATATACGTTTCTCAGAGAATTGAAAGTGGGATGAGACAAGAGAAAAAAAATACAAAATGCTTTATTTTATAATTATGGCATCAGTATAGTATTTCCACCGAAGCATTGAGGACTCTCCTTCATAGGGTCTCTATGAATCACCTGCGACTTGACTGCACTTAACAACAA
This sequence comes from Elephantulus edwardii, assembly GCF_000299155.1. Taxonomy (NCBI): domain Eukaryota; kingdom Metazoa; phylum Chordata; class Mammalia; order Macroscelidea; family Macroscelididae; genus Elephantulus; species Elephantulus edwardii. The sequence goes on along the minus strand of NW_006399793.1, from coordinate 9,373,665 downwards.
CAGTATTTCCAATGTTGATTAGCAACAGAAATTTCTAATATCTTACAAAGATTTTAAAAAATATTTATAAAGAAGCTCAGGGTATAAAACATTATTATTTAATAAAATATTAATTTATTGTCATCACAATAATTCTAAGGACTCTCAAAAATTTCCCTGGTAATTATATTATTTCTAATTATAAGAAATAGGAAAGAAAGCAATTAGTTCAATCAATACAATCCAATTGGCAAGAATATTTTTACGCATAGGACCCCCCAGGGAAATAATAATAAAAACATTCAAAACAAAAAATGCTTGAGATAAAAGATTTACATTTCACTTTTATTATTATTATAACATTGAAATTATAAATAAAGACAACATTTTGATGAGTGCACTCCTTTTTGAAAATATCGTACATGGATTAATTACTCCCTTTTATTTATCTGATATTTAAAGTTTAATTATAAAATATTTAAGTTCTCTTACTTATAGAATATAAAACATAGTTTTAACTTGTTTTCTTCCTTTTCCCTGGCACATTTGAAGTTAAGTGAGTATTAAGTTAATTGACAATCAATTAAAAATGAAATTCATGCAACACTTGCTGTCAATTTCCTGAATTACTACTTAAGGTAAAAATGGATGCTCCCGTGAATGTGTCAGAAACAGTTGAACTATTTTAAGCAAAGACTCTTTACATCATGACAAGAGATGTGTTCCATCAAAGGAAATGAATTGTTCTTCACATAGCTTCAATAATAAAGAATTCAAGGTAACCATGAGGGAACTTGTTCTTGTTGTTGTTGTTAGGTGCCATCGAGTGGCCTGTGACTCATAACGACCCTATGTGTAACAGCCCTAAACCCTGCTCTACCTTGTGCCAATCTTATTGTTTCGGACACAGTTACCCACATTACCCCAGTCACTAAATCAGTCTATCTCGTTGAGAGTATTCCTCTCCTGCACTGTCCACCTCCCAAGCATGACATCCTTCTCCAAGGACTGGTCCCTCCTGCAACATGTCCAAAATATGTCAGATGAAGCTTCAGAATACTTCCTCCAAGGAGAAGCCTGGTTTAACCTTCTCCAGAAAGAACCTATTTATTCTCTTGGCAGTCCATGGTATATTCAATACTCTTCTCCAACACCACAGCTCAAAGGCATCAATTCTTCTTCTATCGTAACAGCTTTCTGATGCATAGTGAGTGATTGCAAAGACCATGGCACACCTTAATCTCCAGACTGACATCGTTTTCTTCAGTACTTTGGAGAGGTCTCTGAAAGCAGACTTTCCCAAGGCAATATGTCTTTTAATTTCCTGGCTCTTGGTGCCAAAAATGTTGATTGTGGAGCCAAGCAAACTAAAGCTGTTTACAATCTTAATCTCATCATCCATTGCAATGCTGCCATTCAACCCAGTGGTGAGAATCTTTGTTTTCTTGATATTGAGTTACAATCCATATTTCCATATTGGAGGCTGCAGTCCTTGACCTTCTACAGCAAGTGCCTCAGGTCCTCCTCATGAGGGAACATAGAGATCACAAAATAGATAACTGTGGATTTATTTGCTTTATTTTATTTTTAAATAGGAGTACTCCTTAAATAGCATGCAATAATTATATAGCGTAATGGGATAAATACTATTTCTTCCTTACTTTGGGTTTTGACCATACTGTACTTCCTGAAATATTTCAGTGTCAGATAATTCTAGAGGTTCTTTTTGGTGTATTCCCTCCATATTCTTTTGTTATTTCTTGGATCATTTGAGATTTGCCCATTGCATCTTTACGTATTGCAACTTGAGTCCTGATTTGGTTTTTCACTTCTTTCAGCTTGAGAAATGCTTCCCTTTATATTGTGTAAGTCCCTACACATTTCATTACAATAGCTTCCTTTGCCTTCCTGAGCTACCATTTGAAAGCTTCTGTTAAGCTCTTTTATTTCAGAATCTCCTCCCTTTCCTTTTGGCCTCTCAACATTCTAATGCAATTTTCAGATACCTACTTATATCCATTTAATTTTTTCTTTCTACTCTGTCTTTTTAGTGGCCTTTTACTCTTTTCACGAATAATATCCTTAATGTCATCCCACAATTTATCTGATATTTGATCACTCATGTTCAGTGCTTCAAACCTATTCTTTTTATTGTTGTTGTTATTGTTGTGCACCATAGAGTCAGATCCAACCTGTAGCTGACTCTGATGAGTTTTCAAAGGCAGTTATTAGTATTATTTATTATTATTATTTCCAAACTAATTCCTAAGGTTATTTTTAAATTCAGTTGTTATAAACGCAAGATCATGTTTTTGTTCTCATGGACTTGTTTTAATTTTTTTCTGCTTCCATATGAACTTACACACATGTTGTTGTTGTGTACCACAGAGTTAGAACTGATCCATAGCTGTCCCTCTAACGGGTTTTAAGAGGCAGTTAATCACACAGGAGGAGATTGCCTGTCTTTCTTCAGAGAAGTAGCTAGGGGCTTTGGACCACATGCCTTTTAGATTGCAGTGCAACTTCTTGCCACTAGGCCACAAGAGCTCCTTTGCAATAACATTGATATTACAAAAGGATTATTAAGATCACACTCAAGCATAATATTGCTGAACATAATTTAAAAATGGCTAAAATAGTACATTAACAGGAAAATGCCAGAAGTTCAAGCTGGATTTAGAAGAGGTGATGGCACCAAGGATATCATTGTTGATGTCAGATAAACCTGGCTAAAAAACAAAGAATAGCATATGAATGTCTATTTTTGCTTTATTTACTATGCAAAGGTATCTGATGGTCTAACAAATTATGGATAAAATTAAGAAGATTAAGAATCCCAGAACACTCAATTGTGCTCATGAAAAACCTATACCTAGACCAAGAGGCTATTGTACAAACAGAGCTACGGGACAATGAATGGTTTAAAATTAAGAAACATGGGTGTAAGCATTGTGTCATTTCTCCATTTCTGTTTAATCTGTATGCTGAGCAAATTATATAGGACTCTGGAATATATGAAGAAAACCATGACATCAGGATGGGAGGAAGACTCATCCATAACCTACGTTATATAAATTATATAACCTTGCTTGCTGAAAAGGAGAACTTGAAATACTTTCTGTAAAAGGTTAAACACTGCAACCTTCAATACGGATTGTATCTCAATGTCAAGAAAACAAATGTCCTCACCCATGAACTGATAGACAATGTCATTATAGATGGAGAAAAAATTGAGGCTGTCAAACACTTCATCTTATTTAGATCTACAATCAACACATACGGTGTCAGCAGTCTGACGATCAGGAGATGCTTTACATTGGGGAAATCTGTACTCAGGGCCATTTCCAAATAATTGAGGAGTAATGCTATCAGTTTGAGGACTAAGATGGACTGAGTTAGGTCATGGTTTTTTCAGTCACTTTTTGTGAGTTTGTGAGCTGGACAATGAATGGGGCAACAGAAAAAGAATTGATGCCTTTCAGCTGTGGTGTTGAAGTCGAGTACTATCTATCCTATGCACTGCCAAAAGGACAAACAGATGTATCTTGGAGAAGATGAAACCAGAATGTTCCTTGGAGACAAAGATAAGGAAGCTTCTTCTCACCTACTTTGGACATGTTGTTAAGAGAGGTTATTCTTTGGGGGAAAAATAATGCTTAACAGTGAAGAATATATTTAGTGGTGAACGAGAGGAATATTCTCAACTACGCATATTGACACAGTGACTGCAACAATGGGCTTGAGTGTATCAGAGATGATGAAAATGGCAAAGAATAGGATAAGGTTCAGCTCTGTTGTTCATAGGGTTGCTATGAATTGAACTCAATTCAATGAGACCTAACAGCGACAAGAACAACAATTCAATCTGTGTGCTGAGCAAATCATTCAAGAAGCTTGACTTTATGAAGAAGAGTGTGGGATCAGAATTGGAGGAACACTCATCAATAACCTGTGTTGTTGTTGTTGTTGTTGTTATGTGCCGTCGAGTCTCCTGCAACTCATAGCGACCCTATGTACAACAGCCCTAAACTCTGCTATGTCCTTTGCCAATCACACTGTCTCTGACACTCCCATCCCAATTATCCCAGTCACTGAATCAATCCACCTGATAGAGGGCCTTCCCCTCCTGCACTGTCCCTCCACCCTCCCAAGCATGATGTCCCTCTCCAAGGACCGGTCTCTCCTCACAACATGTCCAAAGTATGTTAGACGGAGCCTCAGAATCCTTGCCTCCAAGGAGCCACCCGGTTTAACCCTTTTCAGGACAAATCTGTTTGTTTTACTAGACGTCCATGGTGTTCTCAATACTCTTCTCCAGCACCACAGCTCAAAGGCATCAATTCTCTTTCTATCCTCCTTGGTCATTGTCCAACTCTCTGATGCATAACAGGTGATTGCAAAGACCATGACCTGTATCAGACCCACCTTAGTCTCCAAAGAGACACCATTGCTCTTCAGCACTTTGCTGTGTTATGCAAATGAAATAATCTTGCTTACTGATAGTTAGGAGGACTAGACACACTCACTATAGAGGATCATGGAATGCAGCCTTCAATACAGATTATATCTTAACAATAAGAAAAAAATTTCACCACAGGATTAATAGATATAATATCATGATATGTGAATAAAATATTGAAATTATTAATGATTTTATCTTGCTTGGATACACTGTCAAAACGCTTGGTTCCAGCAGTCAGGAGATTAGATTGGGAGATACATGTTGCTGTTTTGTTGTTTTTGTTGTTATATGCCATCAAGTCACCTATGGACCCACAGTAACCCTATGTACAACAGCTCTGAAGCCTTCCCAGTCCTCAGCTAGTCTCATTGATTCTGACAAACCAACACCCATTGCCCCAGATACTGCATCAGTCCATCTCATTCAGAGTCTTCCTCTTCTTCACTGTCCCTCCACCATTCTGAGCATGATGTCTTGTCCAAGGACCATTCCCTCCTGTCCATGTGCCCAAAGTATGTAGCCTCCAAGGAAAGACTTGGTTTCACCCTCTCAAAAAGAAAACAATTTGTTTTCTTGGCAGTCCATGGTATGTTCAAGACTCTTCTCTAGCACCACAATTCGAAGGCATCGATTCTTCTCTGGTGCATAGCAAGTCATTAAGAAAGACCATAGCCTGGATAAGGCAAATCTTAGTTTCTAGACTGACATTGTTGCATTTCAGTACTCTGGAGAGGTCCCTGACAGCAGATGTTTCCCAATGCAATTTGTCTTTCAATTTCCCAACAGGTGGTGCCAAAAAGTGTTGATGGTGGAGCCAAGCAAACTGTAATTCTTAGCAACATCAATCTCTTCTCCATCTATCATGGTGTTGCCAATTAGCCCAGTAATGAGAATCTTTGTCTTCTTGATGTTAAGTTTAAATATAGATCGAAGACTACAGTCCTTGACTTTCTGTAGCAAGTTCTTCAGGTCCTTCTCAGTTTCAGAAAGCAAGCTTCACAGCTCAGGTAGTTGATGAGTCTTCCTTTAATCCTGGTACCACATTCTTCCTCATAAAGCTCAGCTTCCTGAATTATCTCTTCTGCATATAGATTGAAAAGGTATGGAGACAAGAGGCATCCATGATGCACACCTTTCTGCATTTTGAACCATGCAGTATTTTCTTGCTCTGTTCTGACAATTGCTTCCTGGTCTAAGAATAGGTTTCACATAAGCACAAACAAGTGTGCTAGAATTCCCATTTTCCTCAAGGTTAGCTACAATTTGTTGTGATCCACCAAGTCAAATACCTTTGCATAGTCAATGAAATACAAATAGACTTTCCTCTGGTACTCTCTACTTTCTGCCAAGATCCATCTGCCTTGGGTGGTAATATCTCTAATGCCATGCACGACCTCTTTTAATCCAGCTTTTATTTTTAGTAGTTCTCTTTCAATGAACTGTTCTACTCATATCTGGATAATCTTCAGCAGGACTTTGCTAGTATGTGATTTTAGTGATATTGTTTGATAATTTCCACATTCTATCAGGTCATTTCTTTTGGGAACTTAAATAAATATCCATCTCTCCCAGTCAGTTGGCCAGGAAGTTGTCCTCCAAATTTATTAGCACAAGTAGGTGAGCATATGCAGAGCAGCATCCTCGGAGACGTATAGCATCAGGATCTCATGAAAGTTCTGAAAAACAATAATGCCCATTTAAAGACTGAGATGCACATAGTTCAAATCATAGCTCTTTTGCCAATAAACTGCTATGCATTTGAGAGCTAAACATTGAATAAAGATGACAAGAGAGTAATTGATGCATTGAGTTGTTTTATTGGATAAGAGTGATGATTGTCATAAGAATATGTGTTTAAGGAAGCCCAACCAGAATGTTTTTGGAGGTAAAGATGGTGAAGCTTCATCTCAACATATTTTAGAAATGTTAGGAGAAGTTATTGCTTTGAAAGCTATATCATGCTAGGAGGAGGGTCAGAAATAGAGAGGAAGAATCTTAACAGGAGGAATTGCTGCAGTAGAGACTTCACATTTTTTTGGTTTATGGTACAAAGGCTCCAGATGGCTCTGGTAGTAGTCAAAAATCATAGTTTATTGGGACATTTATTGTGTCTCTTAGCAAGAACCAATTCCTCAAGGAACATATATATAGCCAATTAAGTTGATGTCAGAATAATTGTAACAGCAATCAAATTCTCCCCCCAAAATCATTTTTATTATGTCTTATCCTTATAACTCAGTTATTCCTCTGTTATTCCTGTTTATTGTGAAGCTCTCAAATATTTAGCAAGGGATCAGAAATTCCATGGCTTGAATTAGATGCAACTTCATCCTCAAACTGGTATCATAACTTCTCAATAACTTGGAGAAGTACCTAATTGCAAACTTTCCCAGTGCAACACATCTCTTTATTTCCTGACTACTGGTACTAAGGATGTTAATTGTGGATTCACTAATGCCATCAAGGCAGCTTGTACTTAGGTCTTCAATACTATCTATTCTTAATTATATGCTACCTCTAGAAATAGTGAAGCCTTTGAGCTATCAAGTTGGAAAAGAGCATGGAAAATCCCATGGACTGCTAGAGAACAAATATGTGTTAGAGAGTGTCTAACGGCCATGCTGATTGGAGGCAAGGATGATGATGTTTCACTTCACACATTTCAGGAATGTTACTAGGAGGAGTTATTCTTTGGAGTGGATGTAATGCTAGGAAAGATGGAGCGTCAGCGAAGGAGACCCTCAAAGAGGCAGACTGACACAATCAATGATTGCGGCAATGGGCTTTAGTGTGTCAGGAAGTGTGAAGACGGCACAGGATACGATAGGCTTCAGATCTGTTGTTCACAGGGTCATTAAAAGTCGACTCAATGGCACATAACAACAATAAAATCAACATTTTTATAACATAAATTCACGTGGCAGTAATATTACACAACTAGAAAAATGTGGACTAAATTAATTCTTTTGCTTAATTTTTCTTATTTTTTTTTAAGTAGCAACTACGTAAAACAAAACATCCAATAGATATATCAGTATGGAGTTTATCTTTCAGTATCACTTTTCCAAGAATTACTTGACTTCGGTATAGCACTGGTCTGTTCATTGTTGTACTCGTGGTTGCTGTGATGCTAAACACTGTGACACTAATGTGTCAAATGTGATAATGATTTCTCATGATGGACAGCATTTGGTGGAGATTCCCAATAAAACAAGCTTGGAAGCAAGAGTGACTTGCCTCCAGAAACTCTCTAAACAGTCTTCAGGTCTTTCGTTCATAAGGTTGCTATGAGTCATCTATGACTCATCTGTGACTCAAAGGCATTAAGCAAGAACAACAACAACAACTTGACTTTGCTATCTAGATGGGTGGAAATATGTGAATGGGGTGTGTTAACAAAGAATTGGTTATCTATCATTCCACAAAGGAATTGACCTGTCTCAAAAGTTTAAAAGAGCATTAGCTAGACTCACCAATAAATTGAACAGATCTAACCAGAAGACTCAGAATCCTCTCCAGTCAGAAAAAAAAAGGAAAGAGACTTTCCCACTTTGGTGAAGACAAGTCAGGAAAATGTAGAACTCATTTTGGGATGGCAGCAGCAGCTACGGCTTACATGGACAATTAATGTGAGATGGGGCTTTGGCAGGAGAAAAAGCCAATATTGATAGAACTGAGAACTTTATTGGACAGTTGGGTGGATAGTTGATACTGGCAGGACTGAGAATTTTGTTGGACAATTGGGGAAGCAAGCCAATTTTGGCAAGATTTAGAATCTGAGAAAACTTAGATCTACAAGCCTCAAGACTGAGGTGCCTCTGTGAACAGTCATGACTCTGTTATTGTTGTTGATTACCATTGAGTTGAGGTCAACTCATAGCAACTCTATGAACAAAAGACCTAATGCCTTTCAACAGCTATTGTATCATGACTCTATCCTAAACTTTTGACTTCCCCAGTATGGTTCTGTGGGGTCGGGTCTGTGGTATAATATCCGATTTTGTATCTACCAAAGAAGTAAGACTTGTGTTGAGATGAGTAGAAACAGGTATGGGAGTGTGGACGACTTGTCTGACCTCTTGGGAATTGATTTTGTGTTATAGATGCTGTGAATAGGGACAGGTTTCCCTTGTGAATTTGGTAAAGGTTATATGTTACACACTTGCCACATGACCTTTCTTTTTTTATAGTTGGATTCAAAGTAATGGCTCCAGATTCATGGAAATGTATGATTTTGTAAGAAGGTAGGAGCTTGGGAAGTGAAGTTAAAATAAGTAATTTGATGTTGCTAAAATGGAAAGAGAAGCAGTTTTTGGCCTGAGGCAGGCATAAATCCATGGCCATATGAACATGTGTGGGTAAAATGGCCTGGGAGAGCAGACTGAAGTTCAATCTGTTAATCCCTTAAAAGGTTTATGATTTTTTGTTGTTGTTGTTGATTTAACTTTATGAATATTGCTGGGGGTTTTTTCATATAGAAATGTTAAGATATATTGTACAAATAATTAAGGGTTTTACTGATGTAATGTTAATATGTATGATATAAACAATTACTTGTTGTTGTGTACCATAGAGTTGGAACTGACCTAGAGATGACCTTCCAGTCAGTTTACAGAGGCAGTTAATCCTTCTCCCACTCAACAGCTGGTGGTCTCGAACAACCGGTCTTCAGGATTGCAGAACAGCTTCTTGCCATTAAGCCACCAGAAATTACTAGATATCATAAATCATGAGAATATATAATCTTCCTTGAGACAACTAGAATATACTAAAATGGGAGATTTGTCTTAGAGGAATGTTTGTTGAAAGCAGTAAATTAAAGAGAATAAGGCTTAGCCTGGAGGGAGGATTAAGTCCCAACCAGCACAATCAGATGATTTGAATTTGAATAGGTCTTCCTTGAAATTTTGTGAACATTTGAAATTGAGGAAAAACAAGAGACTGTGATTTTTAAAAATTGGGATAAATGTTTCCTCTTCTGAGACAGGGTAATGGTCTCTTTTTCAGGACTTAAAGTTAAAGGAAGCTTCTTGTATGTTCACTCATGGGGACCACATAGATCCATCATGGTGTAATTAAAAGACATGCAGCAATGAAGAGACAGGCTGGGTTTGGACATATTCCATCAGCATTAATGACCTAGCGTGCACATGTATAAGCTCAAAAGGGTTGCTGACTTTGAGAAGCAAAAAGTTACATGGACTCAAATATTTTTTATTTGGCCCCATGTAGAAGCTACCAGTCAGTCCGGAACACAGGAAAGAGTATGTATTTCTGAGTTTGCAGTTGATGCCTACTTTGATGTAGCTTTGAATGGCTTGAGATGAGTTGACCAGACCCAAGATGTTTTATGCTGTGAGCTAGTGTTGAGAGGGGCGATATGATGGTTTGCTCTTGAATAGACTGTTTATGAATGCAGATGCTGGAAGTCTTAACTGGAATAGATGATTCTTCAGTGAAAGAAACATGCTTATTTCCTCAGAGTACTGGTGTGTCTGTTTGTTGTTACTGAGTACCACTGACTTGGAACCAAACCATAGCTGACTTTCTGGTAGGTTTTCAGAGGCAAACAAACAAAAAAAGCCAAGAATAAAACAGGAGGAGATTGTCCATCCTTCTCCCATGGGGTAGCTGCTAAGTTCAAACCACATGTTTTGGGATTGCAGAGCTTCTGATAGGCAAACCAGAAATTGGATATCTAAAATGGGGGTGGAGTAAACCATATGGAATGAATTTGATGATTACTTACTTTCACACATATAGTTATTATTTATTGTATGAGAAAAGCTAATTATTCATATAAGAATGTTAATGGCTGAAAAGCCAGAAAATAGAGTCTTTCAAAATTCCTTTACAAGCCATTACTTGATTTCATTATGTAGGTGGGTGGGAATATGCAAATGGGACATGTTAGTTTATTAACAACGAATTAGCTATTTACCATTCTACTCTCAACAACCTACAAGAGGGTTGGCTACTCTCCCCAATAAATTGAATATCTCTAGCCAGAAGAATTGGAATCCTTCAGCCAGAGAGGAAGAAAGAAACCTTTCTCATCCCAGTGAGGAAGAGGCAAGTAAATGGAGAAGATGCTTTTGGATGATAGCAGCAGCAGGTGGGAAAACTAATATTGGCAGAACTGAGAACTTTGTTGGACAATTGGTGCAGGAAGCCAAAGTTGGTAGGCCAAAATTGAGGAGTTGGGAACATTTAGAGCCATATGGCTCAAAGCTGAGGTGACTGCATGCACATTAATGGAGATGTCTTAACTTTATTCTGTTATTTATCTGAATTATAAACTTTTTATTTCTGTGATATGGTTCTGTGTAGTCTGTGAGATATCATACTAGATATCTGTCCCACCAAAGCAGTGAAATTGGTATTGAGATATATAGAAAGTAATATGAGAGCATGGGAGACTTGTCTGACCTCATGGGAATTGTTGTTGTGTTATTGATGCTGAGGAATGGGACAGTTTTCCCCTGTGAAGTTCCTAGATGTCCAATATGATTCTCTCCACATGGACCTTACTTTCTTTACAATCAGGAACTGAAAATGTTGACATTTATTCTTCATATTTGATTTTTTAAAAGATATGTACAATTTCTTCTTCATATATATATCTTATCTTGAAAGAAATTTAAATTATAAGACTTTTGAACAAAATTTTCAATTATACATGCATTTCTCTGATATTCATTTTCTTGTCAATAGAAAATAATGTGTACTAAATTGATAATCTGTTAGAGAATCATAAGATGTTGAAGAAGAGAAAAATGACTAGAGGAAAGATTATTTCAGATAGTTATCTCCCGTTAATACTAGTATTATGTTGTATAAATCATTGAAGCTTTTTGGAACTCAAGGTGATTTTTTTTTCTTTCATCATTTGTGATATGAAGTAGAAAAGATGAATCTTCAAAATCTTCAACAACTCCAGGGTCAAATTATTTTAATTAAGCTTGCTTTGCTACATGCTAGTCAAATTAAATATGCCTTATGTTGTTGTTGAGTGCTATCCAGAAAGCATGCTGAGATTAAAGGAAAACTGCACAGCTGATGAAATTCAATGAAACCTGTTGAATGTTAAAGAAATTGTATCTTCATTTTTAAAATGCCTCATATAAATTCTCAATTTCACTTGTTACTTTGGTTACATAAACTGGACTCTAAAACAAGCTAATGAAATAAAAGTTTTGAATAATCAACTAACTAACTTTGATTTTAAAATGTACTAAAGGTAAAAAATACTTAATATATTGGTTTTAATTTCTTGCTATTTGCTGAACACAGTTAAGATGAAATAATGCAAGTTGAGCCCTGTAAGAACTTGTCATAGTAAATTTATCAACTTATCATCTTGATTTAAGAAAATTTTATTTACTGTTTTTTTTTATTAGATCTGTACTTTCCAAAGCAGGGAAAGATATAGTATATAAATAAAAAGATAAATCTATTTAGAAAAAACAGGAGGATATATAAATTTTAAGGTCAATAATAGCTATGAAATCTATAATAGAGAATTTTTTTTCAATTTCCATAGACTCACAAGAGCAGACAAATAAACATTGCTTACATTGATGCCTCTTGTTTCACACCACTTCTGAGAGAAAGGAGGACAACAGACTTCAGGAGAGAAGATGTCACCAGGAAAATATTCCACCTATGTTGCGGAGGAATATCAACATGACAGGGGAATGGAGAGGTAGTGGGTGAATAGAGGTGGCTGGAGGCCTGAGCCATCAAACCAAGATTGACTAGAGGCAGCAGATGCAAGGTGCCAGAAGCACAAAGAGAAGGAATTGATCTAGAAGCTAGCAGATCAGGGGTGTGGGTGGGAGCAAGACACATGCACCTCAGGGGATGACAGGCAGGATCAAAACCTGATCTGTTACCTGAACAATAGGAAAAGTCTCTTATCTGCTCTTTTGGATGGAATGTTTGTCTATCAAATATTACTTTAGAGTCCAGCAACCAAATTTAGACAGACTAGGGAGAAATGTTGTCCATCTACTCCTGAAATAACAGACCCCAGATAGCCCTATGTACAAGAGCACATTTAGATTAGACTAGCAGATATTCCACCAAAAGCAGAACCTTCTCACTAGGAATCAGAAAGAAAGATGAACTGTTGCAAACAGACACTACTGATTGGAATGTGGAATGTGAGAACTATGAATACAGCAAAGTTGGAGATTATTAAGGAAGAAATAGAATGCCTAAATAGTGACATACTAGGCATTGGCAAAATGAAATGAGTTGGGCTGGGAAATTTTAAATCAGATAATCATATGATCTATTACACTGGAGATGAAAAGATGAGAAAAAATGGAATCACTTTCATAGTTAAAAAGTCCACTTCTAGATCCAAATTCTTCTAGAGATGATGAGATTTGCGCAGGAAAGGGCAGGTTTAGAGCTAATATAATGGAACATGTAATATGACATAGGTCACTATGAGTCACATTCAACTCAATGGTGCATGACAACAACAAAATTGTTAACCTTACTGTTTAAATGAAAACATAAATCACAAAATAGACATTTATCTTTCATAAGTCCAAAAGAATAAAAAAACCCCTATTGTTTGTTTTTGTAACTTTAAAATAAGTTAATATTAACTAAAACATTAATGTTAATGTTAGGAGCTCTGGTTGAACAACCCATAGGAAGCTGTGCTGCTAACTCAGTGGCCTCTAACTCTCTGCTGGTTCAAATTTACCACTGGCTTCACAGGAGGCAAGTGATCTATCTCCTGCCATGCAATTTACAGCTTCCAACAATTCTTTTATCAGTCAGCGCTGAGTCATTATGGACTGGAGAGTAAAGCTGTTGATGTGTTCATCAAGTTGGAACTGACCCATAGCTGAACATCCAGGAGCTTTTCATAAGCAGTAAATCACATGGGAGGAGATTATATGTCTTTCTTCCCTTGAACAGCTGGTTGATTCAGTCCAGTACCTTTGCACTGGTAGCACAATTCCTTATCACTAAATCACAAGAGCTCTCTTAAGGGAAATGATTTATATTTGTAATAAGACTTACTAATTTTTTTCTTTGTTCATGGTATTTAATCAAAATTATGTTTTATGTATGCTTTATTTTTGTGTGTATATGGATGTCTGTGTTTGTAAATATTTAAAAACACTAATATATACATATAGATCTCCCACCACTCATCTCTCAGTTTCATTTCTTAGAAAAAGTATTGAATATTGCAGGAATCATCAAAATAATATGAAAATAAATCACTATGACACTGTATCCCATCAAAAAAGTTTGACATTAAGCTATTTCAGGAAGTAACATAAAATCAAGTACTGGGAATAAACCCTAAAGAAATCAGAACTGCCACTCAAACAGATATATGCACACCCTGTTTACTGCTGCATTGTTCAAAATAGCAAAGAGATGGAAACAACCCAAGTGCCCATCAGCAAACAAATGGACAGAGAAGCTATAGTATATTCACACAATAAAATACTATGCAGCACTGAAAAATGAGGAGCTCGTGAAATATTATACAAAATGGGTAACCCAGGAGAACATTGTTCATAAGGTTATTATGGATTCTACTTGACTAGATAACAATGGTGTCTCTCTGGGGACTAAGGTGCGTCTGATACAGGTTATGGTCTTCACAACCACTTGTTATGCATCAGAGAGTTCGACAATGACCAAGGAGGATAGAAGGAGAATTGATGCCTTTGAGTTGTGGTGCTGGAGAAGAGTATTGAGAATACCTTGTTATGCATCAGAGAGTTGGACAATGACCAAGGAGGATAGAAGGAGAATTGATGCCTTTGAGCTGTGGTGCTGGAGAAGAGTATTGAGATTTTTGCAAGCAGTGATCTAGGCGAAAAACCAACATGTCTGAGTATATTCGGGTGACTGAAGATGAGAATGACGAACCCATTGAAATACCATCAGAAGATGATGGCACAGTGCTGCTGTCAACGGTCACGGCCCAGTTTCCAGGGGCTTGTGGCCTGCGCTACAGGAATCC
>NW_006399793.1:9351339-9359118 GCF_000299155.1 Elephantulus edwardii | reverse complement strand
GTGTCAGAGACAGTGCTATTGGCACAGGACAGAGCAGAGTTTCGGGCTGTTGTACATAGGGTCACTATGAATCGCAAGCGACTCGATGGCACATAACAATAACAACAACAGATAGCACATAACAACAACAATAAGGACATGCATGTTCTCATTCTCCTGCACATGTTGTTATTATATATATTCAAGTCATATCCTTCTCATAGCAGACCCTTCCAAATCTTCACAGGCAGTAAACTGAATAGCAGCAGACTGTACATCTTTCACACCCATGGGCTAACTATTGTTGTATTTGAACTATGTACCTTCAGGTTGAAAACACAGCTCCTCACCATTAGTGCACCAGAGCCCCATATGCTCCTACACTTACTTATACCAATTCTCACATTGTTGTATTTGAACTATGTACCTTCAGGTTGAAAACACAGCTCCTCACCATTAGTGCACCAGAGCCCCATATGCTCCTACACTTCCTTATACCAATTCTCACATCAGTCATCCTTCCCAAGGCTCTTACTGCTCTACTCTTGGGTTCACTTAATCATTGCTATGGCAGCACAAAATTTACAGTACATACTCACAAGTATTGGCTTTATTAGAGAAAGTAACAGGTTGAAATTTATGCCATAAACAGGACACAATTTTTACATTTTCAACTTTTCAAGGGTGCTTACAAGCCTATTGAGAATCAGCTTCATGGATCCAGGCCAAGTGTTATAATGCCCACTTTGTCCAGTAAATTATGGTGTTCCCTTCTCCCAATCTCTCCTTTTTCCCTGCCCTCATTCTCCAGCAACCTTGGATGAAGTTCCCTAACTCTGCTTCCATGGGCAGCCGACTCAAGTTAGCTTTGTCTCACACAGGTCTCTTGTTCTCGACTGTTGCTGCTGGAGTGTCTTGATCTCAATCTGTCTCCATATCACCACAAGAATCTCTTTAAGTCTCAAAGTATGTTGCGTTCTCGTCTTCTTTCCTGAGAGTAGTGATATTCTCACTTTACTCCTCAAATTCTACAATTAAGTGTGGTCAGATGGCAACACAAAGCAAATCCTTTAATAGTAGTCTATACACTCTGTTTGCATGCTTCAAGCCAAAATGTTTTATTTACCTCAGCCACATCATTAGCAGAGATTCATCCAGCCAAGTAACTAAATTCAAAATCAACAGGCAAAGAAAGTGATTTTGACTGATCAACCTACACTGCAAGTGAAACAATGAACGTTAGATTCTTTGTGGGCCTACTGCAAGGAGTTGCACTACCAACTCAAAGGCATGAGGTTTTAACTTACCAGCTGCTCCATGACAAAAAATTGAACAATCTTCTCCTGTGCAATTTATAGTCTCTGCTGGATGAGTTGGTTCTGATTCAATAGCACTTAACAACCACAAACTTGTCTTATATTGGTTTCAAATTTCTGTATTTTCTGTGTTATAATTAAAATACATTTTAATGGAAAAATAAATATTTTTTTAAATCTGCTATTCAGGACCTCTCAAAAGAGATAAAGAATAAGGATGTCAGTTTAAAGACCAAGATGTTCCTGATCCAAGCCATGTATTTCAATTGCTTTTTTGTGCTTCTGAAATTTTGACAATGAATAAAAATGACAGAAGAAGAATCAATGCCTTTGAACCATAGTGTTGGCCATGAGTACTAAAATAATAAACACATCTTTCTTGGAGAGAGTAGAGCCAAGGTATTCTTTAGAGGCAAGTATGGTGACACTCCCTCCCACATACTTTGGACATGCTGTCAGCAGGGCTCAGTCGTTGGGAAAAATACATTATTCTGGGAAAATTTGAGAGAAAAAAAGGAAGACCTTCAAGAAGATGGATCGGCAGTGTGTTTGTAAATATGAGCTCCAGCATTTCAAAGATTATGAGGATGGTGCAGGATAGGGCAATGTTCAAATGGGTTAGTCACAATGCTATAATTTGGAAGCAGGAGTGGCATCCACTTTATAAACAACATGCCTCTGAAAACTCTATGAACTTTGATAAATGACGGTAGTTATAGAAAGGCTTCAGGCCTTTTGCTCATAGAATGGTTGAGTCGTGCTCGATTCAACAGCAATCAACAGCAATAATGACAGTGCTATAATGAACTGTGATTGACACAATGGTACCTAATAACAACACAGCTTTAAACCATGTAATGTAGCTTTATTTGAAAGGACTGAAAGTTAAGACTTTATTTTTCATATCCATTACTATATTTAGGATTTAATTGTAGCACAATACACTTGACCCAAAAGCATGTATTTTAGATTAAACTTAATCTATGACGTTAAACTTGCATTCCAGGTTAAAAAAATAAATAGAATCCATTCTAATGGCTATACTGGGATATACAATAAAATTTCTTTTCTAAAACATTTCAAAGACAATGAACATTTTTGCAATATTTGCTCCTTTGTATTTTTATGCTTTAAGAATATGATAACTTTATTTCTTAAAAGCCTTGATTGCTATCTCAGATTTTCTTCATGATAATGTAAGACAGTTAAACAATAATCAACACAAAACATTATTTACTTCCTTCATTTATTTTACTTTAATGGTTTTTGAAATTTTTCTGAAAAGGAATGTCATTATTTTTCTCACTTATTCTCGAACGTAAAATGTTCACAGGCAGATCTTTTCTACCTAAGTTTTTGTTTTTGATACTTCAGTGAGGTTTTCTTTTCTGTTGTGCTTGAATAATGGTACAAAAAAATCATAGCTGCTTTTGTAAATCATTCTGTATACTTGTTCAAGTCAGAAAACTCAGTAGTCATCTAAATAGTATCAGTAAACTAATGTAGATGCCTTGTAGCAAATAAATACCAATGTTAATAACTTCTGAAGTTAATTTTTTCTCAACACTCAACTGCAATTTAAGTTACCCTACAAAAAAAACAGCTGTGAGCCTTGCTCTATTCTACATGTTCCTCATGATCTCTGATATACTTGAGCCTATTGTTACAGTTGATGGTCTTCGTCTTCCTCTATTTCTCTGACCTTCCATTTTTCTTAATGTCCCCATTGAAAAGATATATTTTCCCAAGATCTCCTTCTGACAACATGCTCAGAGTATGTCAGATGAAGTTTCCCCATCCTTGTCTGCAAGGAGCACCCTGGCTGGAATATAACAAACTTTGTGAAATTTGTGATTTAATTATTACATTTTAAAGATTATTTACTTTCTTTAAAACATTTTTTAAGGAATATTTAAAGTTCATATGAAATGCATTAGCACTATAAATAAATATATGTGTATAGAGTCACTGGTTGTGTTTGTTATAGCAGTTCTGAACATTCTGTACTATACTTCCAGGGTTCCCTAAATTGTAAAAAAATCAGGAACATAGCTTCAAATTACTGTATGTTAACAAGAAAAAATGAAAACTGTTGTTTTATAAGAGATTAATATATTCATATTTCAAATTTTGATAATGCAATAGTAGATATGTATGTTGTGGTTTTTTTAGTGGCATACAAAGAATTCATTGCAATAATCCATGGATCTTTTTAGGTAGAGTTCAATAGTTTTAAATTATTTTAAAACAATTTATAGATGCTTTAATTATTATAAAACATGCATTTGTTGTACTTTCTCAAGTGTCATGAAGCATCTGAGTATGATATTTGTCCTATTTACCTTAGTGTTATTGTCTAAAGAAGCAATTCAAACCTTAAACTATAGTGATTCAAAGAAATAATAGAATGCAACTGTGGTTACAAGACACTGAATAACTAAAAATTAAGAAAAATTATTATCTAAACTTCTGAATAAAATGCCTCCAAAATTATTGATATAGCACAATTTTCGTGCTCTTAAACTTCCTTTTTATACTCTGAATGTAATTGTCTACTATTCTCTTTATGTATCTATCAATTCTATTGGAAAATACTTTTCTAAAAATCAATGTGTAGAAGACTTCTTTTATGTCCTTTCCTTTCTTTTTTCATAGGTGTTCAATGTTTTATTGGAAATACTAAGTGCTACTCATGTTCAAAATACAAAAGTTATTTTCTTAACCTATCATAAATAAGGTAAAAAGGCCATCAACTCTGTAATAAGAGTAATTTGTTACTTCAGTTTCACAACCTTACATAGACTTTATCCGACTATTTATTTACTTGTTTTAAGGAAATGCTTATTTTAACAAATTGCATCTCTCATTTTCTTTCAGCATTCCTTAATTGTTTAATCAATCTACTTCATAAGTATTTAAATCTCCCTTTTCACAGTACACTAATAGATAATAGAAATGTTTCTATTAAAACAATTTCTAAAAAGTACTTTATCTCTTACAGAAAACTTAGTTCAAACACGTAAGCACCTTAAGAGATTAGTCTATAAAAAAAGAGACAAACCACTTTTTCCCATACAGTCATTTATACAAGAAGCAAATCAGCAAACTAAAATCCTGAAAAATATCATATCCATTATATTAAATGTGCTAATCAGAAAGCATTGCCTTTGATAACTTGTAAAATTTAATCATACAAATGGATTTTCCAATTGAACTTGATAACCCTAACTGAATATATGCACTTAAATTACATACACCTCTATTGCCTTAGATAGCTGTGTGATGTCAAATGTTTAATGAGTAGTATGATGATTACAATTTCATGTATCACTTTATCTATGGTATGATTCCCAGTTATTTGATAGAACACAATTCAAACGACAGTCATACAGCCTAATTGATTATGGTACCATTGCTATTATACACTGTCAAGTCGACTACAACTCATGGTGACCTTATGAATGAACAACAACTCTGCATTTTGCTTTATCCTCAATAATTTGGAGTAGTCCCTCACTACAGACTTTCCCAGTGCAATGCATCTCTTGATATACTTGGTATTCAAGTGTTCTGATTGTGGGTCCAAGTAAGAACAAGTCGCTGACTGTTTTATTCTATCATGATGTTGCCTATAGGTTGAGTGGTAAGAATTCTTGTTTTCTTGACATGTAAATGCATTCCATATTGAAGGTTGTATTCTTTGATGTTCTGCAGTAAGCACTTCAAGTCCTTCTCACTTTCAGCAAGCATGGTTGTGTTATCTGCATAACTGTAAAACTGGCAAGGGCCATGTAGAGACAGTCATATTTAACCCTCATCAACTTTACAAAGGGCAACTGTCTTCATCAACAACATCAATGCAAAGGTGATAGCCCTAAGATTCATTGTTGTTGGTATGTGCCACTGAGTCACTTGTGACTAATAGTGACCCTATGTACAGGAGCTCTTCAGTCTTCCCTGTCCTGGGCCAGTCTCACTGATTCCGACACATCTAACCCCACTGCCTTAGTTACTGGATCAATACATCTCACCTTGGATCTTCTTCTTCTGTGCTCTCTCCCAATCCCAATCCTCCCATTCATGTTTTGGGGTTTGACAATTTGTTAGAAGGTTTTCGAGAAGTTCATTCAGATATTGACAAAAAAATCTGACAAGTTTGAGGTAACTAGCTTAGCTCAGAAAGCTATCTCAAGCAAACAGAGAGTGAGAACCCCCAGAGTTCCAAATGCAATCTTCTTTTATAGGAACACCCCTAGGACAACAAAAGATGACATTTTGTACCATGTCTTATTTGGGCATTTATTGTTGTTGTTATTTGACACCAAGTGGTCTGCAACTCATAGTGACTTTACTGACAGTCACTCTGAACCCTGACCTATCCTGACCACTGTTATTGAATCTGACGCACCTAGTCCCATTTTCCCAGTTACTGTGTAAATCCATCTCATTCAGAATCTTCCTCATATGTGCTTTCCCTCCAACCTTCCAAACATGATGTCCTTCTCCAATGACTTGTCCCTCCTGGCCACAAACCCAAAATAGGTGAGACAGAGCTCCAAAATCATTGCCTCCAAGGAGGAACATGATTTCACCTTCTCCAATACAGACTTTTTGTTCTCTTAGAGGTTTATGGTATTTTCAGTATTTTTTTCCCAGCACAACAATCTAGCATCCAGGAATTTAAAGGACGTATTGCAATAGGAAAGTCTACTGTTAGGAACCTGCAATGGTATCACTCTGGAGACTAAGGTGCTCCTGATACAGGTCATGATCTTTGCAATCACTTACTATGCATCAGAGAGCTGGACAATGACTAGAAAGGATAGGAGAATTGATGCCTTTGAGCTGTGGTGTTGGAGAAGAGTATTGAGGGTACCATGGACTGCTGGGAAAACAAACAGATTCATCCTGGAAAGGGTTAAACTGGTTGGCTTCTTGGAGGCAAGGATTCAGAGGCTCTGTCTAACATACTTTGGACATGTTGTAAGGAGAGACAGGTCATTGGAGAAGGACATCATGCTTGGGAGGGTGGAGGGACAGCGCAGGAGAGGAAGGCCCTCTATGAGGTGGATTGATTCAGTGACTGGGATAGTTGGGATGGGCGTGTCAGAGACAGTGCTATTGGCACAGGACAGAGCAGAGTTTAGGGCTGTTTTACATAGGGTCTACCTGTGGTCAACTGATCTTTGACAAGGAGATCTAAGTCACTTAAGTCAAGGATACGACAGCCTCTCTGACAAATGGTGCTGACAAAATTGAAAACCATATGCAGTGACCCTTATTTCACACCATATGCCAAATCAACTCAAAATGGATCAAGGACCTAGTAGTAAAACCCAAGACAATAAAGTTAATTAAAGAAAAATTAGGAACATTTCTATAAGGCCTAATCTACAGCATTAATATATTTCCAAACATTAAAACAAACAAACAAAAACAAGGGTAAAATAGATGAAGGAGACCTTTAAAAAGAAAATCCTGGCATACATCAAAAAATTTCTCCAACAGGGTAAACAGAAAATCCATAGGCTGGGGCAAATACTTGGCAATGACATATTTGATAAAGGAGTTAATAGCTAGAATTTATAAAATATCCCAGCATCTCCATAGGAAAAAGGCAAAAAACTCAATCATAGATTACACAACATGTAAATAGATACTTCACAAAAGAAATGCAGATGGCTAACAAACATATGAAGAAATATCAAAATCCGTATCTATCAGAGATATGAAAATTAAAAGAACAAGGAGATATCATCTTACCCCAGCAAGTGTAACAATTTCAACAGTGTAGCAAACAACAAATGCTGATGTGGATGTAGAGCGATTAGAACTCTTATTTATTGCTGGTACTAATTTAAAGTGGTCCAACTATTATTGAAAGCTTTCTGGTACTTTCTTAAAAACTGTAAATAGAAATATATTTGATTTAGATATCCCATTACTGGGAATATATCCTAAAGAAATCAAACCCATGATGCAAAAATATGTATGTACAGCATTATTTTACCATTAGGATTATTCACAACAGCAAAGAGAAGACGTCTAAGTGCTGATCAAAAAATGAATGGTTAGAATTAATGTGTTGCCTTGACACAAGAAAATATCATCCAATACTGGGTGGGAACCAATGACCTTTTAAAACGTTGCACAACATGGATGAGTTCGGAAGACATATGCTGAGTGAAATATCTCAGTCATGAAAGGGCAAATACTATATAAAACCATTGTTAAAAAAATAGGATGGACATGGGAGGAGGAGAGAACAGGAAAACAATAGAGGATTATGAACTCTACACTAGAATAGAAGAAGATAAGGACTATATGAAAGGAATGAATAATTAAACATTGTATGTATGACAACATTCTGGAATAATAAAATATGCATAATAAAGTGAATTAGGGCAGGGGGATGGAGGAAAATGTGTATTAATGAATGAATGAATGAAAATCAATCCTTGTAAACTCAATAAAAACATTTTTT